>NW_027601312.1:5000-305000 GCF_053455715.1 Rhinoraja longicauda
TTCTATGTTTCTAATATGCCTTTATATATTGTGTCTAAATAGTCCAAACATACTTTTAATCAGTACCCCAACCTGGTAAACAGGTTGTAATAAAAAGGAGCTGCAGATGCTGTTTTGTACAGACCCAGAGGGTCTCGGCCCAAAACGTCACCTATCCATTTTCTCCAAATACTGCCTGACCCACTGAGTTACTGCAGGATTTTGTGTCTATCTTTGGTAAACTGGTTAATATTTGCAATTAAATACTGCTAACCTATCGTAAAGGCATCAGTGCTGAAAGAGCCACACATGCAGGAGACATCATTTATGTTGTTCCTAAAGTTGTAATGCAAAGGAAACTGATCAGATTTTCTCTGATATCAGATCATTTAATTTGATACAGACACCAAAATACTTCAAAAGTAAACATGAAAGGGCGATTTCAGACTCAAGAGAAACTAACAGATTAATGTTCCCATTTACTTAGGGCCCTCCGATATCTAACCCCCAAAGTCTATTTTCTGACACAATTGCATAGAATATAGTTTTATCATTTTAACTTCTTACATAGTTGCAGAAGCAAGCAAATACTACAGAAATACGTCAGCTCATTTCAAATACTCTCTACCAAAAAATCCCAATTTGATCCGTGCTGCATGCAACCCTGTCATACAGCGTGGAAACAGGCCCTTCAGCTCAACTTGCCCACATCGAACAACACGTCCCATCTACACTAGTTCCACCCGCCCACATCCCTCTAAACTTGTCCTATCTGTGCCTGTCTAAATGCTTCTTAGATGTTGCGATAATACCTGCCTCAACTACCTCCTCCGGCAGCTTGTACTATACACCTACCACCCTTTGTGTGATCAAAGAAATGGGAGGCAATAGAATTTGTCTTGAAGTGGTTAATAATTGCCTCTGCAGTTCCCATACTATGGTAGACGCACAGTCAGGGAATTGAGAACTAGAGGACATAGTTTAAGATTTTGGGGGGGGGGGGGGGGGGGAGATTTAATAGGAACCTGAGGGGTAACTTTTTCCACACAAAGGGTGGTGGGCGTATGGAACGAGCCGCCAGAGCAGGTGATTGAGGCTGGGACTATCCCAATGCTTTAGAAACAGTTAGACGCGTACATGGATAGGACAGGTTTGGAGGGATATGGGCCACCACAGGCAGGTGGGACTAGTGTAGCTGGGACATGTTGGCTGGTGTGGGCAAGTTGGACCGAAGGGCCTGTTTCCACACTATATCACTCTATGATATGTATAATAATAGCTATAGTGTGAGTGGGCGGATACATGGCAGATGCAGTTTAATGTAGATAAGTGTGAGGTTATTCACTTTGGAAGTAAGAATAGAAAGGCAGATTATTATCTGAATGGTGTCAAGTTAGGAGGAGGGGGAGTTCAACGAGATCTGGGTGTCCTAGTGCATCAGTCAATGAAAGGAAGCATGCAGGTTCAGCAGGCAGTGAAGAAAGCCAATGGAATGTTGGCCTTCGTAACAAGAGGAGTTGAGTATAGGAGCAAAGAGGTCCTTCTACAGTTGTACCGGGCCCTGGTGAGACCGCACCTGGAGTACTGTGTGCAGTTTTGGTCTCCAAATTTGAGGAAGGATATTCTTGCTATGGAGGGCGTGCAGCGTAGGTTCACTAGATTAATTCCCGGAATGGCGGGACTGTCGTATGTTGAAAGGCTGGAGCGATTGGGCTTGTATACACTGGAATTTAGAAGGATGAGGGGGGATCTTATTGAAACATATAAGATAATTAGGGGATTGGACACATTAGAGGCAGATAACATGTTCCCAATGTTGGGGGAGTCCAGAACAAGGGGCCACAGTTTGAGAATAAGGGGTAGGCCATTTAGAACGGAGATGAGGAAGAACTTTTTCAGTCAGAGGGTGGTGAAGGTGTGGAATTCTCTGCCTCAGAAGGCAGTGGAGGCCAGTTCGTTGGATGCTTTCAAGAGAGAGCTGGATAGAGCTCTTAAGGATAGCGGAGTGAGGGGGTATGGGGAGAAGGCAGGAACGGGGTACTGATTGATAGTGATCAGCCATGATCGCATTGAATGGCGGTGCTGGCTCGAAGGGCTGAATGGCCTACTCCTGCACCTATTGTCTATTGTCTATTGTTATTTCACTCTGATACAGGAAATATTCCGATAAACATTAGAGTTGAGTTCTGTTAATTTACCTCCTCTCGCAGCTCATACTGCTCGATAAGTTTCTTTAATTTCTCAGCCAGCTCCATGTTTTCCTGGCGCAGTTTGGAGTTTCGTTCATTGTGTTGTTCCATCTGTGCCTGAATATCGTTTAGAGTTACCTGGAAGTGAGAAGTGATCTCTTTGCGCTTTTCCTCCTCATCTCTTCCACGTTGAACACCTTCTTCCTGTGGAAAACAGATAAAATGACAATACTCCTCCAAAACTTTGTAAAGTGACAAATACACATAGACATCCTGAACTTACTTGCTGCATATTTCACATTTTCAAACAGAGAGCACTCAGCCTCATTTGTGCTGTCAGCAAGAAACATAAAGATGAGGTACAGAAGGTACAAGACGCTAACAGATTTCAATGGCAATTCATCATTATAGGTTAGTCAACGATATTGGAGTTCCATTGTACAAGAGCAGGAAAATTAGTGCTCAAGTAATTACCATCATACAAGCACTGTTCTTTATTGCCTGGGCAACAGACTAGAGTAAGGAAGGCTTAATTCAAACTGTGTAGGGTTTTGCCAAGATTAAATCTGGAGCACTGTGCATTGTTCAAGTCTTCCAATGTAAGGAAGGATAAAACTACCTTAAAGACAGAGCAATTAATGTTCACCAGATAGATTCCTGGAAATTATGATAAAATATTGAGGCCTGTACTATAAAAGCAGTGTGGATGCTGTGTCTTCAAACACGGTTATGGCAAACACAGATAGATCCTTGAATTAAATGGGAATAGAGGGGTTGGGGATCAAGCAGAAAATGCAATTAGATTCAGTTATTCAGCATGGAAACAGGCCTTTGGACCAACTTCTCCCATAAAACTCTGTAGATACTCCACAGGGAATGGAATAGACTGCTCTAATGTGCCCAAGGTTTATAGATCCCATGGTCTTTTGTCCTATTGCATGCAGCCAAACTAACTGTGGTACACAGTTCCCACTCTCCCAGACGAGAAAATTTATTATCAAATAGATATAAAATAACTTAAATCGCAAGTGTCATATTAAGTAGCTCGGTGATATGGTCTGTCGACCTGCCTCGAACCACCAGACCAGCTTACCTTCAGAGTTCGATTGTGCCGTTGCAGCTCACGACACAAGCTCTCCAGCTTGCTCCTTGCTAGAATAGCTTTGCTGTGCTCACCCCGCATGTGGTCCTTCTCTTGGATCATCTGCGTTTGCTTCTTTTGCAGTAATCTCATTTGCTTTTGAGTATTTCTATGTTCTTCAAGCTGCAGAAAGACTGCTTACAGTTGGTACCAATCTTACATTGTATATTTTCAAGTGAAAAAGAAAATATTTTTCTGAACGTGCAATTTCAGCATGTTATGAAAATAAAATTCAAGACCATATCTGAGGATGTTGGTTCTGGAGAGGGTCCAGAGGAGGTTTACAGGAATGATTCCAGGAATGTGTGAGTTAGCATATGATGGGCGTTTGACAGCACTGGGCCTCTACTCGCTGGAGTTTAGAAGGTTGAGCGGCCACCTTATTGAAACTTACAGAATAATGAAACACATAGAGTGGATGTGGAAAGGATGTTTCCACTGGTGGGAGAGTCTAGGACCAGAGTTCATAGCCTCAGAATTAAAGGGCGCTCTTTTAGAAAGATGAGGAGGAACTTCTTTCGTCAGAGGGTAGTTAATCTGTGGAACTCATTGCCACAGAGGGCTGTGGAGGCCAAGTCAGTGAATATTTTTAAGGCAGAGATAAAGAAATTCTTGATTAGAATGGATGTCAAGGGTAATGGGATGAAGGCAGGAAAATGGGATTAGGAGGCAGAGATCAGCCATGACAGAATGGCGGAGTAGACTCAATGGGCCAAATGGCCTAATTCTACTATAACGTGAACTTGTGACCACTGACGCAATATTTTACCTGTAAAAATCATCTAATACAGGAAAAATAAAAGCAACTCGAAGGAAGGGCTGGGAGGGAAGAATCATACAACATTGCGGTGATGATATTCATAGGTTTATAAGTCATAGGAGCACAATTAGGCCATTCGGCCCATTGAGTCTACACCATTTAATCATGGCTGATCAATCTTTCCCTGAACCCCATTCTCTTGCCTTCTCCCCATAACCTTTGACTTCCTTACTAATTAAGAATCTGTCAATCACTTCAAAAATACCCAATGACTTGGTTTCTACAGCCATCTGAGGCAATGAATTCCACAGATTCACCACCCACTGACTAAGGAAATTCCTCCTCATCTCCTTTCTGAAGGTACGTCCTTTTATTCTGTAACTGTGCCCACTCGCCTTAGACTCTCCCACTAGTGGAAACTTCCTCTCCACATCCATTCTATCCAGGCCTTTCACTATTCAGAAAGTTTTAATGAGGTCCCCCCTCATCCTTCTAAACATCGGTCTCGTAATCCAGCCCTGAAACATCTCCAGCATCAGCACATCCTTCCTCAGATATGGGGCCCTAAAATTGCTCACAACATTCCAAATGCAGTCTGACCAGCACCTTATAAAACTTCAGCATTATATTCCCGTTTTATATTCTAGTCCTCTCAAAATAAATGCTAACATTGCATTTGCCCATCTTACTACCAGTTCAACTTGCAAATTAGCCTTTGTGAATCCTGCACCAGCATTCCCAAGTCCCTCTGCACCTCCGATTTCTGAATATCTCCCCATTTAGAAAATAGTCTATACCTTTATTCCTACTACCAAAGTGCACGACTGAGCTGTCGGACTCTATGGTTCTATTCAACTTGGCAATTTAGTTCAGAATCATGAAGTTGTAAGGAATTGTAGATGCTGGAATTTTGAGGAAAAAGCAAAGTGCTTGAGGAACTCAGCAGGAACTCAGATGGAATGGAGAAGCAACGTTTCAGGTTGGGATCCTTCTTCAAACTGATTGTTGTAGCAGGGAGAAAGCTGGAACAGAAAGGTGTGGGCAGGACAAAGCCTGGCAAACGATAGATGTATACAGGGGAGGGTCTTTGATCAAAGTCTGAAGAAGGGCCCTGATCTTGTGAATTAAGAATATAAGGCATTTAAAAATAAGGGGTAGGCCATTTAGGACTGAGATGAGGAAAAACCTTTTCACCCCGAGAGTTGTGAATCTGTGGAATTGTCTGCCAGCAGTGGAGGCCAATTCACTGGATGTTTTCAAGAGTTAGATTTAGCTCCAAGGGCTAAAGGAATCATGGGATATGGGGAAAAACTAGGATTGGTGCACTGATCTTGGATGATCAGCCATGAATGGCCTACTCCTGCACCTATTTTTCTATGTTTCTATCTGCAACATTACCTGTCCATTCCTCCCCAGATGTAACCTGACCCAGAGTTCATCCAGCACTTTGGCATTGATTGGCCGTGCCAAAGAAAAACTGGTTCATGTGAGATGTGGCACAAGATCCATTTTGTCAAACTTTTTAATAACAAAACCCAGGTTCACTATTTTTCCATATAGTGTGCATGATTAACATATTGTAATGTCAACACAGTAATTAGCTTGTGTGTTGATAGTAGTTAGCAGCCTGAATAACAATCATACATTTTACACCATTCTGCTCACCATATCTGCATATTTTTTGCAGAGTGCAGCAAGCTTCTCCTCTGGGGTACTCAAAGTGTTTAACGTCTGCATCAGCAACGTAATTTCCTTTCCTGAAAAACATGATCACGTATTAGAAATGTAACAGGAAGAACATCTTTCAGCAGTTGATCAATGTTTGAAAATTTCCCAACATATTTTGGTCTTTAGTTCTTCTCAGCTTTATGAGGAGAGGACATGACAGAATCAGCAGGTGGTAGTGGTGAGCTAAAGGGCGGTGGCAGAGCCAATGGCTTCATAAAAAATCTAAGTCAAAACTAAACACGCACGAGCTGCTTTTGAGCATCAAAACTATCCTCCACAATACACTACCTTGCAACTCAATAAAATATATGCAAAAAACTGCAGGTGTTTAAAATTGTGAATTATAAACAGAAAATTGTGGAATCACTCAGTACATCAACATCTGTGAAGACAAAAATAGTTATTTCAATAGACAATAGGTGCAGGAGTAGGCCATTCAGCCCTTCGAGCCAGCACCACCATTCAATGCGATCATGGCTGATCACTCTCAATCAGTACCCCGTTCCTGCCTTCTCCCCATTTCAACTCGATGTTCTTACAGAAGAGCAGTTGTGATGAAAATTATTGATCTAAATGTCAACTTTGTTTCTTTCCACTGAAGCTGCCTGATCTGCTGACATTTCTGGTGGTTTCCATTCGCATATTTGTTGCTAATATTATCACTAAGCCAAGAGATCAAAGGAATGATGTGGAGGATGACATGAACATCGACAGATGTATCTTAAATTGAAACGTCAAACTAATGGCACAACATAGGATTACACTGATACGAATTAGTCCACACTGCTGTGAAGGCAACTAAATTACCAAAGAGAAAGAAGCACCACCAAATACATCCTCAACTATGGCTTAATGCAGCCCCCTCCAACACTGATGGTTGCCTCTGGCCAACCTGATTGACACCATATGATAGAAAAGTAATTCAACAAGATTCCACCTGGTGGGCTGCTCAGGAAGGTTAGATTGTATGGGATCGAAGGAGACATAGCTGAATGGACAGAAAATTGGCTTTATGGAAGAAAGCAGTGGACGATGGTGGCTGGTTGCTTTTTGGATTGGAGGCCTGTGACTAGTGGTATGCCTCAGGGTTCGGTGCTGGGCCCATTGCTGTTTGTTATCTATATCAGTGATTTGGATAAGAACGTACATGGCATGATGCAAGTTTGCAAATGACACCAAAGTGGGTAGACACGAAAGTACCCACGTGGCTAGAGTAACTCAGCGGTACAGGCAGCATCTCTGGAGAGAAGGAATGGGTGACGTTTCGGCTCAAGACTCTTCTCGACCTGAAATGTCACCCATTCCTCTCCAGAGATGCTGCCTATCCCACTGAGTTATCCGGCATTTTGTGCCCATCTTCGGTGTAAACCAGTATCTTCAGTTCCTTTCAACATTAAAGTGAGTGGTTGGTTGTAAAAGATTGCAGCAGTGTCTTGATCGGTTGGGCAGGTGGACTGAGGAACGTTGATGGAATTTAATAAGGAGAAATGTGAGGTGTTACATATTGGGAAGTCTAACAAGGACAAGATCTGCACAGTGCTCGGTAGGGCTCTGGGGAGTATTCTAGACCAGAAGGATCAAGGAGTGCATGTACATAGTTCCTTGAAAGTGGCATCACAGGTAGATGGGGAAGTCAAAATGGCTTTTGGCACATTGGCCTTCATCAGTCAGAGTATTGAGTATAGAAGTTGGGAAGACATGTTACAGTTGGTGAGGCCACATTAGAGTATTGTGTTCAGTTTTTGTCACCATGTGATAGGAAGGCTTGTTGTCAAGCTGGAATGGACACAAAGAAGATTTACGATAATGATGTTAGGACTCGAGGGCCTGAGGGATCGGGAGAGGTTGTGCAGTCTTGGGATTTGTTTCTTGGACCGCAGGAGGATAGGGTGATCTTTTATTGGTGTTGAAAATCATGAGAGATCAGGTAAACACAGAGTCTTTTACCCAGAGTAGGGGAATCAAGGAATAGAGGACATAGGTTTATGGTGAGGAGGGGAAAGATTTAATAGGAACCTGAACAGTGACTCCATGACACCAAAGTCTGACATTGCATTGGATAAATTAAGGCTTCCACAATATCATATCTCATTTTGTAGGCCTACTTCCTTGAGGAGCTTAATCACTTTTATGGCCGCTTTGACAGGGACAATCAAGAGGTGGCTATCAAGGCTGTGCTCCCTGCTGATCATCAGCACCTCACACTCACCCCCACCGACGTGTGTACGGCATTGAGCAGGATTAATGCACGGAAGGCTGCTGGCCCTGATGATATCCCCGGGCGCGTCCTCAGGGTCTGCGCTGCGCAGCTGACAGATGTTTGGACTGACATCTTCAACTTGTCACTTGCCCAAGCAGCTGTCGCTACGAGTCTTAAAACCACCTCCATCATGCTGATGCCAAAACACTCCACTGCAGCGAGCCTCAACAACTTCCGCCCAGTTGCACTTACTCCCATCTTCACTAAGTGCTTCAAGAGGCTGGTCTTGGCACACCTCAAAGGCTGCCTACCTCCCACACTGGACCCCTATCAGTTCGCCTACCGCCAGAACAGGAGTACAGAGGATGCCATCTCCACGGCACTTCACTCCGCCCTCTCCCACCTTGACAACAGAGACACCTACGTGAGAATGCTGTTTATCGATTTCAGCTCAGCATTCAACACCATCATCCCTTCCAAACTGATTGCCAAACTCAACGACCTGAGCATCAACCCCTCTCTCTGCAATTGGATATTGGACTTTCTAACCAACAGACCCCAGTCTGTTAGATTAGACAACGACACCTCCTCAACCATCACCCTGAACACCGGCGTTCCACAGGGCTGTGTGCTGAACCCTCTCCTCTACTCCCTTTTCACCTACAACTGCACACCTGTACATGGTTCTAACACCATTATTAAGTTTGCAGATGATACAACGGTGATTGGCCTGATCAGCGACAACGATGAGTCGGCCTATAGGGAGGAGGTCCAGCTACTTGCAACGTGGTGCGCTGACAACAACCTGGTCCTTAACACCAAGAAGACCAAGGAGCTCATTGTGGACTACAGAAGGACTAGGGGTGGTACACACACCCCCATCGGGACGGAGGTGGAGCGTGTTTCCAGTTTCAGGTTCTTGGGTGTCAACATTTCTGATGACCTCTCTTGGACCCACAATACCTCAACACTGATCAAGAAGGCTCACCAGCGTCTCTTCTTCCTGAGGAGACTAAAGAAGGTCCATCTGTCTCCTCAGATTCTGGTGAACTTCTACCGCTGCACTATCGAGAGCATCCTTATTAACTGTATCACAGTATGGTATGGCAACTGCTCTGTCTCCGACCGGAAAACACTGCAGAGGGTGGTGAAAACTGCCCAACGCATCACCGGTTCCTCACTCCCCTCCATTGAGTCTATCCAGAGTAGGCGATGTCTGCGAAGGGCGCGCTGCATCGTCAAGGACAGCTCTCACCCTAACCACAGATTGTTTACCCTCCTCCCATCTGGGAGGCGCTACAGGTCTCTCCGTTCCCAGACCTGCAGGTTCAGGAACAGCTTCTTTCCTGCGGTCGTTCCCTTACTTAACTCTGCGCTTCGGTGATTGCTGCCACCCCACCCCAACCCCCCCCTTGGGCACTCCTCCCATCAGTGACTGATCTCGCTCACCGGAATTTCCACTACCGCTACTGAATTACTGTATATATTATATGTTTTACTATTCCATCACATGCACTCTGGTTAAGATGCTAACTGCATTTCGTTGTCTCTGTACTTGTACACTGCACAATGACAATAACGTTTGTATTGTATTGTACTTGCACCATTAGACAAGTCTCACTGTACAGCCATTTTGCCACCCATTTGATAATGCATACATTTCTCCAGATATACCTAAACCAGAAAAAGGACAAGCATAGTTAATTACCAGAGACACAAGAGACTGCAGATGCTTGTTCAAAAACAAAACTGCTGGAGGAACTTTGTGGGTCAGGTGACAACTATGGAAGAAAATGGACAACTCACATTTCAGGTTTTTTTTTTTTTTTTTTCAATTTATTTGTATAGCACATTTAAAAACAACCCACGTTGACCAAAGTGCTGCACATCTGACTAGGAAAAAAAAAGAAACATACAGTGGCAGGCAGCCAAACACAACGGCGCGGCCATCTTGAACAAAATGTTAATTCAATCACCCACAGTCCAACAATAAAAGCACTAAACAGGCACCCAAATTACCCAACCCCAAAAACCCCCCAAAACACAGTCCAACAATAAATGCATCAAACAGGCACTCAAACCACCCAACCCCAAAAACACACAAAAAAGAAACATCCATCAAAGAAACATCCATCACAGTGAGTCTCCTCCAGACTTCTTCAGACAAATTAAGGGTCCCAACCCGAAGCATCATTTATTTCCCTCCACAGATGCTCAATCCCCATTGAGTTCCTCCAGCAGTTTTGATTTTTGCTTTAGTCAATCACTGTTCATTCTGTTTACCTTCATTTTCAAACCATGGGATGGAAGGCATCACTCTTTAGTTTAGTTTAGATATACAGCACGGAAACAGGCACTTCGGCCCATGCCGACCAGCAGACACTAACGCTATCCTACACACTAGGGACAATTTACAATTTTACCTAAGTCAATTCACCTAAAAACCTATACGCCTTTGGAATGTGGGAGGAAACTGGAGGACCCGGGGAAAACCCACCCGGTCACAGAGGGAACGCACAAACTCCATACAGGCAGCACCCGTAGCCAGTATCGAACCCGGGTCCCTGGGCTGTGAGGCAGCAACTCTATCTCTGTGCTCTATCTAGGTAACCATTTCCCAATGCTCAGCTAGTTTTCATCTCTTGGCTCCCGAAATTTAACACACCAAGATCTTTCCACCATCTACAAATTACAAATGGGATCATGATGGAATAGATTCCCATTCGGCTGGGAAAGTGCAGTGTCAACAATTCTCAAGTTGAACGTCATCCCTGATAAAGCAGTCGACTTGATTGGCATCCCAACTGCCCAATCCCTCCACTTGCTAACTATAATGCCAATTTAAAATAATCCCATTTATCTATATATGGTCTATATCCCTCTATTCTGTATATGTTCATATGTCTAAATGCCTCTTAAATGTTGCTAATGTATCTGCTTCCATCAGCAAGTACCACTGTGTAAAAAACCTTGCCTTGATCTGCTTTAAACTTACCCCTCTAACCTCAAATCTAAGCTTCTACTCTAATGCAACTCTTAAATTTTATATACTTCTGTCAGCCTTGACACTCCAGTCCCAGACAAGACAACCCGACTCCAAATTCTCCTTGAAGATAGTACGTTCTTTGGAGACAACATCTTGATGAATTGCTTTGGCACCGTCTCCAAAGCCTCCACATCCTTCCTGTGATGCGTTGACCTGAACTGCACGCAATACTCTAGAAGTGACCAGGCCAACGTTTTACCAGGTGCAACACAACTTCCCAACTTTTGTAACTAATTCCCTGATCGATAAAGGCAAGTGTACCATATGCCCTCTTTACTACCACATCTATTCATGCGGTCACTTTCACCTGTGGCTTGCACCAGGATCTCTCAGTGTATCACTGCTTCCATCGATCCTGCATTCATGGCATTCACTGCATTTATATTTCTTTCCTCTCAGCTTAAAACTATGGCTTCTAGTGTTAGACTCTCCCACCCAAGGAAAGATAGTGTCTATGTGCCTCATAATTTTATGAACTCTACAAGATCACCTCTCAGCCTGATACATTCTAGTGAGAATAGTCAGAGTCATACAGCATGGAAATAGAAATGTTGGCCTAACTCACCCATAATAATAATAATAATGCATTACATTTATATAGCGCTTTTCAAACACTCAAAGACGCTTTACAGGGATTACTAGAACACAGAGAAGAAAATAAATAGATAAATAAGTAAACGAACAGAAAAAGGAGACAGAAGGAGAGGTGACGGTCAGTGGTTGAAGGCAGTGCTGAACAGGTGAGACTTCAGTGATGTTTTGAATGTGGTGAGTGAGGAGGAGTCTCTGACGGTTTGGGGTAGTGAGTTCCAGAGGTTGGGAGCAGCGATGGAGAAACAGGTTTATCATATCATATATCATATATATATACAGCCGGAAACAGGCCTTTTCGGCCCTCCAAGTCCGTGCCGCCCAGCGATCCCCGTACATTAACACTATCCTACACCCACTAGGGACAATTTTTACATTTACTCAGCCAATTAACCTACATACCTGTACGTCTTTGGAGTGTGGGAGGAAAACGAAGATCTCGGAGAAAACCCACGCAGGTCACGGGGAGAACGTACAAACTCCTTACAGTGCAGCACCCGTAGTCAGGATCGAACCTGAGTCTCCGGCGCTGGATTCGCTGTAAAGCAGCAACTCTACCGCTGCGCTACCGTGCCGTGTAATTAAACTAAACAGGTTTAGTAATTAAGCTGGCCCCATTTGACACAAAGTGCTGGAGTAACTCAGGCAATGTCTCTGGAGAAAAAGGATGAAGTGCTGGAGGCGGGAAAAGACCAGGACCAATCAGGGCCAGGCACATATGACCTCAGGCAGAGTGGTTACCTGGTGGTTCCATTGTTGGCTGAGGAAGTCAAGAGCAATACAATGCAGAGACCTGTGGAACTGGTGAAACAACAGGGGGAGGGGGGAGAATTCAACGCTCATATACGATACAATAAATACGATAAAACTTTATTCAACCCCGGAGGGAAATTGGTCTGCCGCTGGGTTGTAAGCGAAAGGTGCTGTTCCTCCAATTTGTGTGTAGCCTCACTCTGGCAATGTTTCCAGGAAACATCCTGCTGAAATTCTAATGCTACAGCAGCCTTCTTGGAGTGCAACTTGACAAAGCAGCCATCTTGAATGGCAACCAATACATTCCTCAGGGTCAGTGCCCCTTGGACGTGTTCACCATCACACAACTAGGTGTTCTAAGGCACAAAAGGCAGTGAGCACTGGATAACATAATTCACAATTTCCCTCCAAGTAATACAATACATATTGTTGTCCTTTCATTGCCACGAGGTTGAACTGCAGCATTGAAGTGTTATTGTAGAACACAGACCACATCCCACCGCCAACCCAAGGGCAATCAGGAAGACGCAGTAAATGTCCGCCATGCTGGTAGTGCCTGCAATCCAAAATGAGTAACAAGGAAAATCTTGGCTTCCAGAGTATTAGCATTATTCCCAATGCAAATACTTTTACATTTTCCCACTTTGTTTCCCATTACCCCAATTCCCATATCCCTTTGCATGATACCTCAATTAAAACAGGGGGAATCTTCTCCCTCCTCCCTTACTTCAAGGAATAGTTGGTACTGCAAGCCTATATGCAAGGAAATATACAATGCACAATTAACCTCAACTGATAATCCATTACAAGGGAACAACTGTTACTCTAACCCTAATCCTTTCATTTGTGACGGCTACGTTTGAAAAACAATGTGCACCAGATAAAATATAAATCATCACTTCTGTAGGAAGTAAATAAAATGACTATTCTAGATCATTCTTTACATCCTATACACTACATACAATGCAAAACATTTTAAACCAGGCTTTCACATCTTACAAATTGTAAAATATACTTGTCGGATATCAAGAAATTCAACATGAACCATATGCTGCAACTTGAAGATTCCCCACACAAAGATGACTTACTGCATGAATTCATTCCTCTTCAGGCAAATGTTTAAAGATACACCAACACTTAGGTTTAAACTGTCTCTTCCTGTTACCACTTAGTAGCTAGAATTTGTTTATCAGGACTTGTTACAAAGAGACAAGGGAACGCAGTTTATAAAAACATTACATAACCACTCAGTTACATCATCTTCACTTCAATAACAAGGCATTGACAAATCAGTTTTTGAAACAGTTTTGCACAGATTAAGTGTCATCTAATAAACGCATTCTGGCAAAAACAGGGGAAAGCACAATTTCAAGTAGTTAATATATATCAATCCACGTTGGTTCACAAGAAACTGCAATCAGTTACTGAGTTTCTCGTACTTTTGCACAATCCATGTGGAGTTGTGCCAAATCAGATAAATTTCAAGGATGAGACGCGCGTTAACAAAAAGGAACCAGCATATTTATCATATCTACATATTAACCTACATATATATATATACAGCCGGAAACAGACCTTTTCGGCCCTCCAAGTCCGTGCCGCCCAGCAATCCCCGCACATTAACGCTATCCTACACCCACTAGGGACAATTTTTACATTTACCCAGCCAATTAACCTACATACCTTGTTATCTTGTTGAATATCACGTGAAATACTTATTTGAAGCAAATGGAAGAAAACATTTTTCTCCGTCATTAAATATTTGTGACAGTATTGGCCACGTCATACAGAACATGTGCCCTTCACTTTTATCCCATCAATCAACTGCATACCTTGGTTGGCAGAGCAAGGGGGATAATTCGACTAGAGTAGGAACACAGACAAAGGCCCAACTTGCCCATGCCAACCATGACACTGAGCTAGTCCCACTTGCCTGCACCAGGCCCATATCCCTCCAAACCTTTTTGGGCGATGTTTCGGGTCGAGACCCTTCTTTTCCCTTAGTCAGGGGAAAGTGAAACGAGAGATTATAGACAGCAAGTGTAGAGAGATAAAAACATAGAAAATAGGTGCAGGAGTAGGCCATTCGGCCCTTCGAGCCTGCACCGCCATTCAATATGATCATGGCTGATCATCCAACTCAGTGTCCCGTACCTGCCTTCTCTCCATACCCCCTGATCCCTTTAGCCACAAGGGCCACATCTAACTCCCTCTTAAATATAGCCAATGAACTGGCCTCAACTACCTTCTGTGGCAGAGAATTCCACAGATTCACCACTCTCTGTGTGAAAAAAAACTTTCTCATCTCGGTCCTAAAAGACTTCCCCCTTATCCTTAAACTGTGACCCCTTGTTCTGGACTTCCCCAACATCGGGAACAATCTTCCTGCATCTTGCCTGTCCAACCCCTTAAGAATTTTGTAGGTTTCTATTAGATCCCCCCTCAATCTTCTAAATTCCAGCGAGAAGATTGAGAAGATATAGAACAAATGAATGAAAGATATGCAAAAAAGTAACAATGATAAAGGAAACAGGCCATTGTTAGCGATTTGCTAGGTGAGAACGAGAACTGAGAACCTGCTGCAATCAGTGTGGGATAGGGATGGACAGAGAGGGAATGCAGGGGTTACTTGAAGTTAGAGAAATCAATATTCATACCATTGGGTTGTAAACTGCCCAAGCAAAATACGAGATGCTGTTCCTCCAGTTTGCAATTAGCCTCACAATGACAATGGAGGAGGCCGAGGACAGAAAGGTCAGTGTGGGAAGGGGAATTAAAGTGTTTGGCAACCGGGAGATCAGGTAGCTCCATGCGGACTGAGCGACGGTGTTCAGCAAAACGATTGCCTAGCCTATGTTTGGTCTCGCCGATGTATAATGGTCTACATCTTGAATAACGCATACAGTAGATGAGTTTGGAGGAGGTGCAAGTAAACCTCCATCCACCCTGAACGGATTGTCGGGGTCCCTGGACAGAGTCGAGGGAGGAGGTTTAGGGACCTCCTATCTAACCAATCGCCTCACAGAAGACAGGGAAATGGTGATGGGGTGTTTTTTGACTGGAGTTCTTTGACCAGTTGTGTTTAACAAGGATCAGCACTAGGACCTATGTTGCTTGCAATTTGCATGATGGCAGGTGGCTTGGTTAGTAAATTTGTGGACAATATGAAAATTGGTGGTAGGTTGTCTAAAGAAACAGCAGGATAGAGATCATTTGGAAATTTGGGTGGAGTAATGACAAATGGAGTTGTGAAGTGCAAGAGAAAAGTATGTCGTTAATGGCAGGACCCTTATGTAAATACATCTGGGGTTGCAAGTTCACAGCTCCCTGAGAGGCATTAAGAGGATGAGAGTGATACAGACCATGTGGTGACAGAAGGGATTAATCAGAATTTCCTCACAGTCAGTGCAAACATGCACTGCATTGTTCTCACTGTGTACTCCGAGAACTCTGAGAACTGTGCAAATATGTTCTCACTGTGTACGCTAATGTGCCCACATTTCAACAGTTGGCAATATCCTTGTCTTAACTGAGAAAACTAAATGGGCTAAATTTAATCCATAAAACAATACAAAGTAAGAGAATTTTGGCCCACCTAGTGCTTTGGCTTTCTTTTTCTCTGGAGGTTTTTTCTGATCCTTGTTGTTGGGAACATCTCCATTCTCTTTCACATCAGCTCCGACCTTCACCACTTTTTCGGTTTCTTCAGTCATCTCCCCACATTCTATCTCCCGCACACCATTTCTCAGAGCCTCATTGTTTGCACACTTTTCTAGCTCTTCCAACTCAGGAGATTCCTCAGGCTGCACTGAAGAACCATGCTCATCCAGAGTGCAGCAATACGTGTTCAGAATGTCTTCAAGCTGTCTGCTAAGCTCATCCGAGACATCAGATGTTGACGTCTCAGGCTGGACGCTATTCAAGTTCTCAGGAGTTGAAGTTTCTTGAACAACTAATGATGCCTCACTGCTGTTTCTGGTTTGTGTATGTTTCAGAACATCTTCATTGGTTTTTATATTATCATGGTTTTGACCACCAGACTTTTCAATAGTTTGGCAAATAGTTTCAAGGCCTGCAGATCCAAGAACGCTCAGCTTGTCCTCTGTCCCCTCTGCTGCTGTGACACGAACGAGTGCTTCAAGACCACCAGCAGATGGGCTGAGCTTACTTTCAGAGTCTTGATTTTTCATGGTTTATCTTTTACTGCACAAAAACAAGTGTTATTTTTAGAGATTATAATTAGTTTCTAAAATTACAATGATAATCTGCTGAATTCCAATACACTTGTTAGCTCGAAGGTAGACACAAAATGATGGAGTAACTCAGCGGGTCAGACTGTATCTCTGGAGAAAAATAATGTGACGTTTCAGGGGTCTCGACCCAAAACGTCACCTGTTCTTTTTCTTCAGAGATGCTATTTGACCCGCTGAGTTACTCCATCTTTTAGTGTCTACCTTCGGTTTAAACTAGCATCTGCCATTCCTTCCTACATTAGTTAGCTCGTTAATCCAAGAGTTTAGAAACACTGTTTCTAAATGAATAATGTGGTTAATCTTGCAATTAATTCCTAAATTGCCCCATATTAAATGTAGATTGTTTATCAATATTGGAATTGGGCATTTTCCAATGTCAGATGTTAGGTTAGCTGCTGTAAAATGTCCTGCTTTCTGGTGTTATGATTGCTTCTTTCTAATCCTCAGGGGTAGCTTCAGAATCCAAGGAATTTTGGAAGATTCCAATCAACCCATTCACCTTTTCTGCTGCCTGTTCTTTTAAGATCATAGGATGCAGGCCTTCAGGACCAAGAACTTGTATTGGAACCCTATTAGTGTCCCAACTACTTTTTACCAGATCAATCCAAAATAATTATTTAGAATTCCATATTATTCACTAAATCCCATTCTTACTATTCCTTTCCATTTTATAAGGGACCTAATGTTAGTTTTTATATTATGTACTAGTTCACTCATATTCTTTATTCCTTTTTAGTCATATTCCTATTTTCTAAAATTTAATTCCAATCCTCTGGCTTGCACAACTGCAATTTTGTCTGTCTTTTCCCGATCTGTTTGTTAGCCAGGAATCATGCACCCTTTTTGTTGAGCCTCACCTTATCAGAATATGAAATTTATAAAATATCGCCTTAAATGTTTCCCACTGATAATCTACTGTCAAACCCTTCAATTATCTTTGCTAGGCAATTTTATAATTGCCCTCTCTTTAAAATTCATTACTCTAGCTTCAAACACAACTGCCCTGCCCTCAAACTGAATTTGAAATGCTGCCATGCTATGATCACTTTCTCCAGAGGATTCTTTATAATGAGTTAATTAACCCTGGTATTGCACAATGCAAGATCTAAATCAGCCTGGTTTGACTTTATGAATTGCTCCAAGCCCTTTCAAATATTTTTCGTGAACTTGTCCTCAGGATTTCCCTTTCTAATTTAACATGCCTCGCCTATATCACCATTAAGATCAATGACTATTGCAGTACATTTCCTACAAGCGTTGCTATTCCTTGATTTATACCGTATCTTACAATCTGCTGTCGATGGCCTACATACTATACAGTATCCGGTGCCATCAACTCATCTATATTATTGCAAATGTTATGTTTATTCAGACAAAGAACCTTAATTTTATCTCATCGTTTTGTCTGATTCTATTTGGCCTTTTCTTACACAGGCACAATTTGCCACCTTCCAGTACATTGGCTATTCTTCCCCTTCTTGCCCTATTCCCAAATACTCTTTTACTAAACCCTTATCTTCTACTTTGCTTCTGATTTAATCCTCAAGGTCCCATTCTCCTACTGTTGGATTAAACCCTCCCCAATGGCATGTGCAACCCTTCACCCAACAAGGGTCTCATTTCTTCTGAGGTATGACCCATTATACTGTCTCCAGAAACAGTCCCAATTCTTCAGGAATCAAAATTCTTGCATGACCCAATGCCCAGGCACTATCACCAGCCGCACATTCATCTCCTTATACTTGTATTCACGAATACGTGGCACTCGTAAACCTATCTCTAACGTTTGATAGCTGACCACTTAACCTTCTTTGCTCCCTATCATCAGCAGGAGGGCGACTTCTATCTACATCCTTGGTACAGATATGAACTGTGATTATGAGACTTCATTGAACTGAGAATCAAGACCTTTTATAAAATTTAAAATATATATATATATAAAGGTATTATTTTCCCCAGTATAGGTCAGAAAGATAAGTTTATGTGAATGGCACTAGGATTAAAGAGAAATGAGGGTAGGGACACTGAGCTTGCAGGCAGAATGTGCAGCTACTTCACATGTGAACAGCAAGTGTACTCGAAGGGCCATGGCCGTCAGGTCCCAGAGATAGAAGGTGAGGTCGAGGCACTCTCATCTCCTGCAACCACAAGACAAATTCTCTTTTGCTGTGAATTTTCTACCAACCCATACACAACCAATGCAAACGAAGCTCGAGATGTAAAGGCAACAGATGGGGATATAAGGACGTTGTGGTTTTTAGAAACAAAGAACTGCAGATGCTGGATAATACACAAAAGAACAGAGTGCTGGAGTAACTCAGCGGGTGAGGCAGCGTCTCTGGAGAACATGGAGAGGTGACGTCTCGGGTCTTCTTTAGACCGTCTTGCTCTGTTACTGTTGGGAATATTTACACAACTTTACCGATAAGATGAAGATGGTTGGAGACAAGAAGTAAACGGTCAGCAGGAAGCCGAGAAACCTTCAGTCGTTTGATGTTCCTGAAAGGCACAAAAAGCGTCAGTCACCCGGTGCCGCTCCCAGTGGCCGGGTCCAGGCGGCGGCGGCTGCCCCGTCCCCCAACCCCCTCACCCCCGTCCCCCAACCCCCTCACCCCCGTCCCCCAACCCCCTCACCCCCGGCCTCCCCGTCCCCCAACCCCCTCACCCCCGGCCTCCCCGTCCCCCAACCCCCGGCCTCCCCGTCCCCCTCACCCCCGGCCTCCCCGTCCCCCTCACCCCCGGCCTCCCCGTCCCCCTCACCCCCGGCCTCCCCGTCCCCCAACCCCCGGCCTCCCCGTCCCCCTCACCCCCGGCCTCCCCGTCCCCCTCACCCCCGGCCTCCCCGTCCCCCGTCCCCCTCACCCCCGGCCTCCCCGTCCCCCGTCCCCCTCACCCCCGGCCTCCCCGTCCCCCGGCCTCCCCGTCCCCCGGCCTCCCCGTCCCCCAACCCCCTCACCCCCCCCCGCCTCCCCGCCCCCAACCCCCCACCCCCGGCCTCCCCGTCCCCCAACCCTCCCCGTCCCCCAACCCCCTCCGCCTCCCAACCCCCCCACCCCCGGCCTCCCCGTCCCCCAACCCCCGGCCTCCCCCCAACCCCCGGCCTCCCAACCCCCCCACCCCCGGCCTCCCCGTCCCCCAACCCCCGGCCTCCCCCCAACCCCCGGCCTCCCAACCCCCTCACCCCCAGCCTCCCCTCCAATCCCCGGCCTCCCAACAGCTACGAGCGGCCCTGGCGTCCCCGCTCACCGGCCTCCACTCCCGTTTCCCCTCCCCCCCGTATCCCCTGGCTCCCCGTATCCCCCGTCCCCACCATCCCCCCCCGTATCCGCGCTCCCCGTATCGCGGCCCCGGTTCCCACCACCGAGCGGCCCCGAGTTTTCTCCGGAATTTCCAGTTGGGCGACGGAAGTGAATGGACGTCACCGCGCAGCCTCCTGACGTCAACCAATCGGACGACGCGATGCTGCGTCACAATCGCACCCGGGCAACGGGCACTTCCGCTCCGCAACCGGACCCCAGCGCTATACCGGACCCCCCCCCCACTATACCGGACCCCATGCTATACCGGACCCCATGCTATACTGGACCCCCATGCTATACCGGACGCCGGCGGACGCACCGGGCAGATGCCAGCAGATACTGGACCCCAGCAGGCACACAGGACCCCGGCAGATATACTGGATACCAGGTACAGCAGCAGATACTGGACTGCAGCAGGCACACAGGCCCCCAGCAGGTGTACCGGACCCCAGCAGCAACTGGAGCCTAGACACCAGCAGATATACTGGACACCAGCAGATATACTGGACACCAGCAGATATACTGGACCCCAGTATACCAGGTACAGGGGCACCAAGTACAGCAGCAGGTGCAGCAGGTACAGGTATTGCAGGAGCCCGGACACCAGGTACAGGTACAGCAGCAGCACCAGCGGCAGCAGGAGCCCGGACACCAGCAGATACTGGACACCAGGTACAGGAACAGCAGCAGCAGGAGCACGGACACCAGCAGATATGGGACACCAGGTACAGGAGCAGCAGCAGGAGCCCGGACACCAGCAGATACTGGACACCAGTTACAGCAGTACCAGCAGCAGCAAAGATACTGGACACCAAGTGCTGCAGCAGCAGCACGAGCAGCAGCGGCAGGAGCCCACCCAAAGATAACCCAGCCACCTACCAAGCCAGCACTGCCATTCAATGTGATCATGGCTGATCATCCACAATCAGTACCCCATTCCTGCTTTCTCCCCATATCCCTTGATTCCGTTAGCCTAAGAGCTAACTCTAACTCTCTCTTGAAAACATCCAGTGAATTGACCTCCGCTGCCTTCTGTGGCAGAGAATTCCACTGATTCGCAACTCTCTGAGTGAAAAGGTTTTTCCTCATCTCAGTCCTAAATGGGCTACGCCTTATTCTTAAACTGTGACCCCAGGTTCTGGGCTCCCCCAACATTGTTCCCAAAGCGCTCACCCATTGACACTTCAGTCACTTGCCTTCCCCTATTTCCTCAGAGTAGGTCAGGCTCTCCCTTGGAGGGAAATCTACATATTGCCTGAGAAAATATTCCTGAACACACTTTCACCCTATCTAAACCCTTGCAAGATTATCTGTAATAGGTAAGATACAAAATGTAGATTTGTAACAAGATTTATTTCATACTTGTACATTTACAGCGTTTAAACAAAGGAACAACATTTGTAGGTGTGTGTGTGTGTGGTGAGAGTGTGTATATGTTTAAGTACACATTCTGTTGTACTGTTCCTGTCGTCTTGCACATTCGCACTGGCATATCCATCGGCTGTCAGACATCTGAGTAGTGACGGACCCTCCCAAAATTAAATCATGGGAAAAAGAGAACCAGTTTTATTCAAGTTTTGATGCGTATTAATTTGGACATGGACATTAAATTTACAAACATCTGTAGAAGACCAAGTAAACAAAACCTTGTCATAATATGTATGAAAATAAATAGAAATACTTTTTTTGGTTATGTATTTTTAAGCTACACGTTCAAACAATTGTAAAATATTAAACCTTCTACACTTGGTTGCAAAACAGCAAATAAAAAATCCTGGTCACAGGCATCAAGAGTTGGATTTTCTCATTTGTGATTAATTCTCAATGATATTCCAAACCCACCTAATCAATGGACAAGTGCATGTAAGATTGATACTTCCCAATGTTAATATTACCCAAGTATTGTCTTTGAGGCAGTTAAGGAATAAAGAGCAGCAAGTGTCCACATATTCATTAAAAAAGTGTTCATTCAAGTAAACAAAAATTGTTCAAGACAAACCCAAATCTTCATGGACTCGCGGTCAGATTGGCACTTGTGTGAAGAAAGAACAGGAGTGCATTAGAATTTTGATTTTTTTGTTCTACAGGAAGTCTGTTATATCTTTGCAAGGAATGGCAACAAGTGCAAAAAACGTACGTAAAATAAGTGTCAGTTACAAGTTAAAAATACAAAAGTCATCGTACTTATAGCAGCCTAATGTCAGCACTTAAAAATGAGCTGTGTTGGCCAGTGGTTGCTCCACAGAATTATTCGCAGCAACAGTATTGCAAATTATAACAGCTCAAATCCATTCAAATTGAAACTCTTTCCCTGCCAAATTGCACATTTAAGCATTATATATCAAAATATCTGTAGAAAAACTGTACAAAAATCCACTCGACAAAGATGCGTTGTAACATTGAAATACTAAAGGAGAGAATCCTGACTGGAAGGCCTCAAGCAAAAATTTGCATAGTTGGCAAATGGAAGTTCTTGAATTTTGGATGACAAATTGCAGTGGCATGACATGCTACGAGTGTCAATTTCTGTTGTTTTTTTAAATTGTGTGAAATTTGCATGCAGTATCCTTGAAGGAAAATTATTTGCTGTTCTGCTCACTATTGAAACCAGAAAATCCCCAAATATCTATGGTTATAGATGCTTCTAGCATTTTAGTTAGTGAAAGCTCCATTACCAATTCATGCCACTGAAACAACAAATAGGTAACGGAATACATCAACATATGGAATATACTCAGGCACCATTTCAATTTCACAGCATCTTCACATTAAACACTTTTGTCAGCAGTAGGAATTTTGGGGCAAATGATAGTTTTGTTTTTATGAAATAATCTGCCAGTGAAATTTAAACCTAAAGTGCAGTATAGATAGCAACAAGTAAATCCATCTGTTGATGATTAAGCTCTAAATACACCATAGAGTTTGAAATAAAGGAATACATTCATCTTTGACATTGAAGCACTGTTGAGGTCAATACTACAATCTACACTTTCTTCCTGACAAAAATGAAGCATCTGAATCCAGATTGAACTTCACATTTGTAACAGAATTTAAGATTTTCATTATTGATTTTAACCATGTTTATAAAATTAGAGATCAGCATTTAAAAAAAAGAAAACGTACTCATTCTCCGCCCATCAAAAGAGCCACCCAATTCAATGTTTTCATGAGTCATTCAATAAAAGTCAGTAAAATATCCAACATATTGTACTGTTATAAAGATGAGTATAAAATGAGCATAAAGAACATTATATGGAACACAATTGTCAACTCTAGCACTGAAAAGCATTCCTACAATGAACATTTATTCACAAAATGCTGGAGTAACTCAGCAGGTCAGGCAGCATCTCGGGAGAGAAGGAATGGGTGACGTTTCGGGTCGAGACCCTTTCTTATCCTACAATGAACATGTTTAATCTTTACATGGTTCCAAGAGTGCAACAAATTTCAGTCGTCCAGTGTTTCCAATTCATGTAGAAATGCTTAAACCATCCTCAAAGATATTTTTTAAAGTCCCAACTCTTCATACCAGGTTTCTTCTTTTTATTATTTCCTTTGCTCTTTAGCAAAGACCACGAGCCAAAAGTCAACAAAATTTAATTTGAGCTGAAGACGCAAAATGTTGTTTTAATGATTCTACGCAATTGAAGAGAAAACAATCCTCCCTCAACAGGTAGAAATGAATAGCAGCTCTAATTAAAACTAAGTATGTAGTGATAGCAGGTCCTAAAGACCAAATAAGCATAAGATAGACAGAAAAAGCTGGAGTATCTCAGTGGGTCAGGCAGCATCTCTGGAGAGAAGGAATAGGTGACGTTTCAGGTCGAGACACTTCTTAAATAAGCATGATAGTTACCAGTTAAGAAAATGTTTTGAGATAATCCCAATAAAGATTATTTATTAAAATAAATTATTAAACTACAGTATGCAACCAGGTAATTTTGATGTCTAAATTTTAGTAGCTTAATCTTTGTTCTACTGTAAAATCTTTGAAAATCTGGTTCTGTGTCCATTGTTATGATGTTGAATATGTACACACCAGAAAGATTGAAACTGTCTGGTCTGAAGCATTGGAAATTGTAAGACAGTCAGTGTCACACTCGTCTGAGTGACTTGTAGTAAGAGAACCAAGTTAAATTAAACCAAGCTAACATAACATACCCGAAGGTATGATCTTTACTGCAATACATACTATGTATGTATACAATATGTATCTAATATGCTGATCCATTAGAGCTGATTTTCCAGAACTCCAACCAAAATTAAAACTATCAATTTAAAACCACACCAATTGCTCTCAAATGAAATCCCAGTTCAGAGTGGTTCTCTAATACCCGTCGTGCAATTTATCTTCCCGATACAGCTAAGCTGATCGCCACAGCAGAGGTAGAGAAAAATGGATGAACTGATTATAGAATGCAGTCTCCCAGCACACAAAAGCCCTGCTTTTCATAATGATTTGTATCTCAAATTCACGATGGAAGCCATTTCCTTTAAAACTGTAAATGTTAAACTGTAGAACGATATGCTAGTAAGTGTTTTAAAATGTGCAAATAACATCAAATCTGTTAAAATATTGACAACTATTCCCTTGCCAAAGCACCAAGGTTATCAATTTAAATTTTTTTTTAAACGTTTCCTTTTTAATAAAGTTAGTGTGAATTTTATACTTGCTTCAAGTTTTTTTTCATGTTTTCCTCCTCATATCCCAGCAAATTAAATTTCCTTTTTCCATTCCATTTTAAATCCCAAAGGTTCAATCACAGATAACGCAAGATTCAGCAGCACCTTACTCAGCTTGTAAATTCAAATCTATTTCAAATACACATGGATAAATGCTTCTTGAATCAACATGAGCATCTCCATTACATGCCTAGTTAATATCCGAGATCATAGCAAATAGGATCTAAATCCAGCTATTAACTGGATTGACAGTTTGTCTCCCAACTGCCACAAGCAGTACTTAGAGAGATAATTTTATTGTTCGAGGGAGTGAGGGAATATTGCAAAGCTTCTTCAGCAAAAATGAATTTGAATTCCCAAAGCAAAAGGTGGTACAAAAACTGTAGATAATTCCAATTATCATCCAATCTCTTTTCAAGGCAGGTGGTTTTAGCACAGTAGTTTGACATAAACCAGGAAATTGGATATTCAGGAGGCACCCCCTGAGAAAACTGAAGTAAGTTTACAAACTCAAAGGTATCCAATTGTGTTTTCAAACTTGGCATGGAGATGGCCATGTTCAGTGGTCTTATATCACATGCTTGGCAAGGGATATAAATATTTATTTTAATGTAACAGGTGAAATAAATAATGGCTGATATTCACAAGACTGCAGTGTGCAGCTTCCAGTTTACAGATTAAATACACTCAATTCCTAAACAAATCAAGTCTGCATTTTAAGCACATGATCAATAGCTGCTCCTACACAACACATGGCAAGGTTAGACACTGGAAATTTCATCAACACAGCACATAGCTTACATTTTATAGCCAACTGCATTATCAACTCATACCAAAAGCTGTGTCCTGCTTTCCCAAATCATTCCCAAAACTTGTAACACCCTTCCCTTTCAAAGAAAAATGTACCAATTATATCTGAATGTTCAAATTAAGCCATAATCAAGCAAACCTAACTTAAGTTAAAAAAAAATGCAATAACAAGGAACTGCAGATGCTGGTTTATCCCAAAGATAGACACAAAATGCTAGAGTAACTCAGCATGTCAGGCAGCATCTCTGGAGAACATGGATTGGTGACATCACCTATCCATTTTCTCTAATGCTGCTGCCTGACCTGCTGAGTTACTCCAGCCTTTTGCGTCAATCTTAAGTTTTTTTTAACACCAAAAACAGCTCTACTCGTAGCAAATATACATTTAATCTGCTCAAAATACTAATATGCCAATTCTGAATGTTGATAGGTTTCCCAAATACACTACTCTTAACCCTCCAGTCAAAATCTTGGCACCGCCCTTGATTCATGTTAATTGCAACTGATTATTTCAATAAATCTGCAAGTTCACCATGCTGAGAATTATCAGAAGCCCATACTCATTCATTTTATATTATATAACAAAGATACTGCAATATCTCAGGCTGTCATTATCCAGGTCAGCAAAGAAAAGTAACACAGGCAAAAATCCAAAGGATATTTTTTTCCAACAGTTTTTTTCCGACACCAATTGTTCAAATGGCATGTTTACTCAATAATGTAGCAAACAGTCATAAGGACTCTACAGAAACAACCTACAAATTTTACAGTTATAACATTGACTGCAAACCCACAACTTTTCTCCATAAACTTTGATACTGTTGTATTAAAGCATTCAATCCAGCAGAATTAAGATATATACTGGATTTCGACCAGCTTTATTTCTGGGAGAATTGCCTTTTACATATGCATGAGGTATGTTGCACACACAGAAAATAAATCAAGTTCCAATGTTATGGGAATTAAACAAAGGGAAGTGCAACAGTTACCCCACAACTCCTTAGACTCAAATGAAGTAGAGGGTACAACATTTTGTACCAAATTCATTTATCTCTTCAAACACTTTTTCCCTGACGGAATGAAAAAAAATTACCTCTCAATTCAACTTAATATGTGGTGGTGATTGGGACAGGGGGAGCGAGGAGGTGGGTGAGGCTGCATTTGGCTGCTTGTATTTTGCTGCACTCATTACAACTGGAAACCCTCCATAGGTGCCTCTTGTTGCTGAAATAGAAATTGTTGTGCACTTTCATCCACTTGTGGAGTAATGCTGCTGTCCTCCTCCTCCACACCAAAGTAGTGCTCAATGAGATCAAACGCCTTCTGATAGATTTCCTGATTCTCATGGCTCTGCAAAAATTCTATTTTATCGAGACCTGGGATTAAGAAATACAGTTTATTATTAGCTGTTGGTAAACAACATTCTTATTTTATAGGGAAAATAAAGTCAATTGCAACTACTCCTACCATAGGCTTCTTCAATAAGGCTACAATATGGGTTGATTCCTGTTCCATTCTGTTTTGCCTCCTGTTCTCCGAGTCTTAAGATATTCTCCAGCCCATTTAGGGCAACCTGAACTATTTTTGAGTCCATAACAGTCAGTAGATCACACAATGGCTTAATGCAACCCAAATTTACAAGGTACCTTTAAAATCAAGAGGAAAATAAACAAAAATAAATATGTACAGTTTAAAAGTTTATTGTTATTTCACAGTAGTGGATCATGTACTCGGGCTTCCAGGACATCCAGAACAAATTGGTTAAGGCACAGCTTCTCATTGTCAATATTTAAAAAACATTTATTAAAGAAAAAAATCAGAACATTTACTTATTAAATTATGTTAAATTTCTAATAATTAATTTGGTGCTTAATTTATTAACAGAATAAAAGAAAACTTATTACTATCGCTTTGCAATTTCACTTCGCCTCGCAATGGTAATTGATGTTTCTCACACATCCCTTTCCTTTCATCCATCAAAAAAGGAAGAATTCCATTCATATCCCAGGAAATGCAAAATTATTTTGCATTTAAAGAAACAATCTGCAAATTGGCAAAGTACAAAGCTTAAAAAATAAGGAAGCTGGAAAAGGGGAGAGGCAGGACCACTCCCCCCAACTTTCACCCCCAATGCCCCTGCCTTCTCTTCCCACTCCCCTATGCCCCACCTGGACACCAACCAACCCCCCACTCACTCCAACCAACCACTCACTCCAACCAATCAAACCCCCTGCCTCCCAACTCCGACAATGCCAATTTCCTCCCTCTGGCTTTACAATCCGCAACTCTTCAAACCTTGTCTCACACCTTTCTTCCTTTCTTATCTATGGCCTTTGTTCCAACCATCTGTCTATCAAAATCCCCTCTCCCTCAACCTATTTACCTGCCAGCTGTTTCTGCCTCCATCTTTTGCATCTTTCTTCTCTCTCTTCCCTTGGTCAGCCTGAAGAATGGTCTCGACCCAAAATGTCTATCTATCTATGTTCTCCAGTGATGCTGCCTGACCTGCTGAGTTATCCAGCATTCCGTGTCCCATATTCTCCTTTCTATCCTGGGCCTCCTCCATTGCCAGAGTGAACTGGAGGAACAACTTACACAACATCATCTCATGTTTCTCTTGGGTAGCTTACAATAAGTGGTATGAACATTGAATTCTCCAATTTAGATAACTACAACCCCCAAGCCCCGTCCCCCTCAGTATCTTCACTGTGCCCCACCTGGGCTCTCCGTATATCTCCACACCCCCTCCACTTCCACCTACATTCCTTCATCTAGCTTCACAATTCTCAACTCTTCAATCCTTTTGTCTAACATATACTGCATTCTCATTTCTGGCCATCATCAAACATCTGCCTATCAAACCTCAACCCCCCCCCCCCACCTGGATCCCCATATTATCTGCCATGCTTTGTCCTGTCCCTCCTCTCTTCCATCCACAATCAGTTGGAAGAATGAACAAAACTAGAAACATCACCGATCTGTGTCCTTCAGAAATGCTGCCTGACCTTTAGAGTTCAGAGATGCAGCGTGGAAGCAGGTCCTTCGGCCAGTAAGTCCACGCCAACTAACGATCATCCAAACACTAGTTCTATCCTGCACACGAGGAATCATTTATATAAGCCAGTTGACCTACAAACCTGCAAATCTTTGGAATGTGGAAGGAGGAACTTCTTTTGTCAGAGGGTAGTTTATCTGTGGACACGTCGCCACAGAGGGCTGTGGAGGTCAAGTTAGTGGATAGTTTTAAGGCAGATATAGACAAATTCTTGATTAGAACATGTGTCAAGGGTTATGGGGAGAAGGCAAGAAAATGGGATTAGGAGGCAGAGATCAGCCATGCTTGAATGGTGGAGTAGACTCGATGGGCCGATTTGCCTAATTCAACTATAACATGTGGACTCTCCATCATGACACTGTCCTCCGTGACCAAGCAATGTTGAATAATATTAGAGGGTGTCCTATCAGCAGTGCTCAGAAACGACATCAATCCTCTTCACTGTTTAGGAGAATGAGGGGCATCTTACTGAAATACAAGTTCCATAGGGTATAGGACAGACTAGATACCACCAGTGGGAGAAGGTTGAGGCAGGTACTATCATAATGCTTAAGAAACATTTAGACAGGTACATGGATAGGTTAGGTTTAGAGGGATATGGACCAAATGCGGGCAGGTGGGACTAGTATAGTTGAGGCATGTTGGTTGGCGGGGAAAAATTGGGCTGAAGGACCTGTTTTCACACTGTATGATTCTATGAAGCTCTATAACTTGAAAGAAAGAACATAGTTACTAGGTTTGGGGGAAGTCATTGACGATGCTATCAAATGACACTTACACACCAATGAAACAGTTTGATTTTCCAAGCCCATTTTGCTCCAGACCTCATTTCAGCCTTGAACCAAGCATAGATCCCAGAATTAAATTGCAGAAGTGAGGTGAGAGACACAGTTATAGTCAGGACCTCACATTACAGCTGTACAAGACCACATATGGAGTATTTATACAGTTCCCGTTGTCTTACTATCGGACGAATATCAATTAACTAGAAAGGATACACAGGAGATTGATTGATGGGGATGTTGCTGGAGCTGGATGATATGAGTTATAAGAAAACGGGGAATTACAGACCAGTTAGCCTGACATCGGTGGTGGGGAAGATGCTGGAGTCAATTATTAAAGAGGTAATAACGGTGCATTTGGATAGCAGTAAAAGGATAAGTTCAAGTCAGCATAGATTTATGAAAGGGAAATCATGCTTGACTAATCTTCTGGGATTTTTTGAGGATGTGACAAGTAAAAGAGATGAAGGGGAGCCAGTCGATGTAGTGTATCTAGACTTTCAGAAAGCCTTTGATAAGGTCCCACACGGGAGATTGGTGAGCAAAGTTAGAGCACATGGTATTGGGGGTAGGATGTTGACATGGATAGAGAATTGGTTGGCAGACAGGAAACAAAGAGTAGGAGTAAACGGGTCCTTCTCAGAATGGCAGGCAGTGGCGAGTGGAGTGCCGCAAGGCTCGGTGTTGGGGCCGCAAGTGGTTACCATATATATTAATGATTTGGACGAAGGAATTAGAAATAACACTAGCAAGTTTGCAGATGACACAAAGCTGGGTGGCAGTGTGAACTAAGAAGATGATGTTAGGTTGCACGGTGACCTGGACAGGTTGAGTGAGTGGGCAGATGCGTGGCAGATGCAGTATAATATAGATAAATGTGAGGTTATCCACTTTGGTGGCAAAAACAAGGAGGCAGGTTATTATCTCAATGGTGTCAGGTTAGGTAAGTGGGAAGTGCAGCGAGACCTGGGTGTCCTTGTACACCAGTCACCGAAAGTTGGCGTGCAGGTACAGCAGGTAGTGAAGAAAGCTAGTTGCATGTTGGCCTTCATAACGAGAGGATTTGAGTTATAGGAGTAAAGAGGTCCTTTTGCAGTTGTATAGGGCACTGGTAAGACCACATCTGGAGTATTGTGTACAGTTTTGGTCTCCTAATTTGAGGAAGGACATCCTTGTAATTGAGGCAGTGCAGCATAGGTTCACGAGATTGGTCCCTGGGATGGTGGGACTGTCATATGAGGAAAGATTGAAAAGACTAGGCTTATATTCACTGGGGTTTAGAAGGATGAGAGGGGATCTTACAGAAACATATAAAATTATAAAAGGACTGGACAAGCTAGATGCAGGAAAAATGTTCCCAATGTTGGGGGAGTCCAGAACCAGGAGCCACAGTCTTAGAATAAAGAGGAGGCCATTTAAAACTGAGAAGGAACTTTTTCACCCAGACAGTTGTGAATTTGTGGAATTCTCTGCCACAGAGGGCAGTGGAGGCGAAATCACTGGATAAATTTAAGAGAGAGTTAGATGGAGCTCTGGGGTAGTGGAATCAAAAGATATGGGGAGAAGTTGGGCACAGGTTACTGATTGTGGATGATCAGCCATGATCACAATGAATGGCGGTGCTGGCTCGAAGAGCCGAGTGGCCTCCTCCTGCACCTATTTTCTATGTTTCTTTGACAGAATGTCAAGATATTTGCCTTTTGGCAGGCATTTGGGAAACATACTTCATTGGGAAACATGCTCCAAAAAATAAGAAAAGATGTCTTCAAGGAATAAATAGACAATAGACAATAGACAATAGGTGCAGGAGTAGGCCATTCAGCCCTTCGAGCCAGCACCGCCATTCAATGCGATCATGGCTGATCACTATCAATCAGTACCCCGTTCCTGCCTTCTCCCCATACCCCCTCACTCCGCTATCCTTAAGAACTCTATCCAGCTCTCTCTTGAAAGCATCCAACGAACTGGCCTCCACTGCCTTCTGAGGCAGAGAATTCCACACCTTCACCACCCTCTGACTGAAAAAGTTCTTCCTCATCTCCGTTCTAAATGGCCTACCCCTTATTCTCAAACTGTGGCCCCTTGTTCTGGACTCCCCCAACATTGGGAGAATCGAAGAGAAAATTTGAAAGCATTAATTTCTTACTGAATCTGTTCTGGCGTTCCTCCAGATGTTGCATTTGTTATGCCCCATGCTGCTTCTTTTCTCGTCCGGAATTCTGCTTTTTGAAGTAGGTCAATAAGCACTGGAAAGATGCTTGCATCTATTACAGCCTTCAATGAGAAAGGGAAGGCAATTGTACATTTACAATAGATGATATCTATTTTCAGATGCAAAGTGCTGGAGTAAGGCAGCGGGTCAAGCAGTATCTCTGGAGAATGTGGATAGGTGATATTTCACGCATGTTCGCAACCATAAACATCACCTATCCGCATTCTCCAGAGATGTTGCCTGACTTGCTGAGTTACTCCAGAACCTTGTCTTTTTTTGTAAACCAGCATCTGCAGTTCCTTGTTTCTGCACTGTACCTATTCAGTATTATCTCTGGAATACATATTTCAGATAAAACTCTGCAACAAGATGAATGGAACATGAGAATTCTGATCACAATTAGTTGAACTACAGCAGTCTTGATTGAATACTTTTGACTGAATTCAGATGCAAGAAACCACAATCTAAATAGTGCCATCGGATGCACCTCATATATTTCTGCTAAATAATTGAAATACAGTGCTTGATTACAGTGCCTGTTTTAGCAAACCAAAAATACTTCCATTACATCTTTAGTCTTATTAGAATTTTCAATCCAACAAAAGTAAATCAGTATATAAAGGTTACAAAGTAAACAGTTTGGAAATTCACTATTACCATACTGATTTATGTAAATTTAAATGAATCCGATGGAATTGTTGTTGATTCTGCTTATTTAAATTCACTTATTTCAAGTCAAATATATGTGGGCGCACAGTGGCATAGTAGTGATAGAGTTGCTGCCTTATAGCAGCAGGGACCAGAGTTATATTCTGACTACAGGTGCTGTCTGTACGTTCTCCTTGTGACCTGCATGGGTTTTCTCCAGGTGCTCTGGTTTTCTCCCACATTCCAAAGACAAGCAGGTTTGTAGGTTAATTGGCTTTGGTAAAATTGTAAATTGTCCCTAGTGTGTAAGATAGTGCTAGTGTACGGGGTGATTGTTGGTTGGCGAGGACTCAGTCGGCCGAAGAGCCTGTTTCCATGCTTTATTTCCAAGTTTAAAGTATGCTCGACCAAGTGGACCTGTTGGGCCCAAACCTCTCCTGCATTGGTGCAGCACCCTCTCCTCCCCACTCCTCTCTCCCCACTCCATCCCCCTCCTCCCCCTACCTCCCTCCCCCTCATCCCCTCCCTCCATCCTTCCCCCCTCCCTACCTAGGAGATAGGAAATTTAAACTTTAAAATGCAAATAACTTAAAAAATATAACACCAATTTCAATGAAACTTCTTCCATTAGCACCAAAGGGACGACGGTGAGTAAGGTGGGACTAAAATTGTCATGCTATCGTGTACCGTTTTGGCTGTAGTTCAGAAACAAACAAACAAACAAACGAGAGTTTTAGTATATAGAAGATAGATATTTTTCTACCTGAATCTGGGCTCGATTCCCAGCTGTAATGTTTGAAATGGTCCAACAGGCCTCCTTTCTTATGGATTCTTTCGGACTACTTAATAAATGCAGGAGACATGGCAAAGCTGAACAATTTAATATGACCTGGCCAAAACAAAAGTAACATTCCGTAAATAAAACGTTGCATTTAAAGTGACCAGAATGTATTTTAACTCCTTTTAGATTCAGAGAATTGTACAACACAGAAAACCATGTCCATGCCAACCATCTAGGAAGTCATTTGCAACATCACAGGACTTTGGTTAAGCTGAAATTGGAATATTTTTAAAAATTCTGGTCTAAAACATTTAGTATAATTTGCGTGTTCCTTCTACTGCTACTACAAGCACAATTGTCATTGTAATGCATCACACCGTACTCGTGCGTATAACAATAAACTTGACGACTTGTATATTAACCGCTCACTGTTCTTCAAACTTCCCAGAGCTCGACCCATTCATCGTGTACATTCTGCTATATTAGACCTCCCAAAATGCATCACCTAAATTCAATCTGCAAGTTACTAGTTGATCAATACAATGTCACAGCTTTGTACAAAAAGAAACGGGGCCTATGGCCCACCTCATCTATGCCAACAATCATGCTTCTACACTAATCCCACCTGCTTGCATTTACTCCATATTCCTGTGTACTCTGCTCATTCAAGTACCTGTCCTGATGTCTTCTAAGTGTTGTTACTGTTCCTGGCTCTACTCCCTCTGGATGTTTATTCTAGATACAAACAACTCTTTATGTAAACAATTTACCCCTCATACCTTCTTTAGACCTCCTCCCTCTCACCTTAAAACCTATGTCCACTAGTTTCAGACATGCTACCATGGGAAACAGACATTGGCTATCCATTCATTCTATGCCTTTCATAATTTTATATTCAATATAATATACAAATCTCTATCTTGTCATCTCTCAGCGATCTTCACTCCAGGGAAAACAGACCTAGCTAATCCCACCTGTCTTAAAACAGAAGCCCTCCAAACCAGACAACATTCATGTGAAACTTTGGTGTATCATTTCCTGTACCATGGTGACCAGAAATGCACACAATACTCCAGAGTTTTGAACAACTGCCGCACACAACATTCCAACTCTTATATTCAGTGGCTTGATCAATGAAGGCATTGAATGCCAAAAGCCATCCTCACCAACCTGTCTTCCCATTTTCAGGCAACTGTGTATTGCTACCCCAAGACCTCTCTGTTCAGCCATCATCCCCAGGTTCCTCTATTCAGCATGTCCTGCTCTGGTTTAACTACCCAAAATGCATCACTGTGAACTTGGCAAGAGTTAAATTGCATCTGCCAATCCCTTTCCCACTTGATCGAAACCCTAACCCTAACCAAATCAAACCTGAAACACCCTTCCTCACTGTCAACTATACCTCCAATGTTGTAATCATGTGCTAATTTATCATACCACCGACATTCTCATCCCAATCATTAATATACATGACCTAGTATTGATCACACAGATTAAAGATAGTCAGCATTTCGGAGCCATTTTGCAAACTATTTGTTACCTCTCCCTGGATCCCATGTATTCTAACCTTCCAGACTAGATTACCAGGCTTGTCAAAAGCCTTGCTGAAGTTCATGTAGACAATGTCTACCCCCCTGTCCTTGACAACGCTTTTGGTGAACAATTCAAAAAACTCAATCAAATTCAATGGACTGAAACATGATCCCTGATCAATCCCTGCCATTCTAAGTGCAGATTTATCCCATCCCTCTGGACTTTTTCCAATAAATCTCAACCACTGACATTTGGCTCACCGGCCTATAATTACCTGGCTTGGTCCAGCTACCCTTAATAAAGACATCATATTTTCTCTCCTCCAAATGTCAGGCACCTCACCTGTGGCCAAGAATATATGTTTCTGCTAGAGCCACACAAATCTGCTCTCTTGGTTCCCAGAACAGACTGCAATACATCCTGATAACAACATTTAAGAGACATTAGACAGGTACATGGATAGGGAAGATATAGAGGGATATGGGCCAAATGCAGGCAGGTGGGACAAGCGAAAATAGGGCATATTGCTCGGGATGGGCAAGTTGGGCTGAAGAGGCTCTTTACGTGCTCTTTGACTATGACTATCCTGGGAATCTATCTACCGTTACAATATCTAAGGCATCCTTCTTATTCATATCATTTTTTTGAATATTTCTGACCCCGCTTTGATAACCTACAATTATGTCTTCCTCCTTAATAAATGGTCAAAATTATTCATTTAAGACCTCACTCGTATCTTCAAACTCAGACTGCTTCTTTGTTCCCTCTTGGGCCCCACTCTTTCCCTGGTCTCCCTCTAGCCCTTAATGTACTTCTAAATGTCTTGGTATTTCCGTATCTCGACTGCTAGTGATACTATGTAGCCTCTCTTTACCTTCCTATGTTCTGTCTTATGACCTGCTTACACATTCTATACTCCTTAAGAGATCTTCTTAATTCACAAAATTCTCAAAAGGAACGAGACTTTTAGCAAAAAGGCAAAATAAAAAGTCAGTCTCGCAACCTAAAGCAAGTGGGTGAATTTCACCAAATTGTCTTTTGCTTTGAGAATTGCAACAATATTGTAACAGTTTAATTACTGACTTTAAATGAAAGCTACAATTGCCTCTAAACTCACACAACTATGATGCACCTACCTGTGTCTGGACATCATCACCAGTCACTATGTTACCTACAGCTCTTAATGCTGGTGATGCAACTTTGTAATCATTGTGCCTGTAAGAAATGCACAAAAAACGATCAGAAATTCTGCATCCAACAGGCTAACGGGCTATTTCATACGTCAGAGTAATCAGGATTCATTGCTTGGTATGTCTCCTTCCAGTAATTATTTCTAAAATTATTTCTTGCTTCAAGTATAGCAAGTTACAAAATAAATGCAAAACACAGCACATGTTTTGAATTTGAAATAAAAACAATGCCAGGAATACGTAGCAGGTCAGGCATCAGGCGAGAGAAAACCAGTTAACATTACTGATAATCTTTCATGTTCGACTTAATACATTAACTGTTTCGCTGTTCACAGATACCGTCTGACTTGCTAAGTATTTCCAGCATCATTATTTAAGGCACAGACCAATGTAGGAGGCAGTCTGGCAGAACATTCCAGAGAGGCAATTTCCAGATCTTAGTAATGTTGGGGATAGGGTAGAGATTTTATTGCAACTTTCATATCTCTCACCTTTCTAAAACTGAGAGAAATAAGCCATTAAACAAACCGTCAGCTGCAAAAGGAATCATGCAATGTAATTATGCCACATAAGCAGAAAATACAATGTACATTTACAAATCTGTTATAAGTGAGTTAAATTTGGTGAGTTTAATTTAATGATAAGGGAAAATAAACTGGCGAAGTACTCCAATAATTGTTTTTCCTTGCAAGCTTCTAATTGAAACCACAAATCATTTCACATTGACATTCTGGACTTTGCTAGGCCAGCTAAAATATTAAACAGACCATGAAAGAAAGTACCGTCACACAGTGAATAAACTCACATTAAGAGTTCCACCAATCGTCTGCAAATCCCAGAGTCAATAACAGATTGAATTTTTTCATTGGGTCCATCTGACAAGTATGACAATGCCCAACAAGCATCTGCAAGTAAGTCAGGATCACTGCTGAACAATAATCTGGACAGCACTGCTAAACACGGGGATACCTGCAAGTAAAAATGGAGGTCTTTTCATTTTAGCTACTTTGTACATTGAATACTGTATATGTTAAAAGCATTGAAATTATCCATCCATTCCTGACAATAGCCTGTCAATTACAAAAGTAAAGCACAGCTCGGAAGTATTGAAGTTGCAGGTCATAGTGATGCAAGTGCATTTTAAAGGAGCATATTTACCTTCTCAAAATCAGGAGGTGGATTTTTCCCTCGACATAAGTTGGACAGAGCCCAAACAGCGTTTCTTGTCATTGTGAGTCTATTAGATTTTGTCAATAATCTGCAAGAGAAAACAAATTACACACACACAATTTTGTAGCTATTAACATCAGGATCCTGAACAGCACTGATGTACAAGAGGGATCTAGGGGTCCAAATCCATAGTTCCCTGAAAGTAGCAATACAAGTAGATAGGTTGGTAAAGGTGGCACATGCTATGCTTGCTTTCATCGGCCACGTAGTTATGATGCAGCTTTATTAAACTTTGGTTCGGTTACATTTAGAGTAAGTAATATATGCAGTTCAGGTCACCCCATCACGGGTGGGATACGGAGATTTGGAGAGGGTGCATAAGAGGTGTAGGGCAAGTTTTTGTCGGGGTGGAGGTGGAACCAGAGACGATTGTGGCGTTTAAGAAGTTTTTAGATCGGAATATGAGTAAGCAAGGTATGTGAGGTTAGAGACGTGACTAGTTTATGCTGGCATCATGTCTGGCCCAGACATTGGGGCCAGAGGGCCGGTTCTACATTTTATAGTCTATTGTAATTATCAGATTACTATAAAACAGCATGTTGTAAACAAGAACATATCCTCAAGTTTAAAGAGGAAAATTACATTTCACGTGGACCAGAAAAGTTACTTCATAAAAATGTTGCTGTATGACTCCATGATAACCCCACACAGCTTTGTGTCCTAATATTTCAATAGATGTCCCTTTCCACAAGTGTTATTGCATCTCAATCCCTGATCCAAGAAGTCCAATTACATTATTTTATGTACAATTTGACTAAATAAAAACTCAAACTTTCAACCATAAATTTTGTAATGAAATTCACTGGCCTAGAGACAAATGCAAATACTTACTGTAACAAAGGTGGAAGGATCCCACAATGAAGCACAAAGTCCCTGCACACTGCACTGTCACCTGCAATGTTTCCCAAGGCCCAAACTGCCTAGGAAATAAATTCAAACTTTAAAGAACAAGATAAACACTTTATTAAAAGACAGCCATGTTCTAGAAAGGTGCAGAAAGAGCAATGGCACAACTGTCTTCTGTACTAAAAGGAATACAAAAAATGGACGGGAACTCCGCAAACAATTGAACGAGTTTATGAATTCAAAAAGCCTATCAAGACTGTCCTGGACATTTTCTAGAATACCAGAAATTCAGTTACATGGAAAGATGAGTGGACCCAAAATTAAAAACAAAAAATGCTGTGTAAAGAGAAATACTGTAGAGTTAATGTTTCAGGGAAAGTGAGAATACAAGTCAATTCTAGTGGACAGTGGCTGGAAGAGGGATGGGACAAAGGGAATATCTCTGACAGAATGAGGCCAGAGTTACTGAAGTTATAGGCTGTTTTGTTGATGGAGTCATGAGGGCAGTTAAAGAAAGAGCGAGAGAGATTATACATACACAAGGAGATATGTTAAAGCCGTGAAATTCAAGTCAAACTGTTGTTGAGACGTTATCTGAAATTGCTCAATTAGATATTGTTCCAAAGGCTGCAATGTGAGCAGTGTGAAGGGGTGAAGTAAAAGAGAGGTTACATCTCCTGCAGTTCCATGGGACAGTGCTGTGCAGAGGACAATGGTGAGTGTTGATGGACAAACAGGCGAGAGAATTGCAAAATAAACAATTCATGAGTTCTGAGGAAGGGTCACCGACCCAAAATGGACACTTTTCAGATACTGTGTGACCAGCTAAATTCTTCAGGTATCTGAGAAAGTCTTGTTTATTCCTAGCCCATTTCTTCTTTTCCAACCAATTTGCCAACATATTGTAGTATATTACCCGATTCAACATGTTTTAAGTAGCTATTATCAGACAAATGAACCATCCTATCACCAACTAGAGCAGTCCTGACCAACCATCTACCTCATTGGAGAACTTCAGACTATCTTTAATCGGACTTTACCTTGCACTAAACGTTATTCCCTTTATCCTGTATCTGTACATTGTGGACAGCTTGATTGTAATAATGTATAGTCTTTCTGCTGACTGGATAGCACGCAATAAACATAGAAACATAGAAAAATAGGTGGAGTAGGCCATTCGGCCCTTCGAGCCTTGACAAGGGTCATGGCTGATCAACTAAAATCAGTACCCCGTTCCTGCTTTTTCCCCATATCCCTTGGTTCATTTAGCCCAAAGAGCTAAATCTAATTCTCTCATGAAAACAAGAAAAGCTTTTCACTGGTAGACACAAAATGCTAGATTAACTCAGTGGGACAGGCAGCATCTCTGCAAAGAAGGAATGGGTGACATTATGGGTCGCGACCCTTCTTCAGACTTCTTGACCCGACATGTCACCCATTCCTTCTCTCCAGAGATGTTGCCTGTCCCGCTGAGTTACTCCAGCATTTTGTGAAACGTCACCCATTCCTTTTCTCCAGAGATGCTGCCCGTCCCACTGAGTTACTCCAGCATTTTGTGTCTACCTTCGATTTAAACCAGCATCTGCAGTTCTTTCCTAAAACTTTCCACTGTATCAGTACATGTGACAATAAACAAAACTAAACTAATTCTGCACAGTAACCTCTTATGCGGGAGATCAACAAAACTTGTCTGAAAATTAAAATAAATAACAAATTCTTTTTAGTTTTCTACCAGTTACATCTTCAAAACACTCCAAGTTTGTCAAGCATAAATTCACTTTCATGAGTCTACACAATCTAATTATTTTGGTATTTTCTAAGTGTCTTCTCATCACATTTGTTATGATCCCAAGACATGTGAAAAGTACATCCAGAGTAGTTCCCTTTAGAGGTCATAGGGGTAAACTACATGTGGAGCCAGTTCATGCAGATGAAGTCCCTTGACAAGGATGGAGATGCTGCATGTGCATCTTTGCCTACATAGTGGTGAGGGAGATGCAAGAACATGTGTAGCACTTCCTACCATTGAAGGGGGAAGTGATGACCAGGATTGCACGAAGGATAAAAGGGGCGGGATGGAGAAGGTCTGGCTAGGATGAGATCTTGTGGCAGCTAGTGGTAGAGGTTGGTGGGGTAAAGGTTGGTGTTGTGGGTAGCAAAGAAGGTTGTTCAAGGCTACAGCAGGTTATAGATCCGATGGAAAGTTGGGCAGAACATTGACAGATGAAATTTAATCCCAATAAGTGATGAGAGTATTTTGGGAAGCCAAATAAGGGTAGGATATACAAAATATGGTAAATAGTAGAAAAATGTTATCACAGATGGACAGGATGGCAAGGACGGTCCGGGCACCGAATATCAAAGTTGGGGTGTTATCTTACAATTTTGTTCTACGCACTATCATGGTCTAATCCACTTACAATAACTGATCATTTATGATATATTTATTTTTGTTGTGTTGCGTCCAATGTGCCTGTAAAGCTGCAACAAGCAAGATTTTCATTGTTCCAGTCAGCATGGATTTATGAAGGGGAAATTCTGCTTGACTAATCTTCTGGAATCTTTTGAGGATGTGATAAGTAAAATGGATGAAGGAGAGCCAGTGGATGTAGTGTACGGTGTCTGGACTTTCAGAAAGCCTTTGATAAGGTCCCACACAGGAGATTAGTGACCAAAATTAGAGCACATGGTATTGGGGGAAGGGTATTGACATGGATAGAGAATTGGTTGGCAGATAGGAAACAAAGAGTAGGAATAAACGGGTCCCTGTCAGAATGGCAGGCAGAGGCGGGTGGAGTGCCGTAAGACTCGGTGCTGGGGCCGCAACTATTTACAATATATATTAATGATTTAGATAATGGAATTAAAAATAACACTAGCAAATTTGCAGATGACACAAAGCTGGGTGGCAGTGTGAACTGCGAAGAGGATGCTAGGAGGTTGCAGGGTGACTTGGACAGGTTGAGTGAGTGGGCAGATGCAGTATAATGTAGATAAATGTGAGGTTATACACTTTGGCAGCAAGAACAAGGAGGCAGATTATTATCTCAATGGTGTCAGATTAGGAAAAATGGAAGTGCAACGAGACCTGGGTGTCCTTGTACATCAGTCACTGAAAGTAAACATGCAGGTACAGCAAGCAGTGAAGAAAGATAATGGCTTGTTGGCCTTCATAACGAGAGGATTTGAGTATAGGAGTAAACAGGTCCTTCTGCAGTTGTACACGGCCCTGGTGACACCACATTTGGAGCTTGGTGTGCAGTTTTGGTCACCTAATTTGAGGAAGGACATCCTTGCTATTGAGGGAGTGCAGCGTAGGTTCACGAGGTTAATCCCCACGATGGTGGAACTGTCATATGAGGAAAGATTGGAAAGTCTGGGCTTGTATTCAATGGAATTTAGAAGGATGAGAGGGGATCTTACAGAAACATATAAAATTATAAAAGGACTGGACAAGCTAGATGCAGGAAAAATGTTCCCAATGTTGGGGGAGTCCAGAACCAGGGGTCACAGTCTAAGAATAAAAGGAAGGCCACTTAAAAACTGATGCGAAAAAACGTTTTCACCCAGAGAGTTGTGAATTTATGGAATTCTCTGCCACAGAAGGCAGTAGAGACCAATTCACTGGATGAATTTAAAAGAGAGTTAGATAGAGCTCCTGCGGCTAGCTGAATCAAGGGGTATGGGGAGAAGGCAGGCACAGGTTACTGATTTGGATGATCAGCCATGATCACAATGGCGGTGCTGGCTCGAAGGGCCGAATGGCCTTCTCTTGCACCTATTTTCTATGTATCTATCTATGCATCGAGTTCATATCCGGTGTGGATGACAAATAAGTACTCTTGAACTTTATAAAGCACTGGTTACACAGCATTTGGGGTATTGTGTGCAGCTCTGGTCACCATATTATCAGAAGGATGTGGCTGCACTGGAGTGTACAGAAGTGGTTTACCAGCCTTTTGCGTGAATTGCTGGACTTTAGTTATGGGGAGACCTTGGATAGGCTGGGTTTGTTTTCCCTGCAGCAATAGAAGCTAAATGGCGGCCTAGTAATAGTAATATAAGATTACAAGAAGCATAGATAGAGTAGTCAAACTCTATTCCCCAAAATAGAGGTATCAAAAACAAGAGGGTAAAGACAAGTTGAGAGGAAGGCGTTTTAAAGGCGATTGGAGGGGAAGGTCTTTTTTTAAGCATGAAGAATGATTGATCTAGCTCCCTCTGTCAGAGGAGGAGGAGTAATAAAATACGATGATCATATTTAAGAGATATTTCGATAGACACTTGGAATAGGCAAGATGAATGCAGGCAAATTAGATCAATATAGATGGATACAAAGGTCAGCATTGATGTGGTGGGTAAAGCCCCATTTCTGTGCTGTAAAACTCTATTAGACTAACAATTGTTATCAGTAACAGAAGAACCAATAGCAAGGAGTCCTGATCAAAGGATTGGTAGAGATTCAATATCAACTTTCAAAGAGAGACTGGACACACATGCTTCAAAAGGAAAATGGAAGACTTGGGAATTCGCTAAGTTTCATGGGAAGGAGATAGTCAGTGGCCTTATAGAAGATATTTGATCTTTGTCATGGGAATACTTGGTTAATGATGTCCTTCAGGACTCACAAATATCAACATTGAAAAAACAATACTTGGTCTTTCCGGTGCAAAAATTCTGGTTGAAATGGAAAAGGCATCTTACCTGTTCTTGAACATCCTCAAACTCAGAGTTTAGTAGCTTAATAAAAATGGGCACAGCACCAGCCTCTATGACCACCTTGGTCTGGAGAGATGTTCCTGACGCAATATTTGTCAAAGCCCACGCTGCTTCAAACTTGAAAAGAAAAACAAAGTGAAAACCAACAAGTCAATATATCCTCCCAGTATCAACCTTGTCAAGGCTTCAAAGAATTTTGTACATTTCAATGAAGTCACATCTCATTCATCTAAATTTGAGCATATCACCCTGACACCGGTGAACATCCAGTGAATGGACATCGAGAGGGTGGATTCCTATAAGTACCTGGGTGTTTACCTCAATAATAAATTGGACTGGACCGAAAACACCGATGCGCTATACAGAAAGGGCCAGAACAGACTTTATCTGCTAAGGAGACAGGTCCTTTGGAGTGCAGGGGACACTCCTAAGGATCTTCTACAACACGGTGGTTGCATCGGCCATTTTCTATGGAGTGGTCTGCTGGAGCAGCAGCATCTCAGCGGCGGAAGGGAAGAGACTCGACAACCTGGTCAGGAAGGCCAGCTCTGTCCTGGGTTGCCCCCTCGACTCAGTGCAGGTGGTGGGAGAGAGGAGGATGATGGCAAAGTTAACATCGCTGTTGGACGACTCCTCCAACGCCATGCAGGACACTGTCACTGCACTGAGTAGCTCCTTCAGTGACAGACTCCTTCACCCCAAGTGCGTGAAGGAGAGATATAGGAGGTCCTTCCTTCCCACTGCTGTGAGACTGCACAACCAGCACTGCTCCCAGCAGACGAGTCAACAGTAATAGTTAAGAACACACAGAAAACTGATGACAATTTATCCTTGTCTTTACTTTTATTTATAATGAATGATCTCTTGCTATCCACTTCGTTGCTGTAACACTGTAAATCTCCGGTGTGGGATGAATAAAGGAATATATTATTACATGAGCCGACATCCTAATGCCTCATGTGCCAACCCTGCCATCTCACAGCCAATCCCACCAGTGATGTGCTCACTCTGTAGAAAGTGTGTTCTCTTTTAAGAAAGGAGATTAACTTTGTGCACAATCCTCCAGATGTGGTTTCACCAAGGCCCAGTTGGCTGCACATTGCTCTTCAGTACCTTGTGTACAAGAAATTTTGCACTCATTTGAACATTAACATTTCCCCATCTCTCATCATGTAAAATCTATGTGTCATTTCTTTTTTTATCTACAGATGTGGATAACCTCACATTTTTCTACATCATTCTCCATCTACCACATTGCTGTTGGTGCAGCTAGAAAGTCGCATCTCCTTGTTATCTCGTCCCGTCTTCACCATGAGCAGGATTTGTCCATTCCGAATGGTTTGGGACTTCCTTCCCTCTGTTCAAACCTTGTGCTTTAATCAATATTGGGTCATTCCCCAATTTTATTATTGAAGCTTTTTTTAAATTCTTGCCTCCTGTGCTCCAGCATAAGTCTCTAATAATGGCCATAAGTCTCTAATAATCTCCTTCCTTCTCTCCCGAGATGCTGCCTGACCTGCTGAGTTACTCCAGCATTTTGTGAATAAATCGATTTGTACCAGCATCTGCAGTTATTTTCTTATAATATAAGTCTCTAATGCTGTTCCTGTACGGCACCTAACATTGGCATTATTAAGTCTCATTTTCCAAGCTACGATGTTGTGTGACTTCAGGTAGTGATGTACTGATGCATCTGCTATTCATTTATCAGCCATGCTTGAATATTGTCTGGTTTTAGACTTTTTTCTTTAGACTTTAGAGATACAGCATGGAAACAGGCCCTTCGGCCCACTGACCAGCTATCACCATGTACACTAGGGACAATTTACAATTTTTTACCAAAGCCAATTAACCTTCAAATCTGTACGTCTTTGGAGTGTGTGAGGAAACCGAAGCACCCAGAGAAAACCCACACAGGTCACAGGGAGAATGTACAAACTCCATTCACATAGCACCTGTAGTCAGGATCGAACCTAGGACTCTGGCGCTGTAAGGCAGCAGCTCTACTGCTATACCATTGTGCTGCCCTACGTTGCAGAGAAAATAGCTTCTACATCTAGCCAACCATTTGAAGAATTATTCTGCCCACAGAGAGCAAGACAAATTCAATCTTGCCAAATTATAACTTCAGTAAATACACTGTCTATTCAAAGGGATAGAAAGTATTACCAACATTACATTCTCCAGCACTGAATAATCTATTAATTGATCCCCTTCTAGTTCTCCCTGAACAATTAAGTGTATAAAACATCGGTGTGCCCATTTACCACATATAGGTCTGGTCACTACCTAGAAAGGTGGTGTTAAAATTGTGTCTAAATCTACCTTAAGTCTAAATACTGCAGATTGTTAGGAGTAGTTCAGAGGGATATGGGCCAAACACAGGAAAATGGGACTAGCTTAGATATTGCATCTTGATTGACAGGAATGGGTTGGGCGGTTTCTGTGTGTATAACTTTATGATAGGTCAGGAATGTCACAGCACAACTTTATAAAACATTGGTTTGGCCACAACTACAGTGCTTTGTATAGTTCTTGCTATCATATGTAGAAGGACGGATGTGATTGCACTGGAAAGCATTGCAAAGGAAATTCCCCAAAACGTTACCTGGAATGGAAGATTTCAGTTATGGAGACTGACTGAATAGGCTCAGTTTTTGATTAATTGAATGGAAACAGGCCCTTTGGCCACATAGTCCAGGCCGACCATCGAATACAGTTCATATTAGTTCAATGTTATCTTCCTTTGCTGCTAGTCTGTATATTGTACATGCATACTCGGGACAATTTACAGAGGCCAATTGACCTACAAACCTGCGGGTCTTTGGGATGTTCGAGTAAACTGGAGTACTCGGAGGAAACTCCATTGGTCATGAGGAGAAAGTGCAAAGTCTACACAGACAGCATCCAAGGTCAAACCCATGATCGATCCCAGGTTTCTGATGCTGTGAGGCAGCTTCTTTATCAGCTGCGCCACCATGCTGAATTTTTTAATGCATTTGGAGTTCTGGAGGCTGAAGGAGGACCTGACAAACCTTTGCAAACTTATTCAGGGGATAGATAGGATAGATAGTATGAAACAATGGCCCATGTATTACATATACAGGTTACAAACTCAGGTAAAGGTTAATATTTTTATATTTATGACTCTCTCCCACTCAATTCCTTGCTGTTATTGAACAAAGTGGTAGCTTTCGACACCACCAATCTATTCCACATTTAAAGTGCACAATCTTCAATCTGCATCTCAAGTCCCTTTTCTTATCAACCACAGCAAAGTATATTAAACCAAGCAATAACACAGTCCTCACCTTTAGCACTTGCTATTACCACCATACACCATCTCAAACAAAGAGTGTGTGATTAAAAGTTTACCTGCAATGTGCAATTTTCATTTCTTTTCAAAAATTCAACAAATCTTTCCACAACGCCAGATGTGTTGATCACTTCATCAATGGGGGGATTTGGCTCTACAAAGATAAACACAAGATTTAAATTATGTTTATAATGTGTCTTTAATGTTTTATAAAAATACATCCAATTTGAATTTGTCATGGTGTCCTTATATTGACTTGGATTTGAATATCATTAGCAGACAGGATTAAGTTAAGATGAAGATATTTTCAGCATATGAATGACTAAAGAATAATCAGTGAAAGACTAGGGCCTGTTAGGTCAATATGTGCAATATGTGTGTGGAACCAAAAGGTACAGGTGAGGCCCGAAATGAATACAATCTTTGGTGTTCACTAATGAAACAGACTTACAGTATTAGTTGCAGGATTGAGCAAAGGAGAAGATGAAATTTCACTGCCAGTCTTCATTCATAAAGAGGAGGTACTCGATGCTTTTGCGGGCTTAACAGTGGATAAATCCCAAGGGGCCAGATGAGATTTATCTCAGACTGCCACAGGACTCAAGAGATTGCTGGGACTGAGATTTTTTATTCTTCACTAGACACAAGTGACGTACCAGATGAATGGAGATTCACAAAAGTTGACCTCTTTTTCAAGATAAATAAATACAAGTAAAGCTGCCTCTGAGCTTACATTAGCACCATACTTAACAAGTGGATTGTCAATACTGTACAAATAAATCAATTTAAAGTTAATAATCATCCAAGTTTTCAGATTAAGAAAGTTAACTACAAAATATTTTTGCATCAGCTATTGACGAGACAAGTTATTCAGTTCGCCATCATATCACTCATTTAAACATTGAAGAAATATCTGAAGCTTTATTACCTTTGGAAAGCAATTTACGAAACTTTTGAGTGGTAGCTAGTTGCAATTCAGTATCATCAGAGAAAAGCATCTGCACCATTTCTCTTGTGATCACCCCCTCCTAAAGTGGAAATATAATTTCAAGATTTAAGCTGCATAATTTATTTTTTAACATGAGGGTGGAACAAAATGGCTTTACAAAGGTATTCTTAGTTAACAAGTCTGGAACTACCACCCAGATTTGTAATGCAAACACTACCAAGAAGAAAATCTGGATACATTTGTTCATGAAGTACTGTGCTTGAATTATGAATATGCATTTTCCTCTGCCAGGAGACAACTAGGAAAGTTTAAAGGAGATTGTAATGTAATTACTTGCAGATAAATAACAATCTGCAGTGTTTTAACATTACCTATCTACAGTATCAAACATTTCATCTGTACTAATTCAAGTGTTAAGTAAAACCTTAACCAAAATTTCTCTGTCAGGACTTAATTCATAGGGACTTAAGTCCCTATGAGTGCTGATAGCTGCAGGTCCTGTCCTGAAAATGTTGTTGAATAAACATACACGGATGTTATAAATGTGGAAACATACACGGATGTTATAAAAATGGTCAGTTTCTAAACCACTTGAAGTCAAGTGGCTCTGGTGTGTGTTGTTTTGGTTACATGCCTTGTAATTTCAAAATCTTCCCCTGCTCGCAAGTTCAATGGAAACAGCTTGTTAACTAATACAAGTTCCTTTTAGTATTGTGATATCATGAGAGGTAAAGTCATAGAGGGGAGATACATTTCCTCCTGGTGGATGCAACAAGGACTACAAACCATCATGGCTGCCAGCAAAAGATTACAAAACCCATAGTCAGCAGGGCTGCCTGCCCTGCTGACACTGATTGCTGCTGACACTGATTGCTGCTGACACTGATTGCTGCTGACACTGATTGCTGCTGACATTGATTGCTGCCCAGCTGAACCAGATAAGCTGATTGCCTCAGTGAGAGAGCTAAAAGGGAAGGGAAGCAGTGTATTTAAAAAGAGAGACAACGACTGGAGCAGACAGGGAGAGAGAGACAATGACTGGAGCAGACAGACAGGGAGAGAAACAACGACTGGAGCAGACAGACAGGGAGAGAGACAATGACTGGAGCAGACAGGGAGAGAGACAACGACTGGAGCAGACAGACAGGGAGAGAGACAACGACTGGAGCAGACAGACAGGGAGAGACAACGACTGGAGCAGACAGGGAGAGAAGCAGTGTTTGTTATATTTTGTAAGAAGGCAGCAAGCTACAGTTTCGATTTAACTACCTGTTTTGGGTTTGTGTACCTGTCTGCAAACAATTAAGTTTACCTGTTTTGGAAAAGACTAAATGTATGGAATTTAAGTTTGAAAACAAGAACTTTTCTGTCTTCATTTCCGGCACCCACACCTCCCAACCTTCAAGAGAAAAGCACCCGACCTCTCAAGACATCACAGTATTTAGATGTTTTAGTTTATGTTTAATTGGGAAACTTGGAGTACAAATAAGATGGGCTTCGTGGTATCTGCAGTTGTTCTCTGTGGAAATTCCATGACCTGAACATGAAATCAGTTACACAAATAGAATAAGGCAACGAGGGCTCACATGAGAAGAGTGTACTCTCCCTCATGCTCAATCTGACAAATTCCTTTATTCAGAGGTGATAAATATCTGGAATTTTTCCTCTTCAGGGGCCTTATGCATACTCTGACACAATATATTTAAGACTGAGCAATGGATTTTATTGGCGCCAAACAATTTTAGAAAGTGAGGCATAGAATCATCTCATCACCAATGACAGAACAGGCTCTTTCATCTATGCATCTTTTTCTATGGTTCTTACTGAAGGTTTGTTGGTTTTTACAAAGCAGTGAAGGCCTCTTATTTTCCCATATTCTAATTATCAAGTCGTACGGCACAGAAACAGGCCCTTCTGCCCAAATCATCCATGCCAAGTTGCCTACCTTGCCGACCAGCAATCGCCCTGTGAACTTGCACTATCCTACTCACTAGGGACAATTTATAATTTACAGAAGCCAATTAAATCTGTACGTCTTTGGAGTGTGGGAGGAAACCAGAGCACCCGGAGAAAACCCACATGGTCACAAGGAGAACGTACAAACTCCCATAGTCAGGATCGAACCCGGGTCTCCGGTGATGCAAGGTAGCAACTCTACCACTGCGCCACCATGCCGCCCCTGTCTTTTAAAAATTATAATTGTACCCACCTTCACCACTTCCTCTAGTCAGGTCCAGTTGTACTCAATGGCCTGACTAATGAAGGCAAGCAAGCCTGATGCCGTCTGCCTTTGATACTACTTCCCAAGAGTTATGTACTTGCATCTCTTGGTGTCTCTATTCCATAGCACTCTCCAAGTGCCATTTACCGTGCAAGTCCTAAACTGGTTTAACATACCAAAATGCAACATTTTACACATGTCAAAGTTAAATTTCACTTGCCATTCCTTGGCCTACTTCTCCAGTTGACCTAGATCCTGCTGAAATCTTAAGATAACCTTCCTCACTGTTTACTAAACCACCAACTTTAGTATCATCTGCAAACTTACAAACCATGCAAAGTCCATTCTCATCCAAATTGTTAATATAGATGAGGACAACAACAATGCTCCTAGCACCAAGCCTGCGGTACATCTCTTGTCACAGGTCTCCATTCTGAACATCTCTGACTCCTCCACCCAATCCATTTAATGATTTTTTTTGGACAAATTACTCAATTTATCTGGATCCCTTTAGAGACTGTACCCTCTCATTGGCTAATTGGCATAGTTAAGGGAGTGGTCGGGATAAATTAATTGGCAATCAAAGAATTCAAGAACGTGGAAACATGTCTTTCAGCCCAACTTGCCCACACCAACCAACATGCCCCATCTACAGGGGAGAGAACCAACCCACATGTCCCATCTACAGGGGCGAGGACCAACCAACATGTCCCATCTACACTAGTCAGAGTGATACAGCGTGGAAACAGGCCCTTCAGCCCAACTTGCCCACACCAACCAACATGTCCCATCTACACGAGTCCCACCTGCCTACACCAACCAGCATGCCCCATCTACAGGTGCGAGGACCAACCAACATGTCCCATCTATACTAGTCAGAGTGATACAACGTGGAAACAGGCCCTTCAGCCCAAACCAACCAACATGTCCCATCTACACTAGTCCCACCTGCCTACACCGACCAACATGCCCCATCTACACTAGTCCCACCTGCCCACACCGACCAACATGTCCCATCTACAGAGGGGAGGACCAACCAACATGTCCCATTTACAGGGGAGAGGACCAACCAACATGTCCCATCTACACTAGTCACACAGTGATACAGTGTGGAAACAGGCCCTTCAGCCCAACTTGCCCACACCAACCAACATGTCCCATCTACAGGGGTGAGAACCAACCAACATGTCCCATCTACAGGGGAGAGGACCAACCAACATGTCCCATGCACCAATGCAGGAGAGGTTTGGGCTCAATGGGTCCACTTGGTCTAGTATCCCTCGAAACCTATCCTACCCATGTATCTGTCTAAATGTTTCTTAAAAGTTGTGATGGTACCTGAATGCGTTATCAAATGGACATACAATGGAATAAATGGAAATACCACAAATGGAAAACCTCGCCTCCTAGGTATTTCCCCTGCAATTGAGATGCAATACCTGTCCACACACGTGTCACTTCCATTTTACAGGGCGTGGTGAGTCCTTATTTAAGGAAGGATGAATTAGCACTGAAGAGAGCGCTGACAAGTGTCACCAGGTTGATTTCTAGGTTGAAAGGGTTAATGTAGGAAGAGAGATTGAGTAGGCAGGATCTACACTCATTGGAGTTTAGAAAAGTCATGTAACTTGATTGAAACATCAAAGTCAAGTCAAAGTCAATTTTATTGTCAATCCTCAGCCAGTTTACACAGACAGAAAATCGAAATACCGTTTCCCACAATCCCGAGGAACAAAGTGCATAAAACTAAGTTAAAATTAAAAAGGCACAGCAAACAACAATCAACATAAAATATAAAATATAAAATATAGTCACTTCAAATGCGTTAAAAAAAATTTTTTTTTAAAGTGTCTGGTGCTGGATGTGCGTGTGTGTGGGGTGTTAAAGTCCAGGTCCAATAGGGGCAGGGGAGAGAGGAGGAAGGGAGGGGAGAGAGTTCAGCATCCTGACAGCCTGGTGGAAAAAACTGTTCTTTAGTCGGGTGGTGCTTGACCTCAGGCTGCGAAACCTTCTCCCTGAAGGCAGGAGGGTGAAGAGGCTGTTGGAGGGGTGGAAGGGGTCACCCACAATGCTCAATGCTTTGCGGGTGAGGCGGGTGGTGTAAAGGACCAGGAGTGTTGGGAGTGAGGCGCCAGTGATCCTCTCAGCAGTGTTCACTATGCGCTGCAGGGTCTTGCGGCTGGAGGCTGTGCAGCTTCCGAACCACACAGTGATGCAGCTGCTGAGGATGCTCTCGATGGCGCCTCGGTAAAAAGTGTACATGATGGGTGTGGGGGCTCCCGCTCTCTTCAGTTTGCGGAGGAAGTAGAGGCGCTGCTGGGCTTTCTTGGCGATGGACGTGATGTTGTTGCTCATACTATGAATCTGAAGGAAAACACAAAGTGCTGGAGGAACTCAGCAGGTCAGGCAGCATCTGTAGAGGGAATGGACAGTCTACGATTTGGGTTTCGACCTGAAACATTATTTGTCCATTCCCTCCACAGATGCTGCCTAACCTGCTGAGTTTCTCCAGTGTTTTGCTCAAGATTCCAGCATCTGCAGTTCCTTGTGTATCCAAGATTCTGAACAAATTTGCCAAGTTGTTTATCAAATTTGATTCAGTTTGCTTTGACAATAGACAATAGTTGCAGGAGTAGGCCATTTGGCCATTCGAGCCAGAACTGCCATTTAATGTGATCATGGCTGATCATCCACAATTAGTACCCTGTTCCTGCCCTCTCCCCATACCCCTTGACTCCGCTATCCTTAAGAGCTCTTTCTAACTCTCTCTTGAAAGCATCCAGAGAATTGGCCTCTACTGCCTTCTGAGGCAGAGAATTCCACAGATTTTCAACTCTCTGAGTGAAAAAGTTTTTCCTCATCTCCATTCTAAATGGCCTACCCCTTATTCTGAAACCGTGGCCCCTGGTTCTGGACTCCCCCAACATTGGGAACATGTTTCTGCCTTTGCCTTGTGTGTTCCAGACATCCCATTAAAACATTCCCTGTTGGACCCTATCTAAACCTTCTACTTCTCACTAAGCCCTCCTGTATTAGATGCCCCATCTAAGATAAAAGACCCCATCAAGTTCCTCATGAGTTTGTAAACAATCAGCCTCCACCACACCAGGAAACAAACCTAAGCTATCTGATTTTTTCTTCCAACTGCAATTGGTTAGGGTTAGGTTACAATCCGTTGCTGCATTCTAGTAAGAACATGATTGAATTGGAGAGGATGCTGAGGACATTGACACAATATTTGCTGGAATACATTTTTGATGGCTGTGTCGGTGTTTGAAGGTGTTTGGACCTCTGGTTGGGCAAGAGACTTGCTGATAGTATTTTGGCAGCATGCTCTTACAGATGGCCTGATTGAAGTCCCTGGTTATTATGATAAAGGCCTCGGAATACTTTGTTTCAAGGCTATTGGTGGCAGTGTTTAGTACCTCCAGCATAAGCTTAGCATCAGTCTGGGGTTGGATGTAGACTGCAGTCAGGATAGCCAAAGTGAATTCCATAGCAGGTAGAAGAGACAGCACTTCACTGTAAGATATTCCAGTTCTGGAGAGCAGGAGTTCGCCAGGATCATTATGTCCAAGCATCATGCACTTAATTAGAAAGCAGACCTCTCCTCCTTAGATTTACTCTGATATTTGATCGAAGATCCTGGTATAAAGTTCTAAAATGCCTCCACCAAGTCAAGTCAAGTCAAGTTTATTTGTCACATGCACATACACGATGTGCAGTGAAATGAAAGTGGCGATGCCTATGGATTGTGCACAAAACAAGAATTACAGTTACAGCATATAAATAAAGTTAATACAGAGAAGACAAAATGTAGTCCCTGGAGTTATGAAAGTTAACAGTCCTGATGGCCTGTGGGAAGAAACTCCGTCTCATCCTCTCCGTTTTCACAGCGTGACAGCGGAGGCGTTTGCCTGACCGTAGCATCTGGAACAGTTCGTTGCCGGGGTGGCAGGGGTCCCTCATAATCTTGCTTGCTCTGGATCTGCACCTCCTGATGTATAGGTCCTGCAGGAGGGCGAGTGTAGATCCCATGGTGCGTTCTGCCGAACGCACTACACTCTGCAGGGCCATCCTGTCCTGGGCAGAGCTGTTCCCAAACCAGACTGTAATGTTGCCGGATAGGATGCTCTCTACAGCCCCAGAGTAGAAGCAATGAAGGATCCTCAGAGACACTCTGAAATTCCTCAGCTGTCTAAGGTGGTAAAGGCGCTGCTTTGCCTTGCCCACCAGTGCGGCAATGTGCGTTGCCCATGTCAGATCCTCTGTGATGTGGACTCCCAAAAATTTAAAACTGCTCACCCTATCCACAGTAGACCCATTTATCTCCAGTGGCGTGTACGTCCTTGGATGTTTAGCCTTTCTAAAATCCACAATCAGCTCCTTAGTTTTTTTGACATTCAAGAGGAGGCTATTGTCCTGAAACCAGAGTGCCAGATCAGCCACCTCCTCCCGGTAGGCCTTCTCATCGTTGTCGGAGATCCGGCCCACCACCACAGTGTCATCAGCAAACTTGATGATGGAGTTTGAGCTGAACCTGGCTACACAATCATGTGTGTACAGGGAGTACAGTAGGGGGCTAAGGACGCAACCCTGGGGGAATCCTATGTTCAGGGTGAGGGGGCTAGATGTGTGTTCTCCCATCCTGACCATTTGGGGCCTGGCGGTGAGAAAGTCCAGGACCCAGGCACACAGAGGGGTGCTAAGCCCCAGTTCCAGCAGCTTCTCAGCCAGTCTGCTGGGGACTATTGTGTTGAAGCTGAGCTAAAGTCAATGAACAGCATCCTCACATAACCCCCCTTCTGGCTGTCCAGATGAGAGAGAGCAGTGTGCAGAACCTGGGAGACCACATCATCCGTGGATCTGTTTGGACGGTATGCGAACTGTAGTGGGTCCATGTTGCGAGGAAGGAGGGCGCAGATGTGCTTCTTGATTAGTCTCTCGAAGCATTTCATGTCAACCGAGGTGAGGGCCACCGGTTGGTAGTCATTTAAACAAGCTGGAGAGGCATTCTTTGGCACTGGTACAATAATGGATCTTTTGAAGCACGCAGGGACCACAGACTTGGCCAAGGAGAGGTTAAATATTGTGGTGAGCACTGGAGCAAGCTGAGTAGCACAAGACTATAGCACTCGCCCAGATATACCATCTGGGCCTCCAGCTTTCCTCGAGTTCACGAGCGTCAGAGCCCTCCTCACGTCGTGCTCGGACACCGAGAATGTGTGTACATCCCCGGCGGTGGATCCCCCTCCAGCCTCGCTAGCCAGCGCCCCGTCGGTGTTGTTTTTAGACGGCGAGCTGGTGGTGTTACCCGTCTCGAACCGTGCATAAAAAGAGTTCACGTCATCAGCTGAGGAGGAGCCGGCACTTAGACAATAGGTGCAGGATGAGGCCATTCGGCCCTTCGAGCCAGCACCACCATTCAATGTGATCATGGCTGATCATTCTCAATCAGTACCCCGTTCCTGCCTTCTCCCCTTCTCCCCATACCCCCTGACTCCGCTATCCTTAAGAGCTCTATCTAGCTCTCTCTTGAATGCATTCAGAGAATTGGCCTGCACTGCCTTCTGAGGCAGAGAATTCCACAGATTCATCACTCTCTGACTGAAAAAGTGTTTCCTCATCTCAGTTCTAAATGGCCTACCCCTTATTCTTAAACTGTGGCCCCTTGTTCTGGACTCCCCCAACATTGGGAACATGTTTCCTGCCTCTAACGTGTCCAACCCCTTAATAATCATATACGTTTCAGAGGAAAGACATTCTTGCCATAGAGGGAGTACAGAGAAGGTTCACCAGATTGATTCCTAGGATGGCAGGACTATCCAGAAGAAAGACTGGATAGACTCGGCTTGTACTCGCTGGAATTTAGAAGATTGAGGGGGGATCTTATAGAAACTTACAAAATTCTTAAGGGGTTGGACAGGCTAGATGCAGGAACATTGTTCCCGATGTTGGGGAAGTGTGGTGAATCTGTGGAATTCTCTGCCACAGAAGGTAGTTGAGGCCAGTTCATTGGCTATATTTAAGAGAGAGTTAGATGTGGCCCTTGCGGCTAAAGGGATCACGGGGTATGGAGAGAAGGCAGGTACGGGATACTGTTGGATGAGCAGCCATGATCATATTGAATGGCGGTGCAGGCTCGAAGGGCCGAATGGCCCACACCTGCACCTATTTTCTATGTTTCGATAAGATCTCCTCTCATCCTTCTAAATTCCAGTGTATACAAGCCTAGTCGCTCCAGTCTTTCAACATATGACAGTCCCACCTTTATAGGAATTAACCTAGTAAACCTACGCTGCACGCCCTCAATAGCAAGAATATCCTTCCTCAAATTTGGAGACCAAAACTGCACAGTACTCCAGGTGCGGTCTCACTAGGGCCCTGTACAACTGCAGAAGGACCTCTTTGCTCCTATAATCAACTCCTCTTGTTATGAAGGCCAACATTCCATTGGCTTTCTTCACTGCCTGCTGTACCTGCATGCTTCCTTTCAGTGACTGATGCACTAGGACACCCAGATCTCATTGCACGTCCCCTTTTCCTAACTTGACACCATTCAGATAATACTCTGCCTTCCTATTCTTACCACCAAAGTGGATAACCTCACACTTATCCACATTAAACTGCATCTGCCATGCATCCGCCCACTCACACAACCTGTCCAAGTCACCCTGCAAACTCATAGCATCTTCCTCACAGTTCACACTACCACCCAGCTTTGTATCATCTGCAAATTTGCTAATGGTACTTTTAATCCCTTCATCCAAGTCATTAATGTATATTGTAAATAGCTGCGGTCCCAGCACCGAGCCTTGCGGTACCCCACTAGTTACCGCCTGCCATTCTGAAAGGAATCCATTTATCCCCACTCTTTGCTTTCTATCTGTCAACCAATTTTCTATCCATGTCAGTACCCTACCTCCAAAACCATGTGCTCTAATTTTGCCCACTAATCTCCCATGTGGAACCTTGTCAAAGGCTTTCTGAAAGTCAAGGTACACCACATCCACCGGCTCTCCCCAGCCAATTTTCCTAGTTACATCCTCAAAGAATTCCAGAAGATTAGTCAAGCATGATTTCCCCTTCGTAAATCCATGCTGACTCGGAACAATCCTGTTACTACTATACAAATGCTCCGCAATTTCTTTTATAATAATAATAATAATAATAAACATTTATTTTATATGGCGATTTTCCAAGTGCTCAAATACGCTTTACAAAAACAGTCATGACATAAAAACAAACAGACGAACTATCCTGACGGAGAAGCGGCGAACAAATAGCGCCAGCGTCCTCTCACGTCAGGGTCCGGCAGTAGACAATAAAAACACAAGACACACAATTACAATTTTAACACAAACAACCATCACAGTGATTGCTCCAGGCACACCCTCACTGTGATGGAAGGCAAAGAAAAGTCTTATCTCCTCCTCATCCTTCTCCCATGGTGCCACGAGGCGATCGAGGCTCCCGACTTTTGAAGCCCCCACCGGGCGATGGAAAGTCCCTGGGCCGAGCCGAGCAGGCCGATGAAGGTCCTGAGCCCCCACCGGGCGATGGAAAGTGCCGCGGCCAGGCCACGCAGGGCGATGAAGGGCCTGCGAGCGGGTCGATCAAACCTCGCGCTCCGTGGCGGTCGAAGTTGCTACGGCTGGAGCTCCCGAAAGCCGGTCGCCAGCCAGGGACCTGCAAGCTCCCGATGTTGCGGTCTGCAGGGCCCACGGCTGAAGCCTCCGAGATGGTAAGTCCAGGCCCTGCGACCGGAGTCTTCAAGGTCGATCCCAGCTGGAGGCCGCCGACTCCATGGTGTTAGGCCGTAGCACGAACGGAGATACGACACGGTAAAGGTCGCATCTCCGTTGAGGAGGAGATTAGAAAAAAAGGTTTCCCCCACCCCCCACATATACAGAGTTAAAAATAAATCAAAAGAAACATTTAGACGATAACAAAGACAAAAACAAAAAAAAGACAGAGAGACTGCCGGTGAGCCGCAGCTGCAGAACGCAGCCACGCCCCCTTTTATAATTGACTCCAGCATCTTACCCACCACTGATGACAGACTAACTGGTCTATAATTTCCTGTCTTCTCTCTCCCTCCTTTCTTAAAAAGTGGGACAACATTAGCTACCCGCCAATCCACAGGAACTGATCCTGAATCTATAGAACATTGGGAAATGATCACCAATGCGTCCACAATTTCTAGCGCCACCTCCTTAAATACTTTGGGATGCAGACCGTCAGACCCTGGGGATTTATCAGCCTTCAGTCCCATCAGTCTACCCAACACCATTTCCTGCCTAATGTGGATTTCCTTCAGTTCCTCCGTCACCCTAGGATCTCTGGCCACTAGAACATCTGGGAGATTGCTTGTATCTTCCTTAGTGAAGACAGATCCAAAGTACCGGTTCAACTCGTCTGCCATTTCCTTGTTCCCCATAATAAATTCCCCCGCTACTGTCTTCAAGGGACCCACATTTGCCTTGACTATTTTTTCCCTCTTTACATACCGAAAAAAGCTTTTACTATCCTCCTTTATATTATTGGCTAGTTTACCCTCGTGCCTTATCTTTTCTCCCCGTATTGCCTTCTTAGTCATCTTCTGTAGCTCTTTAAAAGAGTCCCAATCCTCTGGCTTCCCAATTTTCTTTGCTTTGTTGTACTTCTTCTCTTTTATTTTTATGCTGTCCTTGACTTCCCTTGTCAGCCACGGGTGCCTCTTACTCCCCTTGGAATCTTTCCTCCTCTTTGGGATAAATTGATCCTGCAACGTCTGCATTATTCCCAGGAATACCTGCCATTGCTGTTCCACCGTCTTCCCTGCTAGGGCCTCCTTCCAGTCAATTCTGGCTCGCTCCTGCCTCATTAATCCCCTTTGCTATACTGTAATACTGACACTTCCGATTTTCCCTTGTCCCTCTCAATTTGTAGAGTAAAACTTATCATATTGTGACTTCCGGTTGAGGGGGGGGCTTCACCGGTAGCTAGTTATAGTCCGTAGCCCCTGCCAAAGGCATCTGGTGTCCTGCTGCTCCATCTGTGATCCAATGGATGGATCAGTGTGTATGTGTTTGTATTAACTTTTAAAGTTTTATGCTTCTAAATATGCCACGAGCTTTATCCAGACTAAACATTATTTATAGCCCAAGATACTTTGATGAGATACCAAAGCCAAATGGAAAGAGCACTCACAAACACGCGTCAACTGTAACAGATGTATTGCATTGTTCCTTATTGTTCCACTAGGTATTCCATTGTTCCTAAATACTCTGAAAGAGATGCGCTTGATTCTTTGCGGATCCAAGTACCATGATTAGAGTGTCATAGAGTGATACAGTGTGGAAACAGGCCCTTCGACCCAACTTACCCACACCGCCCAACAATGTCTCAGCTACACTAGTCCCACCTACCTGTCCTTGGTCCATATCCCCCCAAACCTGTCCTGTCCATGTACCTGTCTGTTTCTTAAACGATGGGATAGTCCCAACCTCAACTATCTCCTCTGGCAGCTTGTTCCATACACCCACCACCCTTTGCGTGAAAGTTACCCCTCGGATTCCTATTAAAATTTCTGTCGTTTTGCTGTAATCCTTCGATTTGACTGCATTCAGTGGTGCAATATTACTGTTAAAGTCTGTCCCTTAATGTCGTACACTGCTTATGAGAATTAAACTGCAATTTTGCTTTATGCCTGGCCAGATAGCCTGTCAGCAATGTCAAGCTGAATCGCTTGCAAGCCACTGTAGGTATTGGTGGCTTTCCTTCCTTGAAGGTTTCACTGTTTTAACAAAAAAATAATGATAGTTCAGTATTATTCATTTTTCCTATTCTAAAAATTAGAAATTGTATTGAATTTAGTTTTTCAATTCGACACATGAATTCACAAACTCGTTGCTTTTTGAGAACCATTGACACTAGTCGAATGGAATTATAAATCATACAATTCTTACCCCTGCTGCAGAAGAGCTAACAAACGAATCCAGGAGAGGGCTTTCAAATGTGGCAGATTCTTCATTGATAAGTTCCACATTTCTCCTTTTAAACAGCTGAGAAAGAATAAGATTAATCAAATCTCAAGAAATTACAAGTACAATCTGCAGAAAAATATTTTGAGATTAACAAAACTAGGAAATCGGAGTTGATGACTTTCAGTAATCAAGAAGTTTGTAGGTAAAAAGATGGGATGAATTTTCCTTCAATGATAGTCTAATAGTAATAGTCAGTCAAATAATCACTTGCTTTCTTTTACAAAACTATTTAATTCACTGCCACTCTTCTTCCAAGATCATTTAACATTGAGGGACGTCTGCTCTCATGTTGAGAGCGAGAGTTAAAGAATGATACAGTGTGGAAGCAGCCCTTCGGCCCAACTAGCCCACACCGGCCAACATGTCCCATTTTCACTAGTCCCACCTGCCTGCGTTTGGCCCGTATCTCTCCAAATCTGTCCTATCCATGTACCTGTCTAACTGTTTCTTAAACGTTGTGATAGTCCCTGCCTCAACTACCTCCTCCGGCAGCTCGTTCCATACACACACCACCCTTTGTGTGAAAAAGGTACCCCTCAGATTCCTATTAAATCTTTTCCCCGTCACCTTAAACTTATGTCCTCTGATCCTCGATTCCCCTTCTCTGGGCAAGAGATACTGTGCATCTACTCGATCTATTCCTCTCATGATTTTATACACCTCTCTAAGATCGCCCCTCATTCTCCTGCGCTCCAAGGAATAGAGATCCAGCTTACTTAACCTCTCCTTATAGCTCACACCCTCTAGCCCAGCCAACATCCTTGTAAATCTTCTCTGCACCCTTTCCAGCTTGACATCTTTCCTATAACACGGTGCCCAGAACCTAGCACAATACTCTAAACGCAGCCTCATCAACGTCTTATATTAACTGCAACATGACCTCCCAACGTCTGATGAAGTTCAATGTGCAAAAGCCTTTTTGACCACCTTACCTACCTGCGACTCCACCTACAAGGAACTATGTACCTGCATTCCTTGATCCCTCTGTTCTATAATGCTCCCCAGAGCTCTGCCATTTACTGTGTAGCTCCTGCCCATGTTAGACTTCTCAAAATGCAACACCTCACATTTCTCTATATAAAATTCCATCAACCAATCCTCATCCTCCGACCACATCTCTTTTAACTTATTCACTTATGGTTTCTATTTCCCTAGTTGTTTGCATAAGGTGTTGATCAAAATTCATTTGCCCAGATAATATCCAATAACTAGTTTTACTGCTTGTGTCATGCCTGCCACCCATCTCTAGAAGTTCCTGTTTTTATTCCTTCTCAACTTTTTTTTTTCAGTTTTATACTGTCAGTGTTGAATAACAAACATATCAATTCTGAATTGATCGACACCTCATTTTAAAAAATGCTCACATTTTCTAGACAATATTTAACACTATATTTCCACCCAGAACTTTATTCATGTTCATAAATCATCAGAGCAAAATTGATCCATTTGGCTCATCAAGTCTACTCCGCCATTCAATCATGGCTGATCTATCTTTCCTTCTTAACCCCATTCTCCTACCTTCTCCCCATAACTCCATGACACCCGTACTAATCAAGAACCTGTCAATCTCCACCTTAAAAATATCCATTGACTTGGCCTCCACAGCCATCTGTGGCAATGAATTCCGCAGATTCACCACCTTCTGACTAAATAAATTCCTCCTCATCTCCTTCCTAAAGGTACGTCCTTTTATTCTGTGGCTATGGCCTTGGGTCCTCGACTCTCCCACGAGTGGAAACATCCTCTCCAAATTCATTTTATCCAGGCCTTTCACTATTTAGTACGTTTCAATGAGTCCCCTCATCCTTCTAAAGTCCAGTGAGTATAGGCCAAGTGGTGTCAAACGCTCATTATATGTTAACTCGATCATTTCTGGGATCATACTTTTAAACCTCCTCTGGACCCTATCCAGAGCCAGCGCATCCTTCTTCAGATATGGGGCCCAAAACTGCCCACAATACTCCAAATGCGACCTGACCAGTGCCTTATAAACCCTCAGCATTACATTCCAGATTTTATATTCTAGTCCTCTCAAAATAAATGCTAGAATTGCATTTGCCTTCCTCACTATCATTTCGACGTGCAAATTAACTTTTTGGGAATCCTGCATCAGCACTCCCAAGTCCCTCTGCATCTCCGATTTTTGAATTCTCTCCCCATTTAGAAAATGTTCTACACCTTTATTCCTACCACCAAAATGCATGGCTCCACACTTTGCTGCACTATATTCCATCTGCCACTTCTTAAACACACTCCCCCAAACTGTCCAAGTCCTTCTGCAGAATCCCTGCTTTTTCTACACTACCTGCCCCTCCACCTATCTTCGTACAATTTGCAAACTTGGCCACAAAATCTTCAATTTCCTCATTCAAATCATTTATATATATAGTGAAGAATAGCGGCCCCAGCACCGACCCCTGCAGAACACCACTAGTCACTGGCAGCCCACCAGAAAAAGCCCCCTTTATTGCCACTCTTTGCCTTTAGTTGTTTAAATTGGTGAATTTGTATTTGCATTGTGTCGTCTACAATAAACAATCCTTAAGATAGTGCTATACCTGTTGTTCTCGTTTTTGTTTCCTTAGCTGAATTCCTTCTTCCTCCCTTCTCCTACGCATCTCTTCAGGATTTAATGCTTTGTTCTTGTAACGATTCATTCTATAGTTTTCTTTTGCTGGACTGCTGGTGGTTTCTAAAGTGAAAAGAAAAAAAAAATGTAAACAATGCAACTTAACTCCCTAACAGATACCACCGTTAGCACTCAGCCAGCCACGCAACACACCTGGAAAGAGAAATCTAGTTAATGATTCTAATCCGGGAATTGTCAGAACTGGAGGAAATGTCTCCAAAATATTACTTTTCTTTCTACAGATGCTGCCGGACCTTCTGAGTGTTTCCAGCATTTTCTGTTTTTATTTCTAATGTCCAGCAGGCTTTTTTGATTTTCATTGAATGGTGGCAATCAGCTTACATTAAAACTCCATTGTGTGCTCCCTGATCTTCCAATCATGAATTTATACCCTAATTTAAAATATAAAAGAGAAAATATCAGGAAAGGTACAGGGCCTTTGGCCCATAATGTCTGTACTGAACATGATGCGAAGGTAGACTAATTTCATTTGCCTGCACATGATCCATATCCCACCATTCCCTGCATATCCATGCGCCTATCTAGAAGGCTCATACAGAGCACAATTATATCTGCCTCCACCACCATCCCTGGCAAAGCATTCCAGGCACCCACCATCTCGTGTGTAAAAGAACTTGCCCGTACATCTGTGAACTTTGCCCCTTTCACTTTAAAGCCATGCCCTCTAGTCCACCACGGAAAAAGATTCTGACCTATTGAAGCCTCGCATGATTTTATATACTACTATCAGGTTCTCCGGCATTCCAGAGAAAACAGTGCAAGTGTGTCCAAACCTCTCCTTATAACAAATACTCTTGATCCAAATGGCATTCAGGTAAACCTCTTCTGTAATCTTGATGGGGCGAATAGCTAAATTCTGCTCAAATTACATGAAGTTATGAAGCTCCAAAGCCTCCACATACTTCCAATAATGTGGCGATTGGAATTTCATGCAAAATGTGGCCAACCAGAGTACGATAAAGGTGCATCATGACTTCCTATACTCAGTGTGCCAACCAATGAAAACAAGCATATGTTAACGCCTGTTTTACCATTCTGTCTACTTGTGTTCTATGTTTGCTTCAAGAGGCAAAACACCAATGTACCTTTTCATTCCCTTAGCTCCCAATGGCTTTGTAACAGTCACTGAGGCTGACGGCAGATAATCTTCACAAGCATGAACCCTCAGAAAGCTTCTGAACCTGATGGTTTACCTGTCCATGGACCAACTGGTTGGAGCTTTTGTAGACGTCTTCAATCTCCCATTACTAATGTTCAAGGCGTCCCACTGCCTTAAGAGGGCATAAATAATATCGCTGCCCAAGAAGAGCAAGGTGACATGCTTCAGTGACTAGTGATAGGGTGGACTAGTGACCAGTGGCACTAATGTCTGTGGTGGTGAAGGCCAATGGGGGGTGCGATCTTGCTGGCTCTCCCTCTACACTGGAACACTTGGACAATAAGAACACATACATCAAGCTGTTCCTAGACTATAGCTCGATGGTCAACTTCATCAGCTCTTCCAAACCTATCAAAGTCATGGAAGGAGCCACAAATCTGTCTTCAATGACAGGTTGAAGGTGGAGAGAGTTAATAACTTCAAGTTTCTAAGTGTACATATCTCAATATCCTGGGCCAAGCACATTGAAGCAATCATTAAAAAAAACCATCAACACCTCTACTTCCTTGGAAGATTGAGGAGATTTGGTACGTCAAATGAAAATACGCTCATGAATTTCTACTGGTGTACAGCAGGGAGTATATTGACAGGTTGCATTAAGGCCTGGTTCGGCAACTCAAACACCAAGGAACGAAGGAGATTTAAAAAAATGCTGGACACCATCCAGTGTTATATTATCCGTGTGTATTATGTTTACAGGCCTGCGATGCTACTGCAAGTAAGAATTTCATTGTTCCGTTGTCAGTTCATGTGACAATTAAATAGTCTTGACTCTTTATTCCATGGAGCGTAGGAAGCCAAGAGACCTTTTAGAGGCTTATAAAATCAAGTCAGGCAAAGATGGACGAATAAACTTTTTTCCCCACAGGAAAGTCTATAACAAACGGGTTAAGATGAGAGAGGAAAGATTTAAAAGGGACCTGACTGTCAACATTTTCACAAAGGGTGGTATATGTATGGAACGAGCTACCAGTGGAATTGTAGAGACAGGTACTATTACAGCATTGAAAAGATTCTTAGATAGGTAAATGGATAGAAAATATTTTGAGGGATAGGGGCCAAAAGCAGGCAAATACGACGAGCTTGGTTCGGCAACTTAGTCGGCACGGACAGGTTGGGCAACGGGGCCTGTTCCATGTATCGCTCTATGTTTCTGCCACAAATACAATGGGACGATATAGTGAGCACCATGGAATCCCATTAAATACAGTAATCCAGTCACTAAAATTCCTGTCAACAATTAAGAGCTTCCTGTCACTGAGCAAATTTACAATTGAACTTTCACATTCTGAGGATTGCAACTTTTTGGATTGATCTGCTGTCAGTCAAAACACAAATGACCCCAAGAGATTCATATTGAATAACTTTTACCACTCAAAATGTTGATTTAGACAATAGATGCAGGAGTAGGCCATTCAGCCCTTCGAGCCAGCACCGCCATTCAATGCGATCATGGCTGATCACTCTCAATCAGTACCCCGTTCCTGCCTTCTCCCCATACCCCCTCACTCCACTATCCTTAAGAGCTCTATCCAGCTCTCTCTTGAAAGCATCCAACGAACTGGCCTCCACTGCCTTCTGAGGCAGAGAATTCCACACCTTCACCACTCTCTGACTGAAAAGGTTCTTCCTCATCTCCGTTCTAAATGGCCTACCCCTTATTCTTAAACTGTGGCCCCTTGTTCTGGACTCCCCCAACATTGGGAACATGTTTCCTGCCTCTAATGTGTCCAATCCCCTAATTATCTTATATGTTTCAATAAGACCCCCCCTCATCCTTCTAAATTCCAGTGTATACAAGCCTAATTGCTCCAGCCTTTCAACATACCACAGTCCCGCCATTCCGGGAATTAACCTAGTGAACCTACGCTGCACGCCCTCAATAGCAAGAATATCCTTCCTCAAATTTGGAGACCAAAACTGCACACAGTACTCCAGGTGCGGTCTCACCAGGGCCCGGTACAACTGTAGAAGGACCTCTTTGCTCCTATACTCAACTCCTCTTGTTATGAAGGCCAACATTCCATTGGCTTTCTTCACTGCCTGCTGTACCTGCATGCTTCCTTTCAGTGACTGATGCACTAGGACACCCAGATCTCGTTGAACATCCCCTCTTCCTAACTTGACACCATTCAGATAATAATCTGCCTTTCTATTCTTACTTCCAAAGTGAATAACCTCACACTTATCTACATTAAACTGCATCTGCCATGTATCCGCCCACTCACACAACCTGTCCAAGTCACCCTGCAGCCTTATTGCATCTTCCTCACAATTCACACTACCCCCCAGCTTAGTATCATCTGCAAATTTGCTAATGGTACTTTTAATCCCTTCATCTAAGTCATTAATGTATATCGTAAATAGCTGGGGTCCCAGCACCGAACCTTGCGGTACCCCACTGGTCACTGCCTGCCATTCCGAAAGGGACCCATTTATCCCCACTCTTTGCTTTCTGTCTGTCAACCAATTTTCTATCCATGTCAGTACCCTACCCCCAATACCATGTGCTCTAATTTTGCCCACTAATCTCCTATGTGGGACCTTGTCGAAGGCTTTCTGAAAGTCGAGGTACACCACATCCACTGACTCTCCCCTGTCAATTTTCCTAGTTACATCCTCAAAAACTTCCAGTAGATTTGTCAAGCATGATTTCCCCTTTGTAAATCCATGCTGACTCGGAATGATCCTGTTACTGCTATCCAAATGCTCAGCAATTTCGTCTTTTATAATTGACTCCAGCATCTTCCCCACCACTGATGTCAGATTAACTGGTCTATAATTACCCGTTTTCTCTCTCCCTCCTTTCTTAAAAAGTGGGATAACATTTGCTATCCTCCAATCCACAGGAACTGATCCTGAATCTATAGAACATTGAAAAATGATCTCCAATGCTTCCACTATTTCTAGAGCCACCTCCTTAAGTACCCTGGGATGCAGACCATCAGGCCCCGGGGATTTATCAGCCTTCAGTCCCATCAGTCTACCCAAAACCATTTCCTGCCTAATGTGGATTTCCTTCAGTTCCTCCATCACCCTAGGTTCTCCGGCCCCTAGAACATTTGGGAGATTGTGTGTATCTTCCTCAGTGAAGACAGATCCAAAGTAACAGTTTAACTCGTCTGCCATTTCTTTATTCCCCATAATAAATTCCCCTGCTTCTGTCTTCAAGGGACGCACATTTGCCTTGACTATTTTTTTCCTCTTCACGTACCTAAAAAAACTTTTGCTATCCTCCTTTATATTATTGGCTAGTTTACCCTCGTACCTCATCTTTTCTCCCCGTATTGCCTTTTTAGTTAACTTTTGTTGCTCTTTAAAAGAGTCCCAATCCTCTGTCTTCCCACTCTTCTTTGCTATGTTATACTTCCTCTCCTTAATTTTTATGCTGTCCTTGACTTCCCTTGTCAGCCACAGGTGTCTCTTACTCCCCTTAGAGTCTTTCCGCCTCTTTGGGATAAATTGATCCTGCAACCTCTGCATTATTCCCAGGAATACCTGCCATTGCTGTTCTACTGTCTTCCCTGCTAGGGCCTCCTTCCAGTCAATTTTGGCCAGCTCCTGCCTCATGCCTCTGTAATCCCCTTTGCTATACTGTAATACTGACTCTTCCGATTTTCCCTTCTGCCTTTCCATTTGCAGAGTAAAACTTTTATGCCACCCAAGAAACTGCTGACACCCAACAATTTGCTGACTACTCACGTTAGGTTGACAGACCTGTAGTTAGTTGGTCACTACATTCTCACCTCCCTTCTTAAATTAGTAACTTTTCATTTCTCCAACTCCACACCTATAGCTCAAGATCGCATAGAATTATAATCATACATTCAGAATAAAAACATAAAATATAACCCATGCTCCTAGTTCTTATTGATTAATTAGTCACTAATGTTTTGATTTTGGACAAATTACCATACCATACTAGGACAGAGGTTTAAGGTGACTCTTCCACCTGTGCTCCAGGGAATAGAGTCCTAGCCTGCTCAACCTCACCCTGTAGCTCAGACCCTCTAGTTCTGGCAACATCCTTATTTTCTCTTACCTCCCACATTAGCTTTGTCATTGCAACAAAAACCCGTGATCCCTTCCATTGACTCCATTTATACCTCACCCTGCCTCTCTCTGCACTCCCTCTTCTCTCGTCTCCCATCAGGCAAAAGGTACAGAAGTGTGAAAACGCACACCTCCAGATTCAGGGATAGTTTCTTCCCAGCTGTTTTCAGGCAACTGAACCATCCTACCACAACCAGAGAGTAGTGCTGAACTACTATCTACCTCATTGGTGACCCTCAGACTATCTTTGATCGGACTTTACTGGCTTTCTTTTGCACTAAACGTTATCCCCTTATCATGTAACTATACACTGTAAATGGCTCAATTATAATCATGTATCTAAAACTTAATGTGTAGGAAAGAACTGCAGATGCTGGTTTACACCGTAGACACAAAATGCCGGAGTTACTCAGCGATACAGATAGCATCTCTGGAGAGAAGAAATGGGTAATGTTTCAGGTTGAGACGCTTCTTCAGACTGGGTGTCTTTCAATCATGTATTGTCTTTCTGCTGACTGGATAGCATGCAACTAAAGCTTTTCACTGTACCTCGGTACATGTGACAATAACCTAAACTGAACTGAAGGTAAGGGGGGAAAGATTTAATAGGAACCTGATGTGCAACCTTTTTTACCCAAATGGTGGTGGGTAAATGGAACTAGATGCCAGAGATTATTGAGGCAGGTACTATCACAATGTTTAAAAGATATTTGGACTTTAGTTCGGTTCAGTTTAGTTTATTGTTTTAGTTTACGTGGATAGGATATGTTTCGAAGCATTTGGGCCAAACGTAGACAGGTCGCACTGGTGTAAATGGGCCGTGAGAGTCAAAGAATCATACAGCTTGAAAACTTTGGCCCAACTTGCCAAGCCAACCAACATGTCCCAAGTACACTAGTCTTACCTGCCTGCATTTGGCCCACATCCCTCTAAACCTATCCTATCCATGTATCTGTCTAAATGTTTATTGAATGCTGCGATAATACTTGAATGGGTTATCAAGTGAGCATACAATGGAATAAATGGAAATACCACATACCACTAGCCCACCAGCCCATATCCCTCTGAACCTAAACCTTGTCGGTGTGTGCGAGTCGGGCCGAAGGGCTTGTTTCCATGCTGTATGACTCCATATCGTTACTGGATCAAAAGCAGAAAACTCCCTACCTAACAACATTGTGGTAATACCTTCAGTACATGGCTTCGGCAAGATCCAGCACCACCTTCAAGGAAAACTAGGAACTGTCAATAAATTCCTGCCTTCCCTGCGATGCCCACCTCCTGAAGAATGATAAAATAGAGACCTTGTTTGTGTGGTCAAGAAGATGTAGAGGATTCCATTCAGTTTTTCCCAAAAATGAGAAGCAAATTCTTCCGTTATCCTGGCCAACATTCATTCCTCAACCAACATCACTAAAAAGAGATCAAGTCGCCATTCATCTCAGGGATCTTACCCTGTGAATGGTTACCTAAAAGTGACTATATTTCAGCAGCAAATGATTGGGTGTAGTTCTTTGTGAGGTCACAAAGGTGTAAACAATGCTCAGACAAATGTCACATACAAATGATCTTATTTCTCCTCCCTCTCCAAGTAGCATCTCATGATTGATCAATATTATTAGTCTAACAAAACCACACAATATGTTTAGTGACCCGAAAATCAGTGGTAAGAAAGCTATTGGAAAGGTAGGTTTCTTAGGGACAGGATTTATTCGCATTTGGAAGAGAATGGTCTAATTAGTGATAGCATGGCTTTGTCACGCAAGTCGTGTCGTACAAACTTGAATGGGTTTTTTGAGGAAGTGACAAAGGTGATTGATGAGAGTAGGGCAATGGATGTTGTTTATATGGCATTCAGGAAAACATTTGACCATGTCCCTCATGGTAGCTAGATGTGAAAGATTAAGATGTATGGGATCCACAGTAACTTGGTAGTCTGAATTCACAATTGTTTTAACTGTAGAAGACAGGGATGTGGGAGTGTGACCAGTGGTGTTCTCCAGATATCAATGCTGGGACCTTTGCTGTTTGTGATATATATAAATGATTTGGATGTAAATGTAGATGGGTTGGTTGGCAAGTTTGCAGACAAAATGAAAATGGATGGAATTGCACTGTGGAGAAGGTTGTGGGAACTGAGTCTGGCTACCCATTATCGAGAGATTATAGGAGGCACTGTCTCCAAAAGGCATCATCAAGGACCCGCACCACCCTGGCCAAGATCTAATTTCACTCCAACAATCGGGAAAGGGGTACACAACGTATAGAAAAGACAGACAGGTGGGCAGAGGGGGTGGGGTTGCTCTGATGGTAAGGAATGATATTCATTCCCTTGCAAGGGGTGACATAGAATCAGGAGATGTTGAATCAGTATGGATAGAAATGAGAAATTGTAAGGGTAAAAAGACCCTAATGGGAGTTATCTATAGGCCCCCAAACAGTAGCCTCGACTTAGGGTGCAAGTTAAATCAGGAGATAAAATTGGCGTGTCAAAAATGTAATGCTACGGTGGTTATGGGAGATTTCAACATGCAGGTAGACTGGGAAAATCAGGTTGGAAATGGACCCCAGGAAAGAGAGTTTGTAGAGTGCCTTCGAGATGGATTCTTAGAACAGCTTGTACTGGAGCCTACCAGGGAGAAGGCAATTCTGGATTTAGTGTTGTGTAATGATCCTGATCTGATAAGGGGACTAGAGGTAAAAGAGCCATTAGGAGGCAGTGATCACAACATGATAAGTTTTACTCTGCAAATGAAAAGGCAGAAGGGAAAATCGGAAGTGTCGGTATTACAGTATAGTAAAGGGGATTACAGAGGCATGAGGCGGGAGCTGGCCAAAATTGATTGGAAGGAGGCCCTAGCAGGGAAGACGGTAGAACAGCAATGGCAGGTATTCCTGGGAATAATGCAGAGGTTGCAGGATCAATTTATTCCAAAGAGGTGGAAAGACTCTAAGGGGAGTAAGAGACACCTGTGGCTGACAAGGGAAGTCAGGGACAGCATAAAAATTAAGGAGAGGAAGTATAACATAGCAAAGAAGAGTGGGAAGACAGAGGATTGGGACTCTTTTAAAGAGCAACAAAAGTTAACTAAAAAGGCAATACGGGGAGAAAAGATGAGGTACGAGGGTAAACTAGCCAATAATATAAAGGAGGATAGCAAAAGTTTTTTTAGGTACGTGAAGAGGAAAAAAATAGTCAAGGCAAATGTGGGTCCCTTGAAGACAGAAGCAGGGGAATTTATTATTTTTTTTATTTTATTTATTTATTTATTTATTAGAGGTTAAATACATCAATGTACTTCACATATATCTTGTTACAATCATTGTACCCCATAATTTTATGGCTTTAAAAGAAAAATAGTAGAAAGAAAGAGAGAAAGAGAGAGAAAAAAAAAGAGAGAAAAAAAACCAAAAAAAAAAAAAAACCTTTTATCACGCAAAAGGAATCCACCAACTCGATAGTTTTCCGTCCCCCCCCTACCAAGGCCCGAGGTACTCCTCCACCCTATCTTTGTAATAATTCTATAAATGCAGACCACGTCTGATAGAAGCGTTCTGATTTTCCTTCCAGGCGGAGTCTCATATCTTCCAGATGTTGTGTTTCAAACATAGTTGAAATCCACATATTTAATGTTGGTATAGGAGCATTTTTCCAGAATTTTAAGATTAATTTTTTTCCTATTATTAAACCGTAATCAAATAAATTCTTTTGATACGCATTTAATTCCGAACTACCTTCTGTCATTCCGAAAATAATCCATTCTGGCATTGGTGTCATTTTTATTTTAAACACTTTTGTGAAAATTTCAAAAATTTCAGTCCAAAACTTTTGAATTTTTGTACAAAAGATGAATGAGTGCGCTATAGTAGCTTCTTGACAATGGCATTTATCACAAATTGGTGAAACGTTAGGGAAAAATTTATTTAATTTAGTTTTTGAGTAGTATAATCTATGTATGATTTTAAATTGTATTAAAGTATGTCTTACGTTAATTGAGCATTTGTGCACATTTAATAAGTATTGTTTCCACCTTTCAGTGGAAATTTTTATGCTTAGTTCGTTTTCCCACTCACCTCTAATACCTTCCGTTGTTGGTATTACTGCATTTAGTATAATATTATATATATGTGAAATTAAATTTGGTGATTCCGCCTTTGTATTCATTACTTCATCTAGTAAGTCTGATGGGACGTTGTGAAATTCATGCGCATGTTTTTTCAAATAATCACATATTTGGAAATATTTAAAATACTGATTGCTACCCAGATTGTATTTTAGTTGTAATTGTTTAAATGATAATAGTTTTCCCGTATCATACAAATCTCCCAAAGTTTTAATTCCTACTCTTTCCCAATGTATGAATGCTTTGTCTATAATCGAGGGTTTAAACAAAGGGTTTTTAGCAATAGGAGATAGGAGAGATAAGTTTCTTAATTTTAAATTGTGTTTTATTTGTTTCCAAATTCTGATTGTACTATGTATAATTGGGTTTTTGTTGTAGTTTGTGTTATTCACCGTCATTGGTGAAAGAAGGATTGCACCAATATTAAATGGGGAGCAATCCTCTTTTTCCATAATGATCCATTCCGGTTGATGAAGAGCGTTATCCAACAATTGAATCATGTTTCTAATATTTACCGACCAATAATAATACATAAAATTAGGGAGTGCTAATCCCCCTACTACTTTGGGTTTATTCAGGTGTGATCTTTGTATTCTATGGGTCTTATAATCCCAAATAAAATTTGTAATATCTGAGTCCAATTTTTTTAAAAACTTTTTGGGTAAATATAGTGGGATTGATTGGAACAAGTATAGAATTTGAGGTAAAAAAATCATTTTTATGGCATTTATTCGACCTATTAAAGACATCGGGAGGGTTTTCCAGAATTTAATTAAATTATGTAATTTCTTAAGTATAGGGTTATAGTTTGCTTTAAACATGTCTTGGTATCTTCTAGTAATTTCAATGCCCAAGTATTTAAATTTTCCCCCCGCTATTTTAAAAGGAAATTGTACGAGATGTATAGAATCTTTCGGTTTTATTGACATGATTTCACTTTTACTCCAGTTTATTCTGTAACCTGAAAATGAACCGAAATCCTCAATTAAATTTAAAATATTGGGTATAGTGATATGAGGCTTTGTGATGTACAAAAGTACATCATCAGCGTATAATGATATTTTATTGTCTGAATATTTTGTCTTATATCCGTGGATATTCGGATGAGTTATTATGGGGAACAAAGAAATGGCAGACGAGTTAAACCGTTACTTTGGATCTGTCTTCACTGAGGAAGATACACACAATCTCCCAAATGTTCTAGGGGCTGGAGAACCTAGGGTGATGGAGGAACTGAAGGAAATCCACATTAGGCAGGAAATGGTTTTGGGTAGACTGATGGGACTGAAGGCTGATAAATCCCCAGGGCCTGATGGTCTGCATCCCAGAGTACTTAAGGAGGTGGCTCTAGAAATAGTGGAAGCATTGGAGATCATTTTTCAATGTTCTATAGATTCAGGATCAGTTCCTGTGGATTGGAGAATAGCAAATGTTATCCCACTTTTTAAGAAAGGAGGGAGAGAGAAAACGGGTAATTATAGACCAGTTAGTCTGACATCAGTGGTGGGGAAAATGCTGGAGTCAATTATAAAAGACGAAATTGCTGAGCATTTGGATAGCAGTAACGGGATCGTTCCGAGTCAGCATGGATTTACGAAGGGGAAATCATGCTTGACAAATCTACTGGAATTTTTTGAGGATGTAACTAGGAAAATTGACAAGGGAGAGTCAGTGGATGTGGTGTACCTCGACTTTCAGAAAGCCTTCGACAAGGTCCCACATAGGAGATTAGTGGGCAAAATTAGGGCACATGGTATTGGGGGTAGGGTACTGACATGGATAGAAAATTGGTTGACAGACAGAAAGCAAAGAGTGGGGATAAATGGGTCCCTTTCGGAATGGCAGGCAGTGACCAGTGGGGTACCGCAAGGTTCGGTGCTGGGACCCCAGCTATTTACGATATACATTAATGACTTAGACGAAGGGATTAAAAGTACCATTAGCAAATTTGCAGATGATACTAAGTTGGGGGGTAGTGTGAATTGTAAGGAAGATGCAATAAGGCTGCAGGGTGACTTGGACAGGGTGTGTGAGTGGGCGGATACATGGCAGATGCAGTTTAATGTAGATAAGTGTGAGGTTATTCACTTTGGAAGTAAGAATAGAAAGGCAGATTATTATCTGAATGGTGTCAAGTTAGGAGGAGGGGGAGTTCAACGAGATCTGGGTGTCCTAGTGCATCAGTCAATGAAAGGAAGCATGCAGGTTCAGCAGGCAGTGAAGAAAGCCAATGGAATGTTGGCCTTCGTAACAAGAGGAGTTGAGTATAGGAGCAAAGAGGTCCTTCTACAGTTGTACCGGGCCCTGGTGAGACCGCACCTGGAGTACTGTGTGCAGTTTTGGTCTCCAAATTTGAGGAAGGATATTCTTGCTATGGAGGGCGTGCAGCGTAGGTTCACTAGATTAATTCCCGGAATGGCGGGACTGTCGTATGTTGAAAGGCTGGAGCGATTGGGCTTGTATACACTGGAATTTAGAAGGATGAGGGGGGATCTTATTGAAACATATAAGATAATTAGGGGATTGGACACATTAGAGGCAGATAACATGTTCCCAATGTTGGGGGAGTCCAGAACAAGGGGCCACAGTTTGAGAATAAGGGGTAGGCCATTTAGAACGGAGATGAGGAAGAACTTTTTCAGTCAGAGGGTGGTGAAGGTGTGGAATTCTCTGCCTCAGAAGGCAGTGGAGGCCAGTTCGTTGGATGCTTTCAAGAGAGAGCTGGATAGAGCTCTTAAGGATAGCGGAGTGAGGGGGTATGGGGAGAAGGCAGGAACGGGGTACTGATTGATAGTGATCAGCCATGATCGCATTGAATGGCGGTGCTGGCTCGAAGGGCTGAATGGCCTACTCCTGCACCTATTGTCTATTGTCTATTGAAATGACGTGACTACCGGGTTCAAGAACAGCTTCTTTCCAACAACCACGAGACTCTTGAGCACTGAACAACACCACCCTTTGAACGATAGATGGTCTTTGGTGGCACCAAGGACTTCAGGCTCTTTTGCATTTGTATTGGGGCCACTAATTTAAAGAATTTTTGTTTATTGTACATTATCCATATGTATTGTGTTTCCATGCCTGTTATGTTGTTGCAAGTAAGAATGTAATTGTTCTATTGTCAATGCGTACGACAAACAGTCCTGTAAAAAATTCTGCTACATTTAATAATTAATTATCAACCATCCTAATTTTAAAGTGTCCAACAGCTCTTTTAACAATGCTGAAGCTAAAGATTGACCAAAAAATTACTGTGAGGCAAGGTTTAGACAATAGACAATAGGTGCAGGAGTAGGCCCTTCGGCCCTTCGGCCCTTCGAGCCAGCACTGCCATTCACCGTGATCATGGCTGATCATCCACAATCATTACCCCCATGCCTACCTTCTCCCCATATCCCTTGACTCCGCTATCATTAAGAGCTCTATCTAACTCTCTCTTGAAAGCAACCAGAGAATTGGCCTCCACAGCCTTCTGAGGCAGAGAATTCCACAGCTTCGCAACTCTCTGAGTGAAAAAGTTTTTCCTCATCTCCGTTCTAAATGGCCTACCCCTTATTCTTAAACTGTGGCCCTTGGTTCAGGACTCCCCCAACATCGTTTCCTGCCTCTATTGTGTCCAATCCCTTAATAATCTTATATGTTTGAATAAGATCCCCTCTCATCCGTCTAAATTCCAGAGTATACAAGCCCAATCGCTCCAGCCTTTCAACATATGACAGTCCCGCCATTCCTGGAATTAACCTCGTGAACCTATGCTGCACTCCCTCAATAGCAAGAATGTCCTTCCTCAAGTTTGGAGACCAAAACTGCACACAATACTCCAGGTGTGGTCTCACTAGGGCCCTGTACAACTGCTAAGGACCTCTTTGCTCCTATACTCAACTCCTCTTGTTATGAAGGCCAACATTCCATTGGCTTTCTTCACTGCCTGCTGTACCTGCATGCTTCCTTTCAGTGACTTGTTAGTTTAGTAACGTTTGCTGTGGGTACAGGTAACCCCGGCATTAAGCGACGTTTGTTCCTCGAAAATGATCCATGGTACACCAGGACATGCATCTACAATCGTTAATTTATAAAAAAGAATGTATTTTGTGTTTATTCAGTTACTTTTCTCACATAAATACCATGAGAGCGAATTTTATTGTACGTCTCAATATTTTGTGGTGATTTGTAAATTATGCAAGGGCAAGTTTCTGTTACCAAAAGCAGTAATACAGGTCACTGTTACATAAGCAAAGGACAAATGTTCAGAGACAAATGAATAAGAGAGGGAGTTTGGAGCGATAAAACAGATACAGGACCATGGATCCACCAGGTCTGTGCGAATACCTGAACACCCATTTTTATACTCATTTCATTCTAAACAATTTTCGCCACATTCTCATCAACCTTCCTCGTATTCTACCACTCACCTACACACTGGGGCAATTCACAGTGGCCAATCAACCTGCTAACCCACATATCTTTGGGATGTAGTAGGAACTGGAACACCTGGAGGAAACCCACATGATCACAGGGTGAACGCAAGCCTTGCAAGTATCTGAGCATTAATGTATGGTCTGTCCCCTTGAGGTGTTTCCTGCATTTAAAATGCAAAGTAAATTATTTATCAGTTACTCTTTATTAAAACATATGGATAAATGGAAAATGGTAACCTTTTGGTAGCCAGTATGTTTGAAAAAGCACTAAAAAATGCATTACCTAGTATCCAAGCACATCCATTGAATAGAATGACTTCTGTTTGCAAAGATAACCTACCCACCCATATGGGAACCATGGGATTTTTTTCAGTGAAAATGGTTTAAGAAAGATTATTCAAATCATGAAATGGCCAATCATGAAGCTGAAGAAACACTTCTTGCAGCCCTTTGTGCATTCTTGTGGACTCTGCTCATTCTCACAGCTGGACGATGGAGGGTGACTGTCCGTGCCCAGATGTGCAGGCAGTCTAGCATCATGGTGTATAATGTGGAGCATTCCACCTTCTGGGGTGTGCAATTTACAATAGCTGTTGAAATGTCAAATCTTGTGATTTGCTTTCCATCTTCCAAACTCCATGACAGCAAAACACCAATGGTTAAGTTATAGCACAGGAATAAAGCAGTGGGTTCTCCATTTGTTAGCATTCCTAGCACCAAACTGCAAACTTGCTCAGTCAGTCTCGAACATTGCATCGCAAAGTAACGTATAACAAAGGCCAATTAGCCAAATGTCAGTGGGACAAAAACAATGAAAATTCAGAAGCCATTTACACATTTTCATTTAAAAAGTCATGGATTAATCAAGAGTCGTCAGCTTGGATTTACTTTGAAGTAATGAATCGCTCTGATCTGGAACTCACTGCCTGAAGAGTCAATGGAAGCAAATTTAATCGTGGCTTTCAAAATAAAAAGAGTATTGCCGCAAGTCAACACGGGTTTGACAGGCTGAGCGGCCTCCTTCCATGCAATGGCTCTAAAACTAAGAAAAGATTGTAGATGAACAATGTGATTGATTCCTTTGAGAGGAGGGAAAGTTTGTGTTATTTAATTTTTATTTATTTGATCTAATATTTGACATTTACATCCTGGGAAGAGGGTTCTGATTTTACCATATCAATGCCTCTCGCAATTTTATATACTTCCAACAAGTCGCCTTTCAACCTCTGAAGTTCCAGAGGAAAGAATCCAAGTTTGCCCAACCTCTCCTGCACCCTCTCCAAAGCAAGCTCATCCTTCCTATAATGGGACAACCAGCATGGCACACAATGCTCCAATGCCCCTACCAATGAAGGCAAGCATTATACGTGCCTTCCTTACCGTTCTATCTACTGGTGTGCCACTTTCAGGAAACTGTGGACCTGGATCCCATGACTCCTCTGCACATCAACGTTGTTAAAGACTTGCCAATAACTGAAAACTATCTACCTACATTAAACCAGCAACATGTAACACTTGCTCGGATTAAACTCCATATGGTATTGCTGTGTTGGGATAGAGTGAATTTGGAAAGGATGTTTCCACTGGACCCGAGGTCATAGCCTCAGAATTAAAGGACGTACCTTTCGAAAGATGATGAGAAGGAATTTCTTTATTCAGAGTAGTAAATCTGTGGAATTCATTGCCACAAAAGGTTGTGGAGGTCGTCAATGGATATTTTTACGGCGCAGATTGACAAATTCTTGATTAGTACGGGTGTCAGGGGCTATGGGGTGAGGGCAGGAGAATGTGGTTGAGAGGGAAAGATAGACCACCCATGATTGAATGGCGGAGTAGACTTGATGGGCCGAATGGCCTAATTCTGTTCCTAAAATTTATGAATTTATCTCTGAAACTGATCTAGATTCCACTGCAACTCCATCCAATTTTGATGTCATCTGTAAACTTACTAACCAACCTGTCTAAATTTATGTCCTCGAAGGTATTTATTCACAAAATGCTGGAGTAACTCAGCAGGTCAGGCAGCATCTCAGGAGAGAAGGAATGGGTGACGTTTCGGGTCGAGACCCTTCTTCAGACTGATGTCAGGGGGGCGGGACAAAGGAAGGATATAGGTGGAGACAGGAAGATAGAGGGAGATCTGGGAAGGAGGAGGGGAAAATAAGGAACAGAGGAACTATCTAAAGTTGGAGAAGTCGATGTTCATACCACTGGGCTGCAAGCTGCCCAGGCGAAATATGAGGTGCTGTTCCTCCAATTACCGGTGGGCCTCACTATGGCACTGGAGGAGGCCCATGACAGAAAGGTCAGACTGGGAATGGGAGTTGAAGTGCTCGGCCAACCGGGAGATCAGTTTTGTCAATGCGGACCGACACAACAAAAAGCTTTTCACTATACCTCGGTACACATGACAATGATAAACTCAACCTGCTGGTGAGGGTAGAAATGGGCAGCTAGGCCAGACAAATGTGTGACTCAGGAGCTGGTGCAGGGGGCAGGGATTCAGATTTTTAGACCACTGGATCTCTTCTGGAACAGACCTGATCCACACAAGAGGGATGGGTTGCAAGACTGCTACTCGGGAGGGCTTAAACTAGAGAGGTCATGGGGTGGAAACCAGAGGAGTAAGTCAGAAATTGGAAGAAGTTATTGGAAGGTGGAGTTTAACATCAGTACGAAGAGTAAGTATGGGGTAGGGAATCCTAAAGGAAGGGTAGGCAGAGAGAGGTACTCCTCCTGGAGGGTCCATGCTCAGGGTAAAACATATACTGTAAACAGTGGGGCACTAAAGAATGTCAATGAACAGACACCTTGAGGGTCCAAGTCCATAGATCCCTGTAAGGGGCAACACAGATCAACAGAATGAAGGTGGCAAATGGCTAGCTTGTCTTCCTAGGTCAGGACATAGAATATAAGAGTTGTGAACTTACATTGTAACTTTATAATCCACTGGTTTGGTCATACTTATTGTTCATAAGTGATAGGAGCAGAATTAGGCCCATTCGGCCCATCAAGTCTACTGTGCTATTCAATCATGGCTGATCTATCTCTCCCTCCTAACTCCATTCTCCTGCCTTCTCCCCACAACTACTGACACCCGTGCTAATCAAGAATCTATCCCTGCCTTAAAAATATCCATTGGCCTCCACAGCCATCTGTGGCAATGAATTCCACAGATTCACCACCCTCTGATTAAAGAAATTCCCCCTCATCTTCTTAAAGGAACATCCTTTAATTCTGAGGCTATGACCTCTGGTCCTAGACTCTCCCACTAGTGGAAACATCCCCTCCACATCCACTATCCAAACCTTTCATGATTCGGTAAGTTTCGATGGGGTCCCCTCTCATCTTTCTAAACTCAGCGAGTACAGGCCCAGTGAATGAATGAATGAATGAATGAACGAATTCTTTATTCACATGTGACGTCACAGTGAAATTCTTTGTTTTGCATATGCAAGGTATGCAAAGAGCCGCTTCATAAATGGCGCCAACAAAGTTACAAAGTATCCCACGGTGGGACCTCCTTGGTTCCTGCACCCCCCCAGGCTGAGTCCTCCTTGGTTCCTGCCCCCCACCCCCCCCCTCTAGGCCGAGTTCTCCTTGGTTCCTCCCTCCCCCCACCTAGGCCGGGTCCTCCTTGGTTCCTGCCCCGCCCAGGCTGAGTCCTCTTTGGTTCCTGCCTCACCTTTCTAGGCAGAGTCCTCCTTGGTTCCTGCCCCCCTTCCCCCTCTAGGCCGAGTCCTCCTTGGTTCCTGCCCCCCCCCCCCAGGCCGGGTCCTCCTCGGTTCCAGGCGGCGCAATCTCCAGCTCCCACGTGGCCCGTTCCCAACCACCGGCTACCTTGATGACTGCTGCATCGACCTCCTCGACGATCGCCACTGGGTCCATTCCTGACACCTCTACTCCATCAATGCAGGCTCTGGCATTGGGGGCTCCATCGACCCAGGCTCCAGTTACTCATTCCTGGGATAATTCTTTTAAACCTCCCCTGGAGCCCAGTCAGCCCATCCTTCCTCAGATATGGGGCCAATATTGCTCACAATACTCCAAATGAGGCCTGACCAGCACCTTATAAAGCCTCAGCATTACATCCCTGTTTTTGTATTCTAGTCCTCTTGAAATAAATGCTAGCATTGTTTTTGCCGTCTTACTACCGATTCGACTTGCAAAATAACTTTTTGGAAATCCTGCACCAGCAATCCCAAGTCCCTTTACACCTCCGATTTCTGGATTCTCTACCCATTTAGAAAATAGTCTACGCCTTTATTCGTACTACCAAAATGCAGGACTCCACGCTTTGCTACACTATATTCCATCTGCTACTTCTCTGCCACGGTCCAGGTCCTTCTGCAGACTCCCTCCTTTCTCGACACTATCTGCCCCTCCACCTATTTTCGTATTATGTGCGCTACAATGCTAAGAACTATATTCTGCACAATATATTTTCCCATTTGCTCTACCTATTGTACTCGAGTTTTGCTTGCTTGAATTTATGTATAGTATTATCTGACTTGATTGGATATGTCATGTTCATAAGTGATAGGAGCAGAATTAGGCCATTCAGCACATCAAGTCTTTTCTGCCATTCAATCTTGGCTAATCTAACTCTCCTCCTCAACCCCATTCTCCTACCTTCTCCCCATAACCCCTGACACCCGCACTAATCAAGATTCTATCTACCTCTGCCCTAAAAATATCCATTGACTTGGCCTCCACAGCCTTCTGTGGCAATGAATACCACAGATTCATCAGCTCAGTTCAGTTTAGTTTATTGTCACGTGTACCGAGGTACAGTGAAAAGCTTTTTGTTGTGTGCTAACCAGTCAGCAGATAGACAAAACATGATTACAATCGATCCATTTACAGTGTATAGATACATAATAAGGGAATAACATTTAGTGCAAGGTAAAGTCAGCAAAGTCCGATTGAGGATAGTCCAAGGGTCACCAATGATGTAGATAGTAGTTCAGAATGCTCTCTGGTTGTGGTAGGATGATTCAGTGACAATAGACAATAGGTGTAGGAATAGGCCATTCGGCCCTTCGAGCCAGCACCACCATTCAATGTGATTATGGCTGATCATTCCCAATTAGTACCCCGTTACTGCCTTCTCCCCATACCCCCTGACTCCGCTATCTTTAAGAGCTCTATCTAGCTCTCTCTTGAAAGCACTCAGAGAATTGGCCTCCACCGCCTTCTGAGGCAGCCTGATAACAGCTGGGAAGAAACTGTCCCTGAATCTGGAAGTATGCGTTTTCATACTGCTATATATTTTGCCTGATGGGAGAGTGGAGGAGAGGGAATGGCCAGGGTGCAACTCATCCTTGATTATGCTGCTGGCCTTGCAGAGGCAGCGTGAGGTATAAATGGAGTCAATAGAAGGGAGATTGGTCTGTGTGATGGTCTGGGCTGCATCCACATTTTGCTGCAATTTCTTGCGGTCTTGGATGGAGCTGTTCCCAAACCAAGCTGTGACCACTCTCTGACTAAAGACATTCCTCCTCATCTCCTTTCTAAAAGGAACTCCCTTTTATTCTGAGGCTACGATCTCTGGTCCTAGACTCTCCCACTAATTGAAACATCCTCTCCACAACCACTCTATCCAAGCCTTTCACTATTCGGTAAGTTTCAATGAGGTCCCCACACATACTTCTAAACTCCAGCGAGGAGAGGTCCAGAGCCGTCAAACGCTCATCATATGCATATCATGGATAGTGTACAAAACACCGAACCTTGCCACACATGACAATAATAAAACTAAACCTAAAGTAATTCTGATCATGACATAGAAAGTATGCGATTGCATTGGAGAAAGTGCAGAGATTCACCAGGATGTTGCCTGGATTAGAGATTTTAGTTCTGGGGAGAGATTGGACAGGCTGGGCTTGTATTCCTTAAGGCAGTGACCTGATAGAAGTACAGTTAACCCTTATTTTAACGGGCCCCAATATGAAGAATTTTGGTTATAGCAGATAGACCTGCTCATCCCAGCCAAGGTTTTTGCACCGCCTCCCCTCGACTTACAGCCATGTCTCACTGTCCCCGTCCCTCTCCCCTCACACTCACCCATGTCTCTGTCCCCTTCACACTGATTCACCCATGTCTCCACCTCTGCATCTCCTCTCACACTCTTCCCCCACTCCCTGTAACTCACCCATATCTCCCTCTCTCCCCATCCGACTCACCCAAGTCTCCCCCTGTCCCTGTCTCTCCCCACACACTCACCTGCATATCTCTGTCCCTCCCTTACTCTCCCTCCATCCCCTTGTCTTCCCCTTACTCACCCGTATCTCTGTCTCCCTCTCCCCGTCACTCACCAATGCCCCTATCTCCCCATGTCTCCCCCTGTTCCTGTCTCCCCACGCTCACCCATCTCCCGTCACTCACCCATGCCTCTTCCTCTCCCTCCCCTCTCCCCGTCCTCACTCACCCACGCCTGTATCTCCCTCTAACCCTCTCCCCCCACACTCTCCCCTTGACTCACTCTGCCTGCCCCTCCCTCCTCTCACTCCCCCATGTCTCCCCCGTCCCCACACACTCACCCATGCCTCTCCTCACTCCCCTCGCATTAACCTATGCCTCTATCTTCCCTGTCTGCCCTCACTCTTCACCTGACTCACCCATATATGTCTGTCTCTCTCCCCTCCCATCCCTCTCACCCCATATCATCCCTGTCCCTGTCTCCCCTCACTCACCAATATCCCGTCTCTGGCGCCACATCCCTCTCACCCCTCACACTCACCCCTTATCTCCCCGACACACCCGTGCCTGTCTTCCCCCCACTCACCCGTCTCCCCTCACACTCTCCCCATCAGTCTCCCCCCACTCTCCGTGTCACTTCCCCACTCACACCCATTTCCCCGTCTCTCTACCCACTCACCCTCCATTTCTCCCCACATTCCCCGTCTCTCCCATAACTCCATGTCTCCCCACACTCCCCCGGTCTCTCCACATTCTCCATGTCTCCCCCAGTCTCCGTCACTCCCCCGTCTCCCCGTGCCCATACTCCCCTATCCCCCGGTCACATCCCCATGTCTCTGTGTCCGTGTCCTGACCTTGCACTCTTTTGCCCCCCAAACTCGCCCATATCCGTGTGTCTTCGCCCCTCACCCATGTCTCTCTCCCTCCGTGTCTATGTCTCCCCATGTCTCCACACTCCCCATGACCGTGTCTCCACACCCCGGTGTCCGCACTCACCCATGTTTGTCTCCCCGCGCCGTTTCCAGAATGTTTCCGGGCCGTGTCCGTGTGTTACACTCCCCGTGTCCGTGTGTTACACTCCCGTGTGTCCGTGTGTCACACTCCCCGTGTTCCCCACTCACCCATGGTTTGTCTCCCGCGCGCCGTTTCCAGAATGTTTCACAACCAAGATGGCGGCAGCGCTACGGAAGCCGAGTGGCGGCGCTGCGGTTGCGATTCGTTCCAAACATGGGTCCGGTTGAAGTGATCGGGCCGAGCGGAACAAAACACACCCAACACCAGCTTTCATGTTTTATATTGGATTTTTATGTTAAATAAATAACAACGTTGACAATTACATAAAAGAATGTTCAGAGACCGTGGGCATAAAGACTTTGAGACAACCTTGGATAAGATACAATGGAGGCAGCAGCGACAGAGAGCTGCAGTTGCCCCTCCCCTCCCATCCCCATCCCCCTTCCCTTCCAGACCACAGGTGAGATTCTACCAGAGTCCCACTTTTCTGCCATTGCCCGGCGCTTCACCCCCACTCATTTCTTTCCTCTCTTCCCCCACCCCAAACTTTCTGCTTCCGCACAGACCACTCTCCCCGAAACTCCCTCATTCCGCACTCTAACCTCAGCACACACCCCACCCTTCTCTGGGCATTTCCCCTGCAACCAACATTGTCCCTAACCACCTCCTCCTGCTGCACCACTACCCAGACAACCTTTTCAGGTTAGACAGAAATGTACTTGCACCTCCTCCAACTCATGTTAGATCCAGTGTCCTAGACATGCTGCCTCTACATCAGCGAGATGACTCACTGTGAGATGACAACACTCCTGTTTTGGTCACCTGGAGAATTCATCTTCCCCACGCCGACCTAGGCAGTCCTCAGCCTCCTCCCCTGCTTGTCCAAGGCCAAATACAAATTAGAAGAAACTAGAAGTTGCACCTCATATTCAGTCGAGGTGATATACAAACCAAAGACATGAATATTGAATTCTCCAATTTCAGGTAACCAGCTCCCCCTCTATCCCTTGCTCTCTCCTCCCATATGCTCTGGTCCTCTCACATACTCTTTTTTCAACCCCCCCCCCCCATCATTTAGTTTCCACCCCTCACCCCCAATGCCATCTGCCCATCACCGACATACTTTGTCCACTGGCTTTCCTCTCCTCCCTCATTTGATTCAACGTTTTCGATCAGAATTAATGGTTCCATAATTTGCAGCCCTCCATAGTCTCCAATTATGCTCCCCGCGCCTCGTGCGATCTTCACCCTTGCCCGCCCCACACCCAATCAACCCCTCTGCACCTGGGTTCATCCGACACGTCTCGTGCTGCAGGATCAGGCTGGAATTCCAGTAGTTCACAATATATATTCATTACTTACCGATTGGTGAAAGGCTTTGATAGAGTGGATGTGGAGAGCATGTTTCCACTAATGGGCGAGCCTAAGACCAGAGGTCGGAGCGTCAGAATTAAAGGACATTCCTTTAGGAGATGATGAGGAATTTCTTTAGTCAGAGGAAGGTGAATCTGGAATTATTTGTAGAAGCCAGGTCAATTACTATTTTGAAGGCAGAGATAGATTCTTGATTAGTACGGCAGTCAGGGGTTATGTGGAGAAGGCAGGAGGGTGGGGTTAGGAGGGAAAGATAGATAGCCACGATTGAACGGCGGAGTACACTGGATGGGCCAAATAGCCGAATTCTGCTATCATTTATGACCTTATGATTTTGATGAGGGCACCAAATATAGCACATCTAGGTTTGCTGATGACACTCAGGTGAAGACAGTGTAACTTGTGGGAATGAAGCTTCAAGAACACAGACAGGGTCAGTTAGAAAAAAATGATAACAGTAATTCAATAAAATATTTTAAGAAAGGCTATCCATCTTGGTAGGAAAACGTTTTTCTTCAAATGATGACAAATTGAAAGGTTTTGGGTTCAGAGGAACTCTAGTGTCTCAGCCCAGGAAATACCACAAATTAGCAGGTTAAGGAAGCAATTAGGAAGGCAACCGGTACATTGGCTTTTATCACAAAAGAATTTGCAGACATAAAGATGTCATTCTCAAATTATATTGGTCCCAAGAGAAATTACACTTGAAATAATGTGTGTAGGTCTGGCCTTGCTACCCACGATGAGATATACTTGCAATAGAGGGAGTGTAATGAGGTTTACTGGACAGATTGCTGGGATGGAGAATGGCTGCAAGAGGAGAGGTTACAGTGACCACGCATTTACTCGAAAGTTAATGTGAATCAGAGGTGATCACATTGACACACACAAAATTCCAAACAGGCTCAAAAGTGCAGATGCAACGTTGACATATCAAGAATAAGGGGCTGCAAACCCATAATAAGGGTCAGCCATGAAGATCTTCGGCATCTTTTCCAAAGTTTCCACATCCTTCCTATAATGGGATGACCAGAGCTACATAATACTCCAAATGTGGCTGAACCAAAATCCTATAAAATCAACATGACTTTCTGTCTCTTGTACTCAATACCTTGTCCAGGAAGGTTGCATATGCAGATGACCTTGCCCTTGCCTACCAGGGAGCTGCCCTTGAAGATATCAGCAGAGTGCTAAACCAAGACTTGAAGGGGATGGAGGAGTACTTCACCTTATGGCGACATCGCTCCAAGACAACTATCACTGCCTTTCACCTCAGCAATTGGCTCGCCAATGCAAAGATCCGAGCGTCCTTTTGTGGTGAGCTGGTGAAGAATGAGGAATTCCCCAAGTATCTTGGAGTTGCCCTGGACTGCACCCTCACCTATCGTGAACACCTGAAGAGGGTGGCTGATAAACTGAAAGCAAGGGTCAACATCATCAGGAAACTTGCAGGCAACAGCTGGGGATCCAATGTACACACCCTCCGTACCGCAAGCTTAGCCCTGGTCTACTCAACAGCTGAGTTTTGCTCAACAGCTTGGTCTAATAGCTGCCACACCAAACGAGTTGACACTGTCCTTAACTCTACAATGCGGGTCATCACAGGGACGCTTAAGTCAACACCTTTGCAGTGGCTCCCTGTCCACTCCCACATCGCCACTCCCAGCATACGCAGAAGGGAGAGGATGTTGAAAGATTGGTGCACCATCGAGGCTAACCCTAACCTTTCCATCCATGCTGACTTGAACATACGCCTGAAGTCCCGCAAACCCTTCTGGTCTTCAGCCAAATCTCTGGAAGACTTTGACCCCAAGACTGAGTGGCGCAGAGCCTGGAAAGATGCCAACACCAACAACGGAGAGGTCATCACAGACCCCAGTGAAACCACCGGGATTTGACCACCATCGCAAGCAATGGCTAATCCTGAACAGGATCCGCACCCTCCATGCAAGAACAGCCCATCACCTGCACAAGTGGGGGATGAAAGACAGCCCTTCTTGTGACTGCGGATATCCAGACCAGGCCATCCCACACGTCGTGAATGACTGCTCACTGAGGCTTTTCCCTGGTGGCATCAAGGCCATCCACCCAGCAACTGATGCTGCCCTGGCCTGGATGTCTACCCTTGACCTACAACCTGAGGCTGTGCACTCCATACACAAGACTTTCTGTCTTGTACTCAATGCCTGAGCGATAAATGCAAGCATACTCTATGCCTTCTTTACCACTATTTACTTGTGTTACCACTTCCAGGGAGCTGTGAAATTTAATTCCAAAATCCCTCTGTACATCAATGCTGTTAAGGGTCCTGCCAATAACTGTATACTTTCCCCTTGCATTCCACCTCCCTAAAATGCAACACCTCACATTCAGCTTAAACTCCATCTGCCATTTCTCTGTCCATTTCTGTGACGATCTATTCCTTCACTCTTTGACAACCTTCCTCACTGTCTGTAACTTCAATTGTGGTGTCATCTTCAAACTGACTAACCATCTACATTTACGTCCATGTGATTTATACATATCACAAACAGAGGTCCCACTACAGATGCCTGCGGAACACCACTTGCTACAGACATCCAGCCAGAATAATACCTTTCACCAAACATCCTTTGCACCACCTCGCCCAGGATTCACAGCAACTGGGACCTCAACGCCTGTCATCTCGTCGCCCTTTCTCTCGTCATGCAGCGACTCTCTGTGGCTCCGGTTTCAACATACTAGGAGCATGGAGAACCAGCTGGGAACAGACATCGCGACCTCCTCAATTCACTGTCACTCCGAACACCCTAGCCCCACCCGGCTCAGACATGCCCCGCAAAGAGTGGGTCGCCCTGAACCGGCTCCTGACAGGGGTCGGCCGGTTCAACGCCAACATGCATCGTTGGGGGTTGCTTTCATCAGCAGCCTGCATGTGTGGAGCAGACCAGCAAACAGCGCAGCACTTCATTTTCGACTGCACTGTCCTCTGTCCCCCTGGTGGAGGGGTAGATCTCACGGCCGTCGACAATAGCACATTGCACTGGCTACAGCGCCTGGAGGGCGTCACATAATTCTGCTGCCTCAAACGCAAGAAGATACCTTTCACCACAACTCTGTCTTCTATGGATAAAACAGACCAAAATAATATCAGAGTCATACAGCATGGAAACAGACCCTCCGGCTTAACGTGCCCATGTCGACCAAGATGCCCCATTTACACTGGTCCCATTTGCCCATATTCCTCTAAACCTTTCCTATCTACGTAACTGTCCAAATTTGCAGTCATGTGTATCAGAAAAACTAAGGGGAGGTAGAAAACGAGTGTTGAAAACATGCAGGAGGTCGTGCAGCAATGTGTAAAGTGAATCTCAAAATTCCTTCTCTTTTCACTATGTTCCCTGAAGTGCAAAATGTTTTTCGCACTTTGTTTTCAATTCAGGTTTCCAACATAACCAGTTTTTTTTTTAAATGGTCAATGTTAGGATGAGGAGATCAGCAGAGTTTATTGACAAGCAGAGCAAGCTTAATTATCTTTTTCAGAAAGTCATCAAGCACAAAAGATCAAAGAATAATGGCTGTTTGACATACAAAAATATTTTAATGCAAGTTACACGAAAAGAACTGTAACAAAAAATACAAAGCTTGATCGTTTTAATAGACATTGTGGGTAAGGGGCAACATATCTAGTTTACTTTACTCTCCGAATTTCCATTTGCAGAATATGAATATGCTTTGCCCAGAACGATTCTGTCTCGGAGTAGTTTAAAGAAGGCATAATAATTGCTGAAGAGAATCAATGCAAGAGATATTGTTTGATGCCACTTTTCAGAACATATTAAGGAGTACAACTGATAGAGGATGACGAGTCCTTCTATAATTATAAGAATATTCAGGATCCTCAGTGGTTTATTGAAGAAAAACTGCAGAGAGATAAAATACACCAGAACTTTTACTCAACAGCCACATGTGCAGCAAACTTCAGTCCTGCTACATATTTTTCATTTTTTGAATGAAGGCATCATTTGGTAGCAATGGTGTAAGCAGTAAATTTGCAGCATGCATAACGAACACAGACGAAAATGAGTAGAAATATTACGTCATGATTGATTGATTGAATATTTCATTGTCACATGTGACAAGTCACAGCAAAATTCTTTGCTTGTAAAGTCGCCATATAAAGGGTGTTGACAAAGTTAAAGTATCCCTCACAAGGTCCACCTATGTTCTCCCCCTCCCAGCAGTCCCTCCACGCTGGGTCTCCATGGTTCTTCCCCCTCCCTCCCTCCCTCCCGTGCCTCCATGCTGGGTCTCCATTGTTCTTCCCCCTCCCTCCCTCCATGCTGGGTCCCCATTGTTCTTCCCCCTCCCTCCCTCCCTCCATGCTGGGTCTCCATTGTTCTTCCCCATCCCTCCCTCCACGCTGGGTCTCCATGGTTCTTCCACCTCCCTCCCTACCTCCCTCCCTCCCTCCATGCTGGGTCTCCATTGTTCTTCCCCCTCCCTCCCTCCCTCCCTCCCTCCCTCCACGCTGGGTCTCCATTGTTCTTCCCCCTCCCTCCCTCCCTCCACGCTGGGTCTCCATTGTTCTTCCTCCTCCCTCCCTCCATGCTGGGTCTCCATTGTTCTTCCCCCTCCCTCCCTCCCTCCACGCTGGGTCTCCATTGTTCTTCCCCCTCCCTCCCTCACAGCGGTGCCCCCACACCGGGTCATAAAGAAGTTAAAAATAAAGTGATGACAATAATTTTGGCCTAATTTAAATCGGAACAGAACCATTCTTGTCCAGCTGAGATCCCACAATCACACCTGCTGACCACACATGCCTCCAGCTGGAGATCCATATGCAGTTCTATTCAGCACACTTTTAGGAAAGATGTTATCACAAAATGCTGGAGTAACTCAGCGGGACAGGCAGCATCTCTGGAGAGAAGGAATGGGTGATGTTTCGGGTCGAGACCCTTCTTCAGACTGATGTCCGGGGGGGGGGGGGGGGGGGCGGGACAAATAAAGGATATAAGTGGAGACAGGAAGACAATGGGAAAACTGGGAAGGGGGAGGGGAAGAGAGGGACAGATGAGCTATCTAAAGTTAGAGAAGTCAATGTTCATACCGCTGAGCTGTAAACTGCCCAAGCAAAATAGGAGGTGCTGTTCCTCCAATTTGTGGTGGGCCTCATGACGGTGAAGGAGGCCCATGACAGAAAGGTCAGGCTGGGAGGGGGAGTTGAAGTGCTCAGCCACCGGGAGATCAGGTTGGTTAAGGAAGACTGAACAAAGATGTTGAGCAAAACGATCCTGCGTTTGGTCTCGCTGATGTAGAGAAGTTGATATCTGGAACAGCGGATACAATGAGGTTGGAGGAGGTGCAGGTGAACCTCTGCCTCACCTGGAAAGACTATTTGGGTCCTTGGATAGAGTCGGTAAAGGGACAGGTGTTGCATCAGTCTGTAAAGGTCGGGAAGTTGGAGAGAGGACGACCGTTGGCTGAAAGTAAGTACCTGCTAATAGTGGTAGGAACGGCAGTTTAAAAAGAGCACCAATAGGGCACTGTTAATCAGTCTGTAAAGGTCGGGAAGTTGGAGAGAGGACGACCGTTGGCTGAAAGTAAGTACCTGCTAATAGTGGTAGGAACGGCAGTTTAAAAAGAGCGCCAATAGGGCACTGTTAATCAGTCTGTAAAGGTCGGGAAGTTGGAGAGAGGACCACCGTTGGCTGAAAGTAAGTGAGTGGCAATTACAGTGTAATAAGTCAGTTAGAAGTGAATACGTGGATTGGTTGATCATTTAAGTGAGAAGTCTGGTAAATTGGACAATCAGGCAATTTAATTGGTGATATAAGCAAGACTTGCAAAAGGGTGCAGCCCAGTGAGAAAAGTGCCCAGTGAGAAAAGTGCCCAGTGAGAAAAGTGCCCAGTGAGAAAAGTGCCCAGTGAGAAAAGTGCCCAGTGAGAAAAGTGCCCAGTGAGAAAAGTGCCCAGTGAGAAAAGTGCCCAGTGAGAAAAGTGCCCAGTGAGAAAAGTGCCCAGTGAGAAAAGTGCCCAGTGAGAAAAGTGCCCAGTGAGAAAAGTGCGAGTCTTAGTGCCCAGTGAGAAAAGTGCGAGTCTTAGTGCCCAGTGAGAAAAGTGCGAGTCTTAGTGCCCAGTAAGAAAAGTGCGAGTCTTTGGCTGCGAGTCTTCGGCGAGGAGGCTGAGGTGAGGAGGTTACGATTGTTTTAAGCCTGAACTGTTTATAGACACAAAGTAATGGCGGAAAAGTTGGTGCAGTGTGTTTCCTGCAGGATGTGGGAAGATAGGGAAGTCGCTGGAGCTTCTGGGAGCTACACCTGCAAGAACTGTGTCGAGGTGCAGCTCCTGAATGGACGTGTGGTGGAGTTGGAGAGGCAGTTGGATGACCTCAGGGCCATCCGGGAATGCGAGAGTTTCCTCGACAGGACCTATTGTGAGGCTGTCACGCCAAGGGTTCAGGTCGAGCGAAGGTGGGAGACTGTTTCAGGGGGGAGTGGACGTGGACTACAGGAGACCCCAGTGGCTGTGCCTATTGCAAATAGGTATACCCTCTTGGGAACTGTCGGGGCAGAAGACGTTTCCAGTCCGAGTGGCGGACCTGTTGGCAAGGATACTCGACAGGGGAGACCGAAGTCAGGAAGAGCCGTAGTGGTGGGTGACTCCATCGTCCGAGGGACGGACAGAAGATTCTGTGGCAGGAGGGACTTGAGGATGCCTCCCTGGTGCCAGGGTTCAGCACATCACGGACCGGCTTCAGAAAATCCTAGTGAGGGAAGGCGAACAACCTGAAGTCGTTGTGCACGTGGGCACGAATGACGTCGGGCGGAAGAGGAAGGAGGTGCTACAGCGGGAGTTTAGAGTTAGGAAAAAGACTGAGAAGTAGGACGTCGAAGGTGGTTATCTCTGGACTGCTACCGGTACCTCGTGCTGGTGAGGCCAGGAACAGAGAGATAGAGGGTATGAATTTATGGCTGAGGGGCTGGTGCAGAGAGCAGGGATTTAGATTTCTGGACCACTGGGATCTCTTCTGGGCTAGGGGTGACTTGTACAAAAGGGACGGGTTACATCTTAACAGCAGGGGGACAAACATTCTGGCAGGCAGGTTTGCTAGTGCGACACCTGTGGCTTTAAACTAAGTAGTGCGGGGGAGCGGTTAACAAATTGTGAATATGAAGATGAGGTTAAAGGGAATACAGGAGATATTGCAGAAGACTCTCGGAAGAATGGGAACAGAAGTTCTAGAGGGGAAAAGAGATTAAGGGCAGGGCCATTTGTGACCGATGTGAGAGGGGAGGTAAATACAGAAGTTAAAGTGTTGTACTTAAATGCGCGTAGTATAAAAAATAAAGTGGATGAGCTTGAGGCTCAGTTAGTCATGGGCAAGTATGATGTTGTAGGGATCACTGAGACATGGCTACAAGAGGACCAGGGCTGGGAACTGAATATTCAGGGGTACACAACATATAGAAAAGACAGACAGGTGGGCAGAGGGGGTGGGGTTGCTCTGCTGGTACGGAATGATATTCATTCCCTTGCAAGGGGTGACATAGAATCAGGAGATGTTGAATCAGTATGGATAGAAATGAGGAATTGTAAGGGTAAAAAGACCCTAATGGGAGTTATCTATAGGCCCCCAAACAGTAGCCTCGACATAGGGTGCAAGTTGAATCAGGAGATAAAATTGGCGTGTCACAAATGTAATGCTACGGTGGTTATGGGAGATTTCAACATGCAGGTAGACTGGGAAAATCAGGTTGGAAATGGACCCCAGGAAAGAGAGTTTGTAGAGTGCCTTCGAGATGGATTCTTAGAACAGCTTGTACTGGAGCCTACCAGGGAGAAGGCAATTCTGGATTTAGTGTTGTGTAATGATCCTGATCTGATAAGGGGACTAGAGGTAAAAGAGCCATTAGGAGGCAGTGATCACAACATGATAAGTTTTACTCTGCAAATGGAAAGGCAGAAGGGAAAATCGGAAGTGTCAGTATTACAGTATAGCAAAGGGGATTACAGAGGCATGAGGCAGGAGCTGGCCAAAATTGACTGGAAGGAGGCCCTAGCAGGGAAGACGGTAGAACAGCAATGGCAGGTATTCCTGGGAATAATGCAGAGGTTGCAGGATCAATTTATCCCAAAGAGGCGGAAAGACTCTAAGGGGAGTAAGAGACACCTGTGGCTGACAAGGGAAGTCAAGGACAGCATAAAAATTAAGGAGAGGAAGTATAACATAGCAAAGAAGAGTGGGAAGACAGAGGATTGGGACTCTTTTAAAGTTAACTAAAGTTAACTAAAAAGGCAATACGGGGAGAGAAGATGAGGTACGAGGGTAAACTAGCCAATAATATAAAGGAGGATAGCAAAAGCTTTTTTAGGTACGTGAAGAGGGAAAAAATAGTCAAGGCAAATGTGGGTCCCTTGAAGACAGAAGCAGGGGAATTTATTATGGGGAACAAAGAAATGGCAGACGAGTTAAACCGTTACTTTGGATCTGTCTTCCCTGAGGAAGATACACACAATCTCCCAAATGTTCTACGGGCCGGAGAACCTAGGGTGATGGAGGAACTGAAGGAAATCCACATTAGGCAGGAAATGGTTTTGGGTAGACTGATGGGACTGAAGGCTGATAAATCCCCAGGGCCTGATGGTCTGCATCCCAGGGTACTTAAGGAGGTGGCTCTAGAAATAGTGGAAGCATTGGAGATCATTTTTCAATGTTCTATAGATTCAGGATCAGTTCCTGTGGATTGGAGGATAGCAAATGTTATCCCACTTTTTAAGAAAGGAGGGAGAGAGAAAACGGGTAATTATAGACCAGTTAGTCTGACATCAGTGGTGGGGAAGATGCTGGAGTCAATTATAAAAGACGAAATTGCTGAGCATTTGGATAGCAGTAACAGGATCATTCCGAGTCAGCATGGATTTACGAAGGGGAAATCATGCTTGACAAATCTACTGGAATTTTTTGAGGATGTAACTAGGAAAATTGACAGGGGAGAGTCAGTGGATGTGGTGTACCTCGACTTTCAGAAAGCCTTCGACAAGGTCCCACATAGGAGATTAGTGGGCAAAATTAGAGCACATGGTATTGGGGGTAGGGTACTGACATGGATAGAAAATTGGTTGACAGACAGAAAGCAAAGAGTGGGGATAAATGGGTCCCTTTCGGAATGGCAGGCAGTGACCAGTGGGGTACCGCAAGGTTCGGTGCTGGGACCCCAGCTATTTACGATATACATTAATGACTTAGATGAAGGGATTAAAAGTACCATTAGCAAATTTGCAGATGATACTAAGCTGGGGGGTAGTGTGAATTGTGAGGAAGATGCAATAAGGCTGCAGGGTGACTTGGACAGGTTGTGTGAGTGGGCGGATACATGGCAGATGCAGTTTAATGTAGATAAGTGTGAGGTTATTCACTTTGGAAGTAAGAATAGAAAGGCAGATTATTATCTGAATGGTGTCAAGTTAGGAAGAGGGGATGTTCAACGAGATCTGGGTGTCCTAGTGCATCAGTCACTGAAAGGAAGCATGCAGGTACAGCAGGCAGTGAAGAAAGCCAATGGAATGTTGGCCTTCATAACAAGAGGAGTTGAGTATAGGAGCAAAGAGGTCCTTCTACAGTTGTACCGGGCCCTGGTGAGACCGCACCTGGAGTACTGTGTGCTGTTTTGGTCTCCAAATTTGAGGAAGGATATTCTTGCTATTGAGGGCGTGCAGCGTAGGTTCACTAGGTTAATTCCCGGAATGGCGGGACTGTCGTATGTTGAAAGGCTGGAGCAATTAGGCTTGTATACACTGGAATTTAGAAGGATGAGGGGGGATCTTATTGAAACATATAAGATAATTAGGGGATTGGACACATTAGAGGCAGGAAACATGTTCCCAATGTTGGGGGAGTCCAGAACAAGGGGCCACAGTTTAAGAATAAGGGGTAGGCCATTTAGAACGGAGATGAGGAAGAACTTTTTCAGTCAGAGTGGTGAAGGTGTGGAATTCTCTGCCTCAGAAGGCAGTGGAGGCCAGTTCGTTGGATGCTTTCAAGAGAGAGCTGGATAGAGCTCTTAAGGATAGCGGAGTGAGGGGGTATGGGGAGAAGGCAGGAACGGGGTACTGATTGAGAGTGATCAGCCATGATCGCATTGAATGGCGGTGCTGGCTCGAAGGGCTGAATGGCCTACTCCTGCACCTATTGTCTATTATCTCCTGCGGTTGCAGGGGAAAGTGCCTGGGGAGGGGGTGGTTTGGGTAGGAAAGGATGAGTGGACCAGGGAGTTACGGAGGGAACGGTCTCTGCGGAGAGCAGAAAGGGGAGGAGATGGGAAGATGTGGCCAGTCGTGGGATCCCGTTGGAGGTGACAGAAATGTTGGAGGATAATTTGTTGGATACGCTGGCTGATGGGGTGGAAGGTGAGGACAAGGGGGACTCTATCCTTGTTACGAATGGGGGGAGGGGGAGCAAGAGCGGAGCTGCGGGATATAGAGGAGGCCCTAGTGAGAGCCTCATCTATAATGGAAGAGGGGAAGCCCCGTTTCCTGAAGAATGAGGACATCTCTGATGCCCTAGTGTGAAACACCTCATCCTGGGCTCAGATGAAGCATAGACGGAGGAATTGGGAGTAGGGGATAGACCTTTTGCAGGAGACAGGGTGGGAAGAAGTGTAATCCAGATAGCTGTGGGAGTCAGTAGGTTTGTAGTAGATGTCGGTCACTAGTCTGTCTCCTGTGATGGAGATGGTGAGATTCAGAAACGGGAGGGAGATGTCGGAGATGGTCCAAGTATATTTAAGAGCAGGATGGAAATTGGTGGTGAAATGTATGAAGTCAGTGAGTTCTGCATGGGTACAAGAGGTAGCACCAATGCAGTCGTCAATGTAGCGGACGTAGAGTTCTGGGATGGGGCCAGTGTATGTCTGGAACAGGGATTGTTCGACGTACCCGACAAAGAGGCAGGCTTAGCTAGGGCCCATGCGAGTGCCCATAGCTACGCCTCGGGCATGGAGGTAGTGGGAGGAGTCGAAGGAGAAGTTGTTGAGGATAAAAACCAGCTCTGCTAGGTGGAGAACTGTTAGTAGATGGGGATTGGCTGGTTCTACGGTCGAGAAAGAAACGGAGAGCTTCAAGACCATCCTTGTGGTGGATAGAAGTGTAGAGTGACTGGACATCCATGGTAAAGATGAAGGAGTGGGGGCCTGGAAACCGGAAGTTATTGAGGAGACGGAGAGCATGTGAGGTGTCTTGGACATAGGTGGGGAGGGATTTGACCAGGGGGGATAGGATGGAGCTCGAGGCAGGTGGAGATTAATTTGGTGGGACATGAACAGGCAGAAACAATGGGTCTCCAGGACAATTCTGTTGTGGATTTTAGGGAGAAGGTAAAATCAGGCCATGCGGGGCTGGGGAACGATAAGGTTGGAGGCATTAGAGGGCAGAGCTCCGGAATTGGTGAACTCAGTGATGGTGTTAGTGATTAAGGTCTGGTGCTCATCGGTGGGGTTATGTGAGGAGATTCACCAGCATGGTGTCTGGGATGGAACATTTCAGGTACAAGGAGAAAATGGAGAGACTGGATCAGTTTTCCCTTGAGGAGATTCAGGGGGAATATGATTGAGTAATACAAAATCATCAGAGGTGTAACTAAGGTAGAATGCAAGGCATTTCCCCCATATCAGGGATAGATAAAATCACACGACATATGGTTAGCATAAGGGGCAAGAGATTTGTAGTGTATCTGTGGAGGATCTTTTTCACCCAGAGTGGCGAGTACCAGAAATACCCTGAAAAACTGAAGGATGCAGAGTGGCTGACAGTATTTAATAGTTACAGAGTCATATAGCGTGGAAGCAGCCCAACTGACCCATGCTGACCATCTTGCCCACCAACAACTATTTCCACCTACTATATCCCTCCAAACCTTTCCTATCCATGTACCTGTCCAAAAGTTTCTTAAACATTGTGATAGTACCTGCCTTAACCACCACCGCTGGCAGCTCATTCCATATAATAATCATCTTTGTACAAAAAAAGTTGCCTCTCATGTTCCTATTAAATCTTTCCCTCCTCACCTTAAACCCATGTCCTCTGGTTCTTGATTTTTATTTCCCGTTTGTAAAATTATTGAAAAAGCTATTATTCAACAGCTTGATGTCTTCCAGTCAGGTTTTCGTCCACACCACCGCACTGAGACTGCACTTGTTAAGGTCTCCAATGACATCCACTTAAATGCACAGTGGCAAGATTTCAGTCTTAGTATTACTGGATCTCAGTGCTGCATTTGACAAGGTCGACCGCACCATATTACTAGACCGATTGGAAAACTGGGTTGGCCTTTCTGGCACAGTACTAAACTGGTTTGAAACCTACTTAAAGAACAGGGACTATTTTGTGTATACAGGTAATTACACATCAGAGCGGACAAATATGACAATGCGGAGTTCCCCAGGGCTCCATTCTGGGGCCACTTCTGTTTAACATCTACATACTTCCACTGACTCGGATTATGGAAAACAACAAAATTAGTTACCATAATGAACGACAACACACAAAGTTACATAACAATATCACCAGGGGAGTGTGGTCCATTACAAACACTGAGTCAGTGAACAAATCAACAATTGGATATGCCAAAACGAAACCAAAACTGAGGTCATGTTTTTGGAGCCAAAGAGGAACGATTAAAAGTCAGCGCTCAGCTTCAATCGGCAATATTAAAAACCACGGACAAAGCCAGAAATCTTGGTGTCGTCATGGACTCAGACCTGAATTTCAACAGCCACATTGAGTCAATTACAAAGTCAGCCGACTATCACCTTAAGAATATATCAAGGGTTAAAGGACTTGTGGCTCAGCAGGATTTGGAAAAAACTTGTTCATGCATTTATCTTCAGTAGATTTGACTATTGTAATGCTGTCTTTTCAGATCTCCCTAAAAAAATCAATTAGACAGCTGCAACTGATTCAGAACGCTGCTGCTCGAGTCCTCACTAAGTCCAAGAAAGTGGATCACATCACTCCAGTTCTTGACACTGGCTTCCAGTCTGTCAAATAATTGATTTCAAAATACTACTGTTGAATGAATGAATAAGTTTATTGGCCAAGTATGTGCATATACAAGGAATGTGCCTTGGTGCTCCGCTCACAAATGACAACACAAACACACAGTTAACAATTAAGAATAAAGCATAACACATCAAAACAATAAGGATACAAAATTACAGTCTAAACATGTGGGTGAAAATAAACCAGAGCAAAAAAAGAGACCACAGACTTTAGTTATTGAGTAGAACCACTACTCTTGGAAAAAAAGCTGTTTTTATGTCTGGCTGTGGCTGCTTTGACAGTCCGGAGTCGCCTTCCAGAGGGACGTGCTTCAAAGATTTTATGGCCAGGGTGAGAGGCGGGTCAGAGATGATCTTGCCCGCTCGCTTCCTGGCCCTCAGTGTACAGTTCGTCAATGAGGGGAACGTTGCAGCCAGCAACATACTCAGCTGTGTGAACGATCCGTTGCAGCCTCCGGATGTCGTGCTTGGTGGCTGAGCCAAACCAGACCATGATGGAGAAGGTGAGGACGGACTCAATGATAGCAGTATAGAATTGGACCATCATTGCCTGTGGCAGATTGTGTTTCCTCAGTTGCCGCAGGAAGTACATCCTCTGTTGGGGCTTTTTGACTGTGGAGTCGATGGTGGCCCCCCATTTAAGGTCCCTGGAGATGATGGTTTCAAGGAACTTAAATGACTCAACAGATGTGACTGTGGTGTTGTTGATGGTGAGTGGGGGGAGGGGAGGGGGAGCTCTTCGAAAATCTACAATTAGTTCCACTGTCTTAAGACCATTGAGCTCCAGGTTGTTGCGATGGCACCAGGACGCCAGCTGTGTCACTTCCCGTCTGTCGGCAGATTCCTCCCCATCCTGGATCAGTCCAATCAGGGCTGTGTCATCCGCAAACTTGAGGAGCTTGACAGAGGAGTCTGTGGAGGTGCAGTCGTTGGTGTAGAGAGAGTAAAGGAGAGGGGAGAGTACACAGCCTTACGGTGCTCCTATGCTGAGGGACTGCAGGTCTGAGATGTGCTTTCCCAGCCTCACATGCTGCTTCCTGTCTGTCAGGAAGTTGATGATCCACTGACAGAGGGGTTCAGGCAACAGTCAACTGGGATAGTTTGGAGTGTAGTAGCTCTGGCACAATGGTGTTAAATGCAGAGCTAAAGTCCACAAACAGAATCCTGGCATAGGTCCCCTTGCGGTCTAGGTGCAGGCCTAGGTTAACTGCGTCATCCACCGATCTATTGGCCCTGTATGGAAACTGCAGAGGGTTCAGCAGGGGGTTTGTGATGTTTTTCAGCTGGGCCAGCACAAGTCTTTCAAAGGTCTTCATGGCTACAGAGGTCAGTGCGACAGGCCTGTAGTCATTAAGACCAGTGATCCTTGTCTTTTTGGGTACAGGGACAATAGTGGAGACCTTGAGGCAGGCAGGGACAGTGCAGGTTTGCAGGGACTGGTTGAAAATGTCTGTGTAGATCGGTGCTAGATTTTTCAGCACAGAGCTTGAGGGTAGAGGGCGAAACATTGTCCGGTCCTGGAGATTTCCGGCTTTTCTGTTTCCTGAATAGCCTCTCCACCTCCGCAATTTCTATTGTTGGAGATGAAGAAGTGGCCAGACTGACGTTGGGCAGAGGACGGGGGCCCAGTCTGGAGTCAGGCTGTATGTGCAAATTGGTCTTTGCAAACTGGAGTATGTCTGTGAGTAGGTGTGAATTGCTGCTTGGGGAGGAATGGGTGGGGAAGGATCCAGTCTTTTCAGAACGGTCAGGCTGCGAGTACATGTGAAGTGATGATTGGAGGGGGGGGGGGGGGGGAGGATCCCAGGATTATGTTTCTGTTTCTCGAACCTGCAGTAAAACTCATTCAGGTCGTTGGTCAGCTGATGATTGTCCAAGGAGCGCGGAGGTTTTCCTCTTGTAGCTGATTTCTTGCTAGCCCTTCCAAACTGAAGAAGGGTCATTAGCTGAGAACTTCTTCCTCAGCTTCTCAGAGTACCTTTCCTTGGCAGCTCTGATTCCTCTTCTCAGCTTGTACTTGGCCTGCCTGTAGGTCTGTATCCCCGCTCCTGTAGGCCTCATCTTTTGACTGACAGAGCTGTCTGAGTTCTGCTGTGAACCAGATCCGGGTCTTCGTGGGAATGCAACTGTCCTCGCAAAAGCTGACATTTGATGTCACAGTGTCTATGTACTCCGAGGCTTGTGGTTGCTTCCCTGAACACATTCCAATCAGTGCAGTCAAAGCAGGACTTAGTTTTTCAATGCCCTCGCTTGACCCCCTTTTTGTTGTTTTGACCACAGGTTTAGCAGATTTTAGTTTCTGCCTGTAGGTAAGAATAAGGTGAACTAAACAATGATCGGAGAGACCCAGAATTGCCCGAGGAACAGAGCAATATGCGTGCTTGATTGAAAAGTAGCAGTGATCAGGTGTCCTCTCCCCTCTGGTGGGGCAGGTAACATGAAGTCTGTACTTTTGGAGCTCACGACTGAGGTTGGCCTTGTTAAAGTCCCCCAAAACAATGACCATGGAGTCTGGGAAGTCACTCTCTACCCTCAACACCTAGTCAGTGAGTTGCGTCACGTTTGTGCCTAACGTACGCAGGTTTTAGGGGGGGGGCATACTGTTGGTTTATAAAGCACTGAATGGTTTAGGGTCAAAATACATTTCTGATCTGCTGCTATATTATGAACCATCAATACCTCTCAGGTCAACTGGGACAGGTCAGCTTTCTGTCTCCAGAGTCAGAACTAAACATGGAGAAGCAACGTTTGGTTTTTATGCACCACATATACGAGACAAACTCCCAGAAAAATGCAGTCCGCTGCAACTCTCAGTTCTTTTAAATCGAGGCTAAAGACTATTCTGTTTGACGCTGCCTTTTATTAAATCAAATATTTATTCATTTCTTACACTGCACTGTATCTTTTAAATTTGTATTTTATACCTGTCTTATTCCATTTTAACTTGTTTTTATTTTCTATTCTCTTTAATGACTGTTTTTAATTGCATTTAACTGCTCTTTAATGTTTTATGTAAAGCACATTGAATTGCTTTGTTGCTGAATTGTGCTATATAAATAAACTTGCCTTGCCTTGTCTTGATTCCCCTACTCCAAGTAAAAGACTGTGCATTTACCCTATCTAATCCTCTCATGATCTTACACACCTCCCAGACCCTCATCCTACAGCGTTCCAAATAACAAAGCCCTAGCCTGTTAAACCTCTCCCTATCGTTCAGGCCGCCCGAGTCCTGGCAACACCATCGTAAATCTTCTCTGCACCCTTTCCAGCTTAACAACATCTTCCCTATAACAGGGTGACCAAAACTGAACACAACTCTAAATGTGGCCTCAGTGTCCTGTACAATTGTAGCATGACCTCCCAACCTCTATACTCAGTACTCTGACTGATGAAGGCCAATGTGCCAAAAACCCTTGTGACCACCTGTGACGCTACTTTCAAGGAACTATGTACCAGCACTCCAAGATCCTTTTGCTCCATAACACTCCCCAAAGCTGCAACATTCACTGTGTAGGGTCCTGCCCTGGTTACACATCCCAAAATGCAACACCTCACATTTCTCTTTATTAAATTTCATCAACCATTCCTCAGCTCACCTGTCCAACCGATCATGATCTGTTGCATTTTTCACAACAATCTTCGCTACCACCCACTTACTTCAGTGTCATCTGCAAAATTACTAGTCATGCTTTGTAAGTTCTCATCCAAATCATTGATACAGATGACTAACAGAAATGGTCTTGGCATGAAACCTGAATCAGTAGTCAGTCATTAGTCACAGGCCTAACCCTAACTTCCACCATCACCCTCTGTTTCCTTCCAGTAAGCCAATTTTCCAGATAAGACAACTGCCTCCGTATAGAAGGCCATGGGCCAACTCTGGATGTGGCGGGTGACCACTGGTTGGTGTGGATATGGTGGACCTAATGGCCAATTTCCATGCTCCATCAGTTGGATGTGGTTTTACCTCAGTCTTGGTTCTTGGTCCTCCAAAATATTCTAAATGGAATTTAAACTGGAGGTGGCGGAGTATGGACTTAGCAAGAAGGGCTTCTTGGAGAAGAGCTGCCTTAAGTTTAGTTGCGTCTGGTTGAGTAACTATAGTAGGGTGAAGACTATTCCACGCTTTAATTGTGCGAGGGAAGAATGAATTGCTATACACATCTGTCTTGATAGCTGGTTCTACTTAATAACCAAAGTCTGTAGTTTATTTTTTGCTCTGGTTTATTTTTCACCCACATGTTTACCGTAATGTTGTATCCTTATTATTTTGATGTGTTTATGCTTTATTCTTAATTGTTAACTGTGTTTGTGTTGTCATTTGTGAGCGGAGCACCAAGGCACATTCCTTGTATATGCATAGCATATACTTGGCCAATAAACTCATTCATTCACTACAAGAACATTTAAAAGACATTTGGTCAGGTACATGGACAGGAAAGGACATGGAGTGTTGTGGGCCAAATTTAGGCAGGTTGACTAGTGGAGTGTTAGCAGTTTGGTCACCATGGGCAAGTTTCCGTACTGTATGACCATGACTTCTTGTAATTTAATTTAAATCAGATAAATAAACTGCTGTATTTTGGCACAGTTAACCAGGATAGGACTTATGTATAGGACCCAAAGAAGTGTTGTAAACCAAAGACCAAGGGCTGCAGGCACACAATTCCATGAAGTTGGCATCAAAGGCAAATAGGGTTGTGAAAAAGGCTATTGGTCACTTGCCTTCATTGGTATTGTATTGATTACAGGATAGAATGTCATAGAAGCTGGAACAACATTTTACAGATAGTTGGACTGGTACATGGATAGGAAAGGCTTGGAGGAATGTGGGCCAGGTGCAGGTAAAAGGGACAAGTTTGGTTAGGCAACTGCGTCAGCCTGGATAAGTTGGGCCAAAGGGCCTGATTCTGTGCTTTGTGACAAAGAACATTTCACATTTAAAATAAATACAAAGTAGGGAATTCTTAAAATCAAATGATTACAAATATAGTTGTTATAATAAAAATAGAAAATTCTCTTAAGATGCTAAGCCATACTTACATAAAATCTGAAGTGTGAAACGTCGGAAGGAATTGCCACGTTGTAATTTCCCATAGCTTTGTATACATTCTTATTATGTTTTACTAATACTCCCTGTGGCCACATATACTCTTCTGACCAGCTAGAAGTATGGAACAAATAAAAGCAATCAATATATATTCAAAGTAAAAAATAACCAGCTTCTATTAGTCACTATTCCAAACTTAAAGCCATATTATATATATATATATATAAATAAAATATACGCCAGTAATCTAGGAACTCTGCCCAAAAATATTCAATTCCTGAACTGCAAGGTGGTCTTAATTCCTCAATGCATTCCTCCAAATTTCATGCAATACAACTTTCTTTGGGGTTGAGGGGAAAAAATAGATCAGCCATGATTGATTAACAGAGTAGACCTGATAGGCCGAATGGCCTTATTCTGCTCCTAGAACGTATGAACTTTGCTGAAATTTCAAAGGATACATTCATAACGATTTTTAAAATAATTTTTATCCTACATTACAAGAACACAGTCATTTTGTTTGGAAATAATCTTTAACTCTGTTTAAAGTAGACTGGACGGTAATGTGTTAATGGTTTTAGCATGACACTACATACTCAGATAAACAATACAAATCTGAATAAAAGACAAAAAGGTACGAACCTCATCAATACTTCAACCAAAAATTTGGTAAAAGCAAGGAATGTAGTGCTTGAGATTTTAAAAGTTACTTACGGGTGCTGAAGTACATTGGAACAGAGTGTAGGATCTACTTTCTGCCAACAACCCAGATGTGATGCTGCCTTATGCAGCAGGTCACAATAGCGTGGTGGTAAGAGGTGCCTTGTGAGTATTACACAGGTGCTGACCCAAACCAAGATAAAAAGCTCACACGACCACCTCTTGTCATAATATTGAGTACTCTGTAAAAACATAAATATATTAACATATTACTGAATACATATTATTTTCTTGGGATGAAAAAAAAAAATTTGAGAATTTGTATGCACATATCAATTACACAGAAATTGATTTTTTTAAATGCTGAAATCAAAGATGATTAAGCTAGTGGACAATTCACAAGCCAAAGTCCTTATTCTCTACCTTTATTTACAGGTTTTCCTTTTTCAGTTTACACATATTATCCATTGGTGGATAAACCCACAGAGGAACATGATTTATTTGCACTAACTATTTAGAGATGGAAATAATTAAATATTGGTTTCAAGCAAATCCCATAAATTTTCATGGGGTGTGTCCAAGCAACCAACAAGATGGCACGAACTTACACCTGACTTCGTACTGCTTTTGACAAGGCCCACATGATTCAAAAAGTTAATAAACAGGCGATCTGATACTTGTGGGCAAATAAGATCTGAAATGGGCTGGGTTTTTCTTCCAACTCAAAGTCTATAACAAGTGGTGCACTGCAGTTAATTGGTGCTGGTATTTTGTTGTTTACTGACTTGGACGAGAATGAAAGGGATTTGATTTGTAAGTCATAGAAAATAGGTGCAGGAGGAGACCATTTGGCCCTTTGAGCCAGCACCGCCATTCATTGTGATCATGGCTGATCATCCACAATCAGTAACCTGTGCCTGCCTTCTCCCCATATCCCTTGATTCCACTAGCCACAGGAGCTCTATCAAACTCTTTCAAATTCATCCAGTGAATTGGTCTCTATTGCCTTGTGTGGCAGAGAATTCCACAAATTCACAACTAACTCTCTGGGTGAAAAGGTTTCTCACCTCAGTTTCAAATTGCTTCCTCTTTATTCTTAGACTGTGCCCCTGGTTCTAGACTCCCCCAACATTGGGAACATTTTTCCTGCATCCAGATGGTCCAGTCCATTTATAATTTTATACGTCTCTATAAGATCCCCTCTCATCCTTCTAAACTCGTGAATATAAGCCCAGTTTTTCCTCGTATGACAGTCCCTCCATCCCAGGGATTAACCTCGTGAACCTACGCTGCACTGCCTCAATAGCAAGGACCTCCTTCCACAAATTAGGAGACCAAAACTGCACACAATACTCCAGATGTGGTCCCACCAGGGCCCTATACAACTGCAGGACCTCCTTGCTCCTATACTCAAATCCTCTCGTTATGAAGGCCAACATGCCATTAGCTTCCTTCACTAACTGCTGTACCTGCACGCTTACTTTTAGTGACTGGTGTACAAGGACACCAAGGTCTCGTTGCACTTCCCCTTTACCTAATCTGACACCACTGAGATAATAATCTGCCTCGTTATTGCCGCCAAAGTGGATAACCTCACATTTATCTACATTATACTGCATCTGACATGCATCTGCCCACTCACTCAACCTGTCCAAGTCACCCTGCAACCTCCTAACATCCTCTTCGCAGTTCACACCGCCACCCAGCTTTGTCATCTGCAAATTTGCTAGTGTTACTTCTAATTTCATCATCCAAATCATAAATATTGTAAATAGTTGCGGCCTCAGCACTGAGCCTTACGGCGTACGACTCAACACTGCCTGCCATTCTGAAAAGGACCTGTTTATTCCTACACTTTGCTTCCTGTCTGCCAACCAATTCTCTATCCATGTCAATATCCTACCCCCAATACCATGTGCTCAAATTTTGCTCACCAACCTCCCATGTGGGACCATATCAAAGGCTTTCTGAAAGTCTAGATACACTACATCCACTGGGTCCCCTTCATCCATTTTACTTGACACATCCTCAAAAAACTACAGATTAGTCAAGCAGGATTCCCCCTTCATAAATCCATGCTGACTTGGACCAATCCCTTTACTGCTATCCAAATGCACCGTTATTACCTCTTTAATAATTGACTCCAGCATCTTCCCCACCACCGATGTCAGGCTAACTGGTGTATAGTTCCCCGTTTTCTCTCTCGCTCCTTTCTTGAAAAGTGGGATAACATTAGCTACCCTCCAATCCACAGGAACTGATCCTGAATCTATTGAACATTGGAAAATGATCAGCAATGTGCCCACGATTTCTAGAGACACCTCCTTGAGTACCCTGGGATGCAGTCCATCAGGCCCTAGGGATTTATCAGCCTTCAGTCCCATCAGTCCACCCAATACTATTTCTCGCCTGATGCAAATTTCTTTCAGTTCCTCTATCCCCCTAGATCCTGTCCTCTACTACATCTGGGAGATTGTTTGTGTCTTCCTTAGTGAAGACAGATCAAGAACACAAGAAAATAGGAGCAGGAGTAGGCCAACCGGCCCCTCGAGCCCGCTCCGCCATTCAATACGATCATGGCTGATCCTACCCCAACCCCCTTCCCACTATCGCCCTTCTTCCCACTCAAAAGAACCGTGTGATCTCCTGGGAGAGGCAAAAAAACAGATTAAAACCCAGGCCAATTTGGGAAAGAAATCCGGGAAATTTCTCTCCGACCCCAAGCTAGGCGATCGAAACTTGTCCAGGAGATTACTCAGGTCTTACTATACTAACCATAGCTCATGTCCACTTCCCTGCCCACTCCCCATAACCCCTAATTCCCTTGTCTATTAAAAAACAATCTATTTCTGTTTTAAATTTATTTAACGTTCCTGCATCCACAGCTCCCTGAGGCAGCGAATTCCACAGACTAACCACCCTCTGAGTGAAGAAGTTTCTCCTCATCTCAGTTTTAAGAGCCCCCTCTTATTCTAAGACTATGCCCCCTAGTTCTAGTCTCCCCGATCATCGGAAACATCTTTAGCGCATCCACCCGATCAAGGCCCCTCACGATCTTATACGTTTCAATAAGATCGCCTCTCATTCTTCTGAAAGTAACTGTTCATCTCTTCCACCATTTCCTTGTTACCCATAATAATTTCACCCGTTTCTACCTTCAAGGGACCCACATTTGTCTTTACTAATCTTTTTCTCTTAATATACCTAAAGAAGCTTTTACTGTCCTTTATATTCGTGGTCAGCTTCGCTACGTACCTCAGCTTCGCTACGTACCTCAGCTTCGCTACGTACCTCAGCTTCGCTACGTACCTCAGCTTCGCTACGTACCTCAGCTTCGCTACGTACCTCAGCTTCGCTACGTACCTCAGCTTCGCTACGTACCTCAGCTTCGCTACGTACCTCAGCTTCGCTACGTACCTCAGCTTCGCTACGTACCTCAGCTTCGCTACGTACCTCAGCTTCGCTACGTACCTCAGCTTCGCTACGTACCTCAGCTTCGCTACGTACCTCAGCTTCGCTACGTACCTCAGCTTCGCTACGTACCTCAGCTTCGCTACGTACCTCAGCTTCGCTACGTACCTCAGCTTCGCTACGTACCTCAGCTTCGCTACGTACCTCAGCTTCGCTACGTACCTCAGCTTCGCTACGTACCTCAGCTTCGCTACGTACCTCAGCTTTCCAGCCCGTATTGCCCTTTTGGCTATCTTCTGTTTTCCTTTGAAAGTTGCCCAATCCTCTCGCTTCCTGCTACTCTTTGCTATGTTATACATCTTTTCTTTTAGTTTTATTCCATCTCTAACTTCCCTTGTCAGTCACGGTTGCCTCTTACAAGACAAGACAAGAAAGTTGGTGGAGCTAAAGATAACAAAGGCAATTGTCTAAAACGGAAAAAGATCATCTGGAAAGTTGGGCAAAACAGTAGGAATTTATTCCATGCCAGTGTGATGCTATATATTTTGGAAGATCAAATATGTTGAGACAGAGGCCTTTGGATGCAAGTCTAAAGCTCTCTGAAAATGGTGACACAGCTGGATATGATAATGAAAGGGGAATTCGGTATGCTCATCTCCACAGGCCAGGGCACTGAATGCAAGTTGAAACGTCATGTTGCAGTTGCACAAGCCATAACACTATGAGAAAGATGTGGTAACAATGGGTAGTGAACAGAAAAGATTCATGAGGATGATGCCTGGAATGGGTGATATTAGTTATAAGGGGAAATTGGACAGGCTCAATTTATTCCGGCTAGAACGTAGAGCCGAGGGATGATCTTAGAGGTTTATAAAATTATAAGAGCCATAGATGAGATAGGCACTTAGAATCTTTTGTCATGGCAGGGGAATCTAGAACTAGACCGCACAGGTTTAAGGTGAGAGGAAATAAATGTAAAGGTGATCTGGTAAGTTTTTCCACAGGGCATGATGAATATCTGGAATGAGCTGGCAATTACAAAGTTTCAGAAGCATTTGGACGGATGGGAAGGCAATGGAGGGTTACGGGCCTAATGCCTATGCGTGCAGATAGGCATCAAGGTCAATGCACTTCTCAAATTTCTCTCGACTCTGAAACATTCAGCACTCAGCCAGAAGCAAGAAGTACATGATATATCTCGACTTCTTCCCGAGATCCTCATCATTAAAGAAGCTGGATGTCATTTCACAAAATAAAACAAATGGATGAGCACTGGATTTATTTCTAAAAAACAGAGGGATTAGTCAACATCCCAGATATTGTAATAATATCTGTGCTTCAGGACAACTTACAACTCCAGGCAAATTATTCAGAACTATTCAAAAGACATTTGGACAGCTACATAGATAGGAAAGGTTTAGAGGGATATGGGCGAAATGCAGGTAGACAGCACAAGTGTAGATGATGCATCTTGATTGGGATGAGCAAGTTAGGCAGTGGACTGGTTTCCATGCTGTGTGACTCAATAACAATCACAACAGTGACTATATGGAAAATTGCCCAGGCGTGTAAATAAAGTCCACTATTTATCAATCAATTTATTTTGAATAATCAACAGAGATGAAATGTGTTGTTGACAAGTGTTGTCAAATGGTATTTACTTGTCATTAACTAGACCACTCAGCTCCAACCCTTATCATGGCCCTGGTCCCATTATGGACTGAAAGCAATAAATTCCAGAGACAAGCACAGCAAATAACATTGAAGTTAAGGCACCATTGGCCAAGTATGCATCAAAGTGACTTGTCAAACTGGAAGGAGCATTAAAAAGGGAAAATACTCAAATCTTTGCAATCGTACCGTACTCAAAGTAAGATGTCTGTGGTTGCTGATGATCAAACATCCCAACTCCAAGTTACAAATGCAGAGGCTCCTCAAGGTAGTTTCCTTGGCCCAACAATCTTCACAAATCACCTTCCTTTATTATAAGGTTGGGACTGAGGATGTTGGCTCAATATTCAAATCCAAAAAGTTAATTTCCATTTTAACTCTTTAATGATTAAACAGTTCATGTGAATGTGCAAAATGACTTAAATGCTCAGGCATGAGCTGATAAGTGGCAAGAAACATACATGCCAGAGAAGTGTCTAGGAATGCTCACTTCCAACAAGAGAGAGCACACCCTTCCACCCGTTACATATTAACATCACCAAGTGCACACTATCAAAATCCGGAGCCATAGATTAGAAGAACCTGGAAACAGACCCTTTGATCCCCACTTGCCTTTGGCGACCAAGATGCTCATCAAAGCGAGTCCCAACTGCCTGCTTTAGGCTCATGTCCCTCTAATCCTTTCCTATCCATGTACCTGCCCAAATCTCATAAACGTTATTATCGTACCTGCCTTAACCACTTTCTCCGGCAGCTAATTCCATACATGCACTACCATCTGTGCCAAAAAATGCCCTTCAGGTCCATTTAAAATATTACAGCAGGAATAGTTACAAAGCTTAAAAGACATTTAAACAGATCATTGACTCACAACACAGATACAGGCCCTTCAGCCCAACCTATCCACACTGCCTAAGATGCCCCTTCTAAGCTAGCCCCATTGGCCAATATTTTATCCATATCACTCCAAACCTTTCCTATTCATTTACCTATCCAAATAAACGTTGTTGTTATATCTTCCTCCGGCAACTCGTTCAATATACAAAACATTGTGTGAAAATGTTTTTATGAAATCTTCCCCCTCTCACCTGAAACCTATGCCCTCCAATTCTTGATTCCCCATATGTAGATAAAGCTGTATCACTCTCTCTGTGTCCCTCATGATTTTATACACTTCTGTAAGATCACCAATCAATCATCTACGCTGCAAGGAATAAAGTCCTAGCCTGCTCAACCTCTCCCAATAGCTCAGGCACTTGAGTCCTTACAACATCATAATAGTATTATAATAGCAAGACTTCATGTAGCAGGATTATCAAAACTGAACAGAATTTCTTTGGTGCGACCTCACCAACATCTTGTACAACTGCAACATAACATCTCAATGTCCCTACTCATGGCCTTGATGAGTAGGAACTACTCATCAAGGCCATGAGTAGCTCACGAACAGCTTGCAAAAGCCTTCAACATGATGCCCATTTGTGACATCACTTTCAGGGAACCATGTATGTGTCCCATTCCCTTTCCTTCTACCCAGAGATGCTGCCTGTCCTGCTGAGTTACTCCAGCATTTTGTGTCTATCGTCGGTTATACTTCTTGATCTCTCTGTTCTAGAACAATGTCCAGGGCCCTACCCTGGCCTGACTCTGCAAAATATAACATTGCACACTTAGCTGAATTAAACTTTATTTCCCATTCCTCCATCTACTTACCCACCTGTAAGATGGACTGATCAAGAACCCACTGCAATTCTTAATAACATTCTTCATGACCTGTGATATCACCTGTATCATCTACCAACCTGACATAGCCTTACACATTTGCATGCAAATCGTTGTGGGTGAGAAACAACAATGGGCCCTGCACAAACATCTGCGACACCTAACCCTAAGACACACTAGTAGTCACAGGTCTCCATCCCAAACAAGCTTCCACCACCACTCTTTGCTTCCAGGCCAATTATGGTATTTCTCCCTGAATTCCTTGGAATCTAGCTTTCCGAAGCAGCCTTACATGCAGAACCATATCAAAACCTGAAGTCCATATAAACGATGTCTTCCATCCGCCCTTATACATCTTCTTCAAAACACTCAATCAAATTCTTGAGACATGATCTCCAAGCATAAGGCCATACTGACAATCCTTGATCAACCCATGTCTTCTTATTCCTCAGAATCCCCTCCAGTAAATCCTTGATCAACCCGTTTTCTTATTCCTCAGAATCCCCTCCAGTAACTCCTTGATCAACCCATGTCTTTCCAAATGCACATGCATCTTATTCCTCAGAATCCCCTCCAGTACCTTAACACCCAACATTTATTCTTTAGCTTCTGAGAATTATTGGATATACCCGATCAGGTTCAACTATTTATCTAGCTTCCTATGTTTTCAGATATCCAGCACTTACTCCACTGTAATGTGGACTATCCCCAAGAATTGCCCATTAACTTTCCCAGGTTGTCATATTTGTGTCTTACTCCACTGTAAAAAACAGGAGAAATACTGCTGCTCATCTTCTCTGGCACCATACAGAGGTCCACTTTGTCTCCTGAGCTACTCTTTTTTTCCTTTATATAAAAACACTCTTTAGATTCTCCCTGATCTTTTCTGCTAAAGCTATCTTATGTCCCCTTTCAGCCCTCCTTTTCCATCTCATGTGTAATCATGAATCCCCTTTATTCCATCAGTGATTCACAATCCTAGAGGCCAGGCGAATGATTGTGCCGGTGGTAAAGCACTTTGGGCACAGTGCCAAACTCAAAGTTTCAAAGTAGTTACAAAAATGGACCACAAGTGTTCAGAAACTGTGACAAAATTGGGGAAAGGACAATTTCAACATTAAAGAAGATTGGAAAACAAACTGGGAGCAGATACCTGCAGGTAAGGGAAGTAGGAGTCTTTTTAAACAGTAATAGTTCAGGGCAAACATGTCCCTGCAAGGACAGGAAGTCCAGGGGTCCTTTGATGTCTAGGGTTACCAAGGGTTTGATAAAGAAAAAAAGCAAAGCATATATTTATTATATAGTGTGTGAAGAGGCAGGTCAGGGAGCACCTACAAAAAGATTTGAGAGGAAAGAGGGCCACAAAATATAATTGGGAGCATTGTTGTGTGTTACATGCATTAGTGACTTAGACACAAACACAGGAGCTGTTATTAACAAAGTTTGCTGACGTCCCAAAAATTGATATTTACAGAAGTTAAACAAATACAGTTTAATGTGTTTAAATATGAAATTATCCACTTTGTTTTTCCAAAAGAATGTCAGATTAACAGATTGGCAAAATGGAAGATGCGACCTGGTTTCAATAGACAATAGGTGCAGGAGTAGGCCATTCAGCCCTTCGAGCCAGCACCGCCATTCAATGCGATCATGGCTGATCACTCTCAATCAGTACCCCGTTCCTGCCTTCTCCCCATACCTCCTCACTCCGCTATCCTTAAGAGCTCTATCCAGCTCTCTCTTGAAAGCATCCAACGAACTGGCCTCCACTGCCTTCTGAGGCAGAGAATTCCACACCTTCACCACTCTCTGACTGAAAAAGTTCTTCCTCATCTCCGTTCTAAATGGCCTACCCCTTATTCTTAAACTGTGGCCCCTTGTTCTGGACTCCCCCAACATTGGGAACATGTTTCCTGCCTCTAATGTGTCCAATCCCCTAATTATCTTATGTTTCAATAAGATCCCCCCTCATCCTTCTAAATTCCAGTTTATACAAGCCTAATTGCTCCAGCCTTTCAACATACGACAGTCCCGCCATTCCGGGAATTAACCTAGTGAACCTACGCTGCACGCCCTCAATAGCAAGAATCCTGTTTCCTGTTGTGAGGGACGGTGGGAGAACAAAGGGGGACCCGGTTGGGGGGGGCTTTAGTTTCAGAATCCTCTGCCATGGGGATAAGCCTGCATTTGTTTGTTTGTTCCGGTTAAGGCGCTGTGCACACAGCAACCAGCCAACAGTCGCTTGTCTTTTTCTTTTTTTTTCACTTTAATTTAATTTTAATTTCAAGTTTTCATGGAACTTGTTGTGTGTTGTGACTGTTGGCAGACCAATTTCCCTCCGGGGATGAATAAAGTTCTATCGTATTGTAAGGAAACTTGGTAAATTAGACTTATATTCACCAAGAATAGAGGATTGAGTAGAGATCTCACAGAAACCAATAAAATTCAAACAGGATGCTGTGCTAAAGTACTGACATGCAATTTGTCAAAGGAAACTATAAATTAAAACCAATGCTTTCCAACTGTCAGGTCACCATAGTGTACGCTATCTACAAAGTACACTAGTTATTTCCCCTAATTACCCAAACAGCATTTCCCAGAAAGCAAAAAAAACAGCAACATGCACATGGGAACACCATACGCAGGGGGTATGGGGAGAAGGCAGGAACAGGGTACTGATTGAGAATGATCAGCCATGATCACATTGAATGGTGGTGCTGGCTCGAAGGGCCGAATGGCCTACTCCTGCACCTGTTGTCTATTGTCCTCCAAGCCCCTCATTACTTTAAGAAATATAATTGTTGGCCCTCCAATGCAGCTGTAAATCCTGAAATGTTTATATGTTAAAAAGTATAACAAAAACATCGTTGCAGAGGACACCAAAACAGATTTATGAATCTGTGTTACAAAAAAATGTTTTTTTTCAAGCTCTGTGATGATATACTCCAAATTGTGTGCAGACCCAGAGAGACACCAACTAGAATACTGTGCACAGATCTGAGAAGAACATAATTATTCTCGTGAAAATATTTCAGATAGAGGGAAAAATAAAAGAGGTAATCTCTTTTTGAACTCGAACAGAATCAATAAACCACAAGCTCTCCTGTGTCTTAAATTGTTCATCATTATCTTGAGGCAAAGATCAATGAACCAGAACCAAAATTCTGAATCTCACCATTACAAATGGGTAATATAAAATAATTAAATTTCAAAAAAGGATGGACCATCAATAAAAGTAAATATGAAGAGACAAAAAGCTGGAGTAACTCAGCGGCAGATGGTTCCCTAACCAGTCTGAAGAAGGGTCTCGACCCGAAAGGTCACCCATTCCTTCTCTCCAGAAATGCTGCCTGTCCCGCTGAGTTACTCCAGCTTTTTGTGTCCATCTTCAGTTTAAACCAGCATCTGCAATTCCTTCCTACACATAGTAAATATGAAGACAGGAGACCAAACGTAGACTGGGTAATCGTTTCGCTGAACACCTTCGCTCAGTGTGCCGGGACCCATCTGATCACCCGGTTGCTAAACACTTTAATTCTCCTTCCCATTCTCACACTGACCTACCTGTTCTAGATCTCCTCCATTGTCAGAGTGAGGCTAAACACAAATTGGAGGAACAGCATCTCATATTTCACTTGGGCAGCTTACAGCCCAGTGGTATGAATATTAATTAACTTCAAGTAACCCCAGCATTCCCTCTCTATCCACCAGCTTTTTGTGTCTATCTTCGGTTTAAACCAGCATCTGCAGTTCCTTCAGACATAGTAAATATGAAACCAGTGAAGCATAAAATTCAACTTACAACTCCTTCTGCAAAGCAAACCTGCTGCCCCTATCTGGTCTGACCCATGTGTAATTCCAGACCAAAACAGCATAAATAACAGAATTAGCCAAGCAAGCCACTACAATGTGCAAAATCACAATGCCAACATACCCAACATAACGGATGGCTACAATTGTCATAATAAAATTATCCGTCTCGCTACACTGCTGTTAGATGTCATGGGCTCACTCAAGAATGAGTCATGAACAGTGCTGTGTAATTTTCAACACCAGTCCTAAATCCAATCACATTTGATAGCTTCAATTATATTTGGCCACCAAAACAAGGTGGTAAATGGAGATGTGAATGATTTCAAAATGTGCAACTCATCAGATAATTAATCCATATAATCCAGCATGGTGCAAAATTTGGTTAGCATTCAAATTTTGGCAATTGACATTGCCTAATACTGAAGCATGGATGCTCATCTCCAAATTTAATAACCTCAATATCTATCAAGGAAACAAAAGAAAATAAACTTTCAGTCCTGACTCTCAGAGACTTGTTGACAGTTTACACAAATGGAATAGACAAGCAAAGATTAAGCTGCACCCGACATAAATTTATAGTTATACAGCACAGAAACAGGCCAGGTTCAGCTCAAACTCCATCATCAAGTTTGCTGATGACACTGTGGTGGTGGGCCGGATCTCCAACAACAATGAGAAGGCCTACCGGGAGGTGGCTGATCTGGCACTCTGGTTTCAGGACAATAGCCTCCTCTTGAATGTCACTAAAACGAAGGAGCTGATTGTGGACTTTAGAAGGGCTAAACGTACACGCCACTGGAGATAAATGGGTCTACTGTGGATAGGGTGAGCAGTTTTAAATACTTGGGAGTCCGCATCACAGAGGATCTGACATGGGCAACGCACATTGCCGCACTGGTGGGTAAGGCAAAGCAGCGCCTTTAGCACCCCTTTAGCACCTTAGACAGCTGAGGAAATTCAGTGAGGATCCTTCATTGCTTCTACTCTGGGGCTGTAGAGAGCATCCTGTCCGGCAACATTACAGTCTGGTTTGGGAACAGCTCTGCCGAGGACAGGATGGCTCTGCAGAGAGTAGTGCTTTCGGCAGAACGCACCATGGGAACTACACTCGTCCCCCTGCAGGACCTATACATCAGGAGGTGCAGATCCAGAGCAAGCAAGATCATGAGGGATCCCTGCCACCCCAGGAACAGACTGTTCCAGATGCTACGGTCAGGCAAACGCCTCAGCTGTCACGCTGTGAAAACGGAGAGGATGAGATGGAGTTTCTTCCCACAGGCCATCAGGACTGTCAACTTTTATAACTCCGGAGACTAAATTTTTGTCTACACTATAGTAACTTATTAACTTTATTTATATGCTGTAACTGTAATTCTTTTTTTGTGCACAATCCGCAGGCATTGCCACTTTCATTTCACTGCACATCGTGTATGTGACAAATAAACTTGACTTGACTTTCGTCCATGGCAACCAAGATGCTTAAGCTAACTCCCTTTACTTGTGTCTGGTCCATACCCCGCTAAAGCTTTCCTATACATGAACCTGTCCAAGTGTTTTTAAAAATTGTAAATGTCATCAACACCACTCCCAGCTGACTACCAATACTCATCAAAGCAAGAAAAAACAGCTATATTACCTTGCAGCTTCCATCGCAAAGCATCCTGACTTGTGTATAACAATGTAGTTTCATTTGCAAAATAAAATAAGCTATGTGCAAGTCAAGATCCTAAAGTTACACATTCGTCAATTTCCTTTTGTTATTTACGAAAACTTGTAAATCATTATTTGCAAGCACAATGAGCCTTGAAACATTATACACAATGCATTAGAAACTGCATTACTTACTTTTATAAACCAAACAGGCACAAATGCTATATAATAAGCACTGAGCATTGCATTAACCAGAACTTCCTTCATGCGCCAGTTGAAGTCCATTTTCAGGTGTTCCACTTCATTTCTTATCAAGTCTGGAGACAAGCAGCATGCATGTGTTGGCATAGAATTTAAGCTGTGCAGCTGGTTTGTATGATTTTTTAAAGTTTCCTTCAAAACTGTTAAATAATCTTTACTTCTTTCAACTGCTGTTATTGTTTCATTGGGGCCTATGTTCGCCACAGATGAGAGATTAGACTTTTTTGCATTGTATTTCAAACGGAAGAAAGGGATGTACATTCCAAACCTGCAAAAACAATAAATATAAAGAGCGACTATCATAATTCATTACAAAGACAGGTCTGAAGAAGGGTCTCGACCCGAAACGTCACCCATTCCTTCTCTCCAGAGGATGCTGCCTGTCCTGCTGAGTTACTCCAGCATTTTGTCTACCTATCATAATTCATTGCTGCATTTCTTACTGACAAATATGCATTAATTTATGAGTCAGAAGATCACTCAGCACTTCAGGATTAGAAAAAAGGTATGCAAAGCCCCGTCAGGAAAGGTCAGAGGATTTGAGTTGGGAGAATGCAATGGGGAAAGTGAAATTCTACTGCAAGTCTCCATAAATAAAGAGGAATTTAATATTTTCAGAAAGCTTGATAGTGAAAATCTTCCGGAGCCATAAGAAATTTATCACAGGCTGTGAGCAGCGGAACTGAAGAGTTTGCATTAGCTCTAACTGAGATTTTTTAATCTTTGCTGACCACAAATGTACCAGACAACAGGAAGACAAAAAATGTTGTCTGTCTTTTCAAGAGGGCAGGAGGGAAAAGCCTGGCAGTGACATAGCTACTAATCACATTGTTCAGTATTTGGACCGTCTACTGTGCTTTGGTGATTAAAGTGGCAAACTGGATACTTAAATATTGTAGGATATCCCACCAACCTGTCCACTCAGACAGTGTTTTCCAAAACATAACCACCCTCTGGGTGAAAACAATTCATCAGATTACCTCTAATCCAACATCCCTCACCTTCACCTATTCATTTGGCTTTTATACAACTCTGCTATGGGGAAGAAAATGTCTTATTTTTTTGCAGCTTTGTCAGTTTCTTCATCAGACAGCTCTACTCCATGGAAAACAAGCCCAGCTCATCCTTCCCTTGCAACACCCTGGTGAAATTTCTCTGCATCATCTCCAGTGCAATCACATTCTTCCTATAGTGTGTCAGTATTCTTACTGCAGCCTAATCCATATTTTATAATGTTGGACTATAGCCTCAATTGTGCCCTGTATATTCTGTGCACCATGTTCACTATCTTACTCACCTGTTCTGCCACTTTGTACACCAAGGATCCTCTGGTTTCTGGTCCTCAATATTCCTGAGGGCACTACCATTCATTATTTATTCCAAAGCCATATTAGCTCTTCCCAATGTGAATAATATCACTCATGAGAATTAAATTTCACTTTTGATTACTCTGCCATCTTAATAAACTCACCAATATCATCATAGTCAGTGAAATATGGCACAAAACAGTCCCCACCGACCATCATTCACACTAATCCTATTTTATTCAACTCAACTGACATTCGAGAGTGGCTTAGGTGGGGCATTTTGGTTGGCATGGACGAGTTGAACCGGACCTTGTGGGAAGCTGGAGAGGAAATTGAGGAGGCCCTTGCAGCAGTATTTGCATCATCTTTGGCCACAGGTGAAGTCCTTAAGGCTGGGGGGCGCCTAATGTACTGCTATTAAAGAAAACCAGCAAGGACAAGACACGGAGCTCCAGGCATCAGCCTTGACTTCAGAGGGGATTGTTGGTCAGAATTTCCCAACATTTGGATAGGAACGGACAGATTAGGAATAGTCAGCATGGCGTGGTGCAAGGGAAACATAGAAAATAGGTGCAGGAGTAGGCCATTCGGCCCTTCGAGCCTGCACCGCCATTCAATATGATCATGGCTGATCATCCAGCTCAGTAACCTGTACCTGCCTTCTCTCCAAAACCCTTGATCCCTTTAGCCACAAGGGCCACATCTAACTCCCTCTTAAATATAGCCAATGAACTGGCCTCAACTACCTTCTGTGGCAGAGAATTCCAAAGACTCACCACTCTCTGTGTGAAGAAATGTTTTCTCATCTCGTTCCTAAAAGACTTCCCCCTTATCCTTAAACTGTGACCCCTGGTTCTGGACTTCCCCAACATCGGGAACAATCTTCCCGCATCTAGCCTTTCCAACCTCTTGTTTCAATAAGATCCCCCCTCAGTCTTCTAAATTCCAGTGAGTATAAGCCTAGTCTATCCAGTCTTTCTTCATATGAAAGTCCTGCCATCCCAGGGATCTATCTGGTGAACCTTCTCTGTACTCCCTCTAAGGCTAGAATGTCTTTCCTCAGATTAGGAGACCACAACTGTACACAATACTCCAGGTGCAGTGTCACCAAGGCCCTGTACAACTGCAGCAGAACCTCCCTGCTCCTATACTCAAATCCTCTTGCTATGAATGCTAACATACCATTCGCTTTCTTCACTGCCTGCTGCACCTGCACGCTTGCTTTCAATGACTGGTGCACCATGACACCCAGGTAACGTTGCATCTCCCCTTTTCCTAATTGGCCACCATTCAGGTAATACTCTGCTTTCCTGTTCTTGCCGCCAAAGTGGATAACCTCACATTTATCCACATTATATCGCATCTGCCATGCATTTGCTCACTCACCTAATCTATCCAAGTCACTCTGCAGCCTCCTAGCATCCTCCTCGCAGCTAACACTGCCACCCAGCTTCGTGTCATCCGCAAACTTAGAGATATTGCATTCAATTCCCTCATCCAAATCATTAATATATATTGTAAATAACTGGGGTCCCAGCACTGAGCCTTGCGGTACCCCACTAGTCACTGCCTGCCATTCCGAAAAGGACCCGTTTATTCCTACTCTTTGCTTCCTGTCCGCCAACCAATTCTCTATCCACCTCAACACTGAACCCCCAATACCGTGTGCTTTAAGTTTGTACCCCAATCTCCTATGTGGGACCTTGTCGAAGGCCTTCTGGAAGTCCAGATATAACACATCGACTGGTTCTCCCTTATCCACTTTACTAGCTACATCCTCGAATAATTCTATAAGATTCGTCAGGCATGATTTGCCTTTCATAAATCCATGCTGACTTTGTTCAATGATTTCACCACTTTCCAAATGTGATGCTATCACATCTTTAATAACTGACTCTAGCATTTTCCCCACTACCGATGTTAGGCTAACTGGTCTATAATTCCCCGTTTTCTCTCTCCCTCCCTTTTTAAAAAGTGGGGTTACATTAGCTACCCTCCAATCCTCAGGAACTACTCCAGAATCTAAAGAGTTTTGAAAAATTATCACTAATGGTGAAACGGTGTCCACAAATCTGATAGGTATATTTTAAGAGGTCACCAAGATGACTGATAAAGGAAGGGCAGTGGATGTTGTCTATATGGACATGAGCAAGTCCTTTGACAACGTCCCAGATGGCAGGCTAGTCTGGAACAATAAGAGTTCATGGAATCTTAGGTGAGCTAGCCAACTGGATTTAAAACTGGCTTGGAGGAAGGAATCAAAGCGTAACTGTGGAGGGTTGTTTCTCTGATTGGAGGCGTGTGACCAATGGAATGTCACTGGGGTGAGTGCCAGATCCACTGCTGTTTGTTATCTACATTAATGATTTGGATGATAACAATATAGTTAAAATTGTTAGTAAATTTGCAGATGAAGCCAAAAATGTTGCCTAGTTTGGCACATCAAACCAGGATTGAATGTAGAATTTGTGATTGAAAAAGAGAAAATAGAAGTCGTCCATTCGGCCCCTTGAGCCAGCACCACCATTTAATGTGATCATGGCTGATCATCCAAAATCAGTACCCCGTTCCTGCTTTTTCTCCATATCACTTAATTCCGTTAGCCCCAAGAGCTAAATCTAACTCTCTTGAAAACACCCAGCAAATTGCCTTCCACTGCCTTCTGTGGCAGAGAATTCCGCAGATTCATAACTCTCTGGGTGAAAATGTTTCAGCACCCCACTGGTCACAGCCTGCCATTCTGAAAAGGACCTGCTAATTCCCCTTGATGTTATGTTAGTTATACAAGACATTTTTGAAGCCACTGGAGTACTGGTGTACCGTGTTCATTTTTGGGCACCCTGCTGTAGAAAAGATGCCACTAAACTGTAAAGGGTGCAGAGTAGATTCACAAGGGTATGGCCCAGATTCGAAGGCCGATGCAATAGGGAGAGGTTGATCAGCTTGAACTTCATTCCTTGGAATACCAGAGGCTTTGGGATGATCTTCTTGAGGTGCATAAAAACATGAGGTTAACAGATAGAATTAATGCAGAGTTTTTCCCCAGGGTAGGGGAATCAAGAACTTTGAGTTTTAAGATGAGAGAAGAAAGGTTTTAATAGGAAGCTGAGGGACAACTTTGAATGCACCGTGGTGGATATATTTGAGCGCGTACATGGATATGAATGGTTTACAATGATACGGGTCAAATGTGGGTAAATTGGACTCGCTTGGTTGGCACAGACAAATTCGGTCAAAGGTTCTATTTCCATGGCATATGGCACCATGACATGGGCAAAAGCAAATACTTGAAGAATTCATTTCTCTCCACAAATGCTGCCTGATTCTGAGTTTCTCCACCAGTTTGTATTTGTCTCAAGATTCCAGCATCTGCAGTCTCTCATGTCTCCATTAGAACATCTGGGATTTGGAATACATTCTCGAATGTACTGGGCATTGGTTAACAGTCAGTCGGAATAAAATCATCCAAGTAAACAGAGCGTTACGATTGGAGAGGCGGGGGGTTTAGTGAGGATCCGAGGGGGGATTTTCCCCCACATAGAATGGTCAGAATTTGGAATGCACTGACTGAGGTGGTGGAGGCAGAGGCTCGCACAAAATTTAAAAGCATCTACACATATAATTGATTCACAAAGGAAGAGAAGGCGATGAACCTAATGTGTGACAAAATGGATGAGTAGAGATGGGTCCAATGGTCAGAATGGACATGGTGGGCCAAAGGCCCCGTTTCTAGTTTAGTTTATTGTTACGTGTACCGAGGTACAGTGTAAAGCTTTTTGTTGCGTGTTAAACAGTCAGTAGATAGACTATAGGTGATTACAATCAAGCCGTCCACAGTGGAGATACACAACAAAGGAAATAACATTGGTGCAAGATAAAGTCCAGTACAGTCTGATTAAAGACGGACTGTCCCAGGCTCCATTGTGGTTTATAGTAGCTCAGTAGTGCTCTCTAGTTGTTGAACATCTCCAGGTTTGCAGATGACACAAAGCTGGGTGGCAGTGTGAGTTGCAAGGAGGGTGCAATGAGGCTGCAGGGATGACTTGGATTTTGGATGATCAGCCATAATCAGATGGAATGACGGTGCTGGCTTTAAGAGCCGAATGGCGTACTCCTGCACCTATTTTCTATGTTTCTGTGAAAGGATGGTCCAGTTGCCTGATAACAGCTGGGAAGAAACTGTCCCTGAATCAGGAGGGTGTAAGTTTTTACACTTCTGTAGCTCTTGCCCGATGGGTGAGGGGAGAAGAGGGAGTGACCGGGGCGAGATGCTATGATTCACTTTAGCGTTGACAGGTTGTGATGAGTAGGGTGACATGGGGATCAGTGCTGAGACTCCAGTGTTCATAAATTATCTCAATAATTTAGATGAGGAGACAAAGGTACTATATCTCAAATTAGTGATGATGATCATCTGGGTAGTAGAATAACAGAAGGCAAATTTGCAGGGATGCAGAATTGCAAAGGTCCAGGATGGGAACAAAGCGATTATTATCTCATGGATTGGTAGCAACACAGAAGAATATCAAATAGTATCATAGAGTTATGCAGCACGGAAGCAAGCCCTTCGACTGAACTCATCCATGCCTACCAAGATGTCTAGCTCAGCTAGTCTCATTGCCTACATTTAGCCCAAATCACTCTTAACCTTTCCTATCCATGCGCCTATCTATGCACCTTTTCTATCCATGTCTAAATGTCGTTTAAACACTGTAATGTAAACATTTGAACCATTCAATATATTTGACGGTCTGCACTAAAATAAGCCTACTACAAAAATCCAATTAAAAATTGAAGAATCAAAATTAGGAAGCAATTTAATAATTCAAAATCTTTTCAGAGAAGTCAGCAATTAGTGTAAACCCTTGTTATAATGGACCATGGGGTGGGGGGGGGGGGATTGTCTGTATAACCGAGTGATTGCCACTTCATGAATGCACCTGCAACACCAAATGTTTGACATAGCAGTTCGGATCCATTTAACACATCAGTAAAGGGTGAACCATGGTATGGTAAAGATGCATCGTAATTCTTATATCCTTGCACTCAAGTTTAAGACATGATAGCATTCCATAAGTCTTTTTGATTTATTTTGTTCCTGTCCAAACCATTTTAATGATGGGCCTCACTCAAAATGAATCTTGGAATAAACTATTTTTCTCAACGAAACACAAAATGCTGACTCAGTGGGTCAGGCAGCATCTGTGGAGGGAATTGAAGACAACGTTTCGGGTCTGAAGGGCCCTGACCTGAAACTTTGTCTATCCATTCCCTCCCTAGATGCTGCCTGACCCATGTTCCTCCAGCACTTGGTGTTTTGCCCTGCAGTTTATTTTGTCTCTATTCTTCTTAACCCCTGTTTTAGATACGTTCAATATCAATAAGCTATTTTCCAGTTACCTCATTGTCCTTGTCCCACTAATTTGTTTTTAACCAAGAACATCTTCAAGCATAAGAAATGCTCTTTGAATTCCCATTTAAATGTTCGATTATACTAGTTATTTTTCATGAACAATAGAAAGTCTTTGGAAGTTGGCAACTTACGGATAACAAAGGAACAATAAATTCAAAAAAGAATAAGTTCGAAAGAGGTAAATGAGTGATCGGCACAGGCTCCACCCTGTTCCAGTCAAAACTGCGAATCGAGTTGTTACAAAAATAACTGACTGGCGTACTGAGATTTTACCTCCATGAGAGGCCTGAAAAATAAAAAGATAAATTAAGATGCTTGGAGGCAATACAAAATTCAAGAGTAACACATTGAAAATGGGTCTGATATGAAATTGCTATTTTTGGTTCTACATCGAGGTAAAACGCTACCAATCTTAATCTGCATTCCTATTTTTAGATTATCCAAGTTTCACATCCTCAGAGAAGGCAGGAACGTTGGGTACTGATTGTGAATGATCAGCCATGATCACATTGAATGGCAGTGCTGGCTCAAAGGGCCGAATGGCCTACTCCTGCACCTATTGTCTATTGCCTGCACTTAGTTCATATCCCTCCAAATCCCATCCTATCCATGTACCTGTCTAACTGTTTATTAAACGACGGGATAGTCGCAGCCTCAACTACCTCCTCTGGCAGCTTTGTTCCATACACCCACCACCCTCTGGTCCTCGATTCCCCCACACTGGGCAAGAGACTGTGCATCTACCTGATCTATTCCCCTCATGATTTTGTACACCTCTAAGATCACCCGTCATCCTTCAGCGCTCCATGGAATAGAGAGCCAGCCTACTCAATCTCTCCCTAAAGCTCACACCCTCTAGTCCTGGCAACATCCTTGTAAATCTTTTCTGAACCATTTCAAGCTTGATAATATCTTTCCAATAACATGGTTCCCGAACTCTACCTACGCTACATCGACGACTGCATTGGTGCTACCTCTTGTACCCATGCAGAACTCACTGACTTCATACACTTCACCTCCAATTTCCATCCTGCTCTTAAATATACTTGGACTATCTCCGACATCTCCCTCCCGTTTCTAGACCTCACCATCTCCATCACAGGAGATAGACTAGTGACTGACATCTACTATAAACCCACTGACCAGCACAGCTATCTGGACTACATTTCTTCCCACCCTGTCTCCTGCAAAACGTCTATCCCCTACTCCCAATTCCTCCGTCCACGCCCGGGATGAGGTGTTTCATACTAGGGCATCAGAGATGTCCTCATTCTTCAGGAAACAGGCCTTCCCCTCTTCCATTATAGATGAGGCTCTTCTACATCCCGCAGCTCCGCTCTTGCTCCCCCTCCCCCCATTCGTAACAAGGACAGAACCCCCTCATTCTCACCTTCCACCCCATCAGCCAGCATATCCAACAAATCATCCTCTAACATTTCCGTCACCTACAACAGGACCCACTACTGGCCACATCTTCCCATCTCCTCCCCTTTCTGCGTTCCGCAGAGACCGTTCCCTCCGTAACTCCCTGGTCCTTCCTACCCAAACCACCCCATCCACAGGCACATTCCACTGCAACCGCAGGAGATGCAACACCTGTCCCTTTACCTCCCCCCTGAACTCCATCCAAGGACCCAAACAGTCTTTCTAGGTGAGACAGAGGTTCACCTGCACCTCCTCCAACCTCATCTATTGTATCCGCTGCTCTAGATGTCAACTTCTTTGCATCGGCGAAACCAAACGCAGGCTCGGCGATCGTTTCACTCAACACCTTCGCTCAGTCTGTCTTAACCAACCTGATCTCCCGGTGGCTCAGCACTTCAACTCCCCCTCCCAGTCTGACCTTTCTGTCATGGGCCTCCTCCAGTGCCATAGTGAGGCCCACCGGAAATTGGAGGAACAGCACCTCATATTTCGCTTGGGCAGCTTGCAGCCCAGCGGTATGAACATTGACTTCTCCAACTTTAGATAGTTCCTCTGTCCCCCTCCTCCTTCCCAGTTCTCCCTCTATCTTCCTGTCTCCACCTATATTCTTCCTTTGTCCCGCCCCCCTGACATCAGTCTGAAGAAGGGTCTCGACCCGAAACGTCACCCATTCCTTCTCTCCTGAGATGCTGCCTGACCTGCTGAATTACTCCAGCATTTTGTGAAATAAATACCTTCAATTTGTACCAGCATCTGCAGTTATTTTCTTACACTACAAAATATTCTAAATGCGGTCAAAGTCTTAGACAACTGCAACATGACCTCCCAACTTCTATACTCAATACTGACTGATGAAGACCAATGTGCCAAAAATCGTTTTGACCATCTTATTTACCTGCGACTCGACCTTCAAGGAACCATGCACCTGCACTTAGATCCCCCTGCTCTACAGCACTCCCCAGAGGCCTACATTTTACTGTGTATGTCTTGCCCTTGTTAGACCTCAAAATGCAATACCTCACACTTCTGTATTAAATTCCATCAACCATTCCTCAGCCCACCAGGCCAATCGATCCAGATCCTGCTACAATCTTTAACAACCACCTTCACTATCTGCAAAATAACCCACGTTTGTATCATTAGCAAACTTGCTAATCTTGCCCTGTATGTTCTCATCCAAATCATTGATGTATATGACAAACAATAACTGGCCCAGCACCGAACCCCGAGACACACCACTAGTCACAGGCCTCCAATCTGAGAAGTAACCTTCCACCATCACCCTCTGCTTCCTTCCAGGGGGCCAATTTGCAATCCATTCAGCTATCTCTCCTTGGATCCCATGCAACTTTAGCTTACAGAGCAACCTACCATGCGGAACCTTGTCGAACGCCTGACAGACATCTAGGTACACAACATCTACAGCTCTGCCCTCATCACATCTTCAAAAAAAAAATCAGATTTGAGAGACACTACCTCCCATGTACAAAACCATGCTGACTATCACTAATCAGCCCTTGCCCATCCAAATGCCTGTATAACCTATCCCTCAGAACACTCTCTAGTAACTTTCCAACTACAGACGTTAAGCTCACCGGCCTATAGTTCCCAGCATTTTTCCTGCAGCCCTCCAGTCTTCCGGCACCTCTCCTGTATTTAAGGACGACTCGTAAATTTTAACCAGGGCTCTTGCAATTTCCTCTCTAGTTTACCGCAATGTCCTCAGATATATCTGATCACACCTTGAAGATTTGTCTACCTTCATGCACGATAGCACCTTCAGTACTTCTTCGACAGTAACACTGACTGCTTTCAAGATACTTCCATTAACTGCCCCAAGTTTCTCCATCCGACTGTCTTTCTCCTTGGTAAACACAGGAGAAATACTCATTGAGGACCTTGCCCATCTCCCGTGGCTCCACACAGAAATGACCGCTTTAATTCCTGAGGGGATCCAGTCTCTCTATAGTTATCCCTTTTCCACTTATATATTTATAAAATCTTTTGGGTTTTTCCTTAATGCTACCCGCCAGAACTATTTCCTGGCCCCTTTTTGCCCTTCTCATCTCCCTTTTTAGTTTCCTCGTTAAATCCAGAAACTCCACCAGGGATGCACTTGATCCCAGTTGCCTTTACCTGTCGCATGCATCCTTCTTGTTTTTGACCAATGCCTCAATTTCCCTTGTGAGCCAAGCTTCCTTACGTTTGCCTGTTTTGCCCTTCACTCTAACGGGGACGTACATATGCTGAGTACATATCCCACTTGGCTGATCTTCTTTTCCCCTCAAATAACCTGCCCCAGTCAACTTGAGTGAGACCTTGTCTCAAACCCTCAAAGTTGGCCTGATCCCAGTTTAGCATTTTAACATGTGGATCCTCTCCGTCCCTATCCATAACTATCTTAAACCTAATCGAACTGTGGTCACTGGTCCCAAAAGGCTCCCCCACAAACACTTCATTAGCTTGCCCTTCACAATACTAGATCCAGTGTTGTCCTCTCACGTGTCTACATACTGTTTAAGAAAACTCTCCTGAACACTTTTGAGGAATTGCACCCCATTTAAACGTTTCACACTATGATTTTCCCAGTCAATATTGGAAAGGTTAAAATCCCCTACTCTAACAAGCTTATTTGACCTACAGCTGTCTACAATCTCCTGTTATAAGTTCTAAACTCCATTGGCCATTTCGCAGCCCATATCTACAACTGATCTATCCATCTTTTGACATCCTTCACTGCCTGAAACTCCACAAATGTTGGTGTGGTCTGCAAATTTTTTAACCATCCCATCTACGTAAAAATCCTATATCCAAGCTTCGATCTCCAGTGACATTTATTTCCTTGGACTCGCTGATGTTACCTTCCTCCATCCGGGGATCAAGTTGGCTTCAGACTCTGACATTTTGGATTGATTCCTATTAATTTGATACAGAAAAACAGCAAGCAGATGTTCCTGATTTACTTTTGCCACACCCTGTCTTATGATGTTGAAAGCGGCTTTCCCCTTATTTTCTGGACCATTCTTATCACTTTCAATAACTGCCTTGAAACTTCCATTGTTGTTGCCATTATCACTAAAATGTTCCCCATTGACATTTCAACCACCTGTCAGCTAGATTTCTAATACTGACCTTGATTAAAAACTGCACGCTACTTACCTCTTTCACAACTGCTATAATAAAACGACGCGCCAATACAATAGTAATGAGGATTAATAAATTGTGATCAATCAGATGGAAGTTCTATAATGGAAAGAGAAGAAACAGTTCAGCCAAGGCAAATATTCTGGAGCAGCGATTTGTTTATTCAGACCATGAAACAAATTAAACAGACGTTTCATCTAATCTAACATTGGACTCTATATGTTCAATTAGTTAAATGATCATTGACAAAACATTACAGAATATACACAATTTTTTTAAACAACTAAAGAATCATGCAGACTTTACAGTGAAAATGTCCCCACTAGGAGATAATTTTAAACATTCTCACATAAAACTCCTAACAATATCAACAACCTACTACCAAATGTTCATGGAAACATTATGGAAATTTATATTGACATAGTTCTTTTCACAAGCAGAGTCATAGAAACATAGAAAATAGGTGCAGAAGGCACCTATTTCGATGCAGGTTGGGCGGCCACGGTGGCGCAGTGGTAGAGTTGCTGCCTTACAGTAAATGCAGCTCCAGAGACCCTGGCTTGACCCCGACTATGGGTGCTGTCTGTGCGGAGTTTGTATGTTCTCCCCCTGGGTTTCCTCCGATATCTTCGGTTTCCTCCCACACCCCAAAGACGTACAGGTTTATAGGTTAATTGACATGGCAAATGTAAAAAATGTCCCTGATGGGGGATAGTTAAGTGCGGGAATTGCTGGTCGGCGCGGACCCAATGGTCCGAAAGCATCTGTTCCATCTCTAAACTAAACTAAAGGAATAGGCCATTCGGCCCTTCGAGCCAGCACCGCCATTCAATGTGATCATGGCTGATCATCCAAAATCAGTACCCCGTTCCTGCTTTCCCACCTTATCCCTTGATTCCATGAGCCCCAAGAGCAATATATAACTCTCTCTTGAAAATATCTAGTGAATTGGGAGTTGGGAGCATAGAGTACCTCCTCTATTTATGCACTAACCCTAAACCTAATGAAACATTCACATTACCTTTGACTGAATTCACCAACTAGAAAGTTTGTTAATTTTTAGGACCTCAACTGTATTTTTGATGGCAGGTTGCACCCCCCCCCATCTTTAATGGGCCTTATGTTTCACTAAATTTGTACTGGCTTTTTACTCTTCCAGGAACATGCTATTCTTGATGTTATCCTTGCTAATCAAGAACCTGTCAATTTCTGCCTTAAAAGTAGCCAATGACTTGGCTTCCACAGCCCTCTGTGGCAATGACCTCCAAATATTCACCACCTTCTGACTACAGAAAGTGCTCATCTCCTTTCCAAAGGCACATCCTTTTATTTTGAGGCTATGCCCTCTGGTCCTAGATAGTGGAAACATCCTCTCCACATCCACTCTATCCAGGCCCCAAAGAGCTCCCCCCCCCCCCCCAATCCTTGTAAACTCCAGGAAGCACAGGCCCAGCGCCCTCAAACATGCATTATACATTAACCTAATCATTCCGGGGATGTTCACCACCCCACTTTACACAGTGGTCCCAATTTTGCCAGACCTGAGACTCTTTTCCTTCTTAACCTTTCTATTCTATTAGTTCTGGAAATTTGAGTAACTTCTCCTGCACTCTCCTTCCCTTTAACTTCATCCATACATTACCAATTTGTTTACCTTCACCCCCCATTATTTAGTTTAAAGCCCTATCTATGACCCTTGTTATGCAGTTTGCCAGGATCCTAACCCCAGCCAGGTTCAAGTGCAGTCCTTCCCATCGGAACAGCTCCATCTGTAGAGATGGTTCCCGGACACCATTGTATCTTTAACTACTTTAATGTACACATATCACTGCCCTAGCTGCACATGGTCTGTCACGATCACTGGAGCCCCTGCTAGGGGTGGGGAAGCTACAATTATACCAACCGGTGAGGGAGTGGTTAACATGGACATCGTCACTATCAATTAAAGGAGTACACACATATCATCTACATCCTTCCTCTACAAAACAAACAGTGAGTGACAGGGCGACCACGTCCCATGCGCTAGGGTAAATGCAGACAGTAAGGCACAGGAATACGGAATCACACGTAATCGCCGTAACGGACAGGCGGCCTGACCAGGCGACCAGACCGGGTCCGAACCTCGCCATCACCTCCTTCCCCGACGGGAACAAGCGGGGACGGTGCCGGGGCACGGGGTGGGCTACGGACGGGAGAACCCCTGGGCGATGAAGGCAGCGGGGGGGGCGGCGAGGAGGAGGAGGAGGGCGAGGAAGCCGGAGAAAACGGGACCGCAGCCGGAAGACGGACAGGAGAAGGACCGGGGGGGGGGGGGCCCAGAGGAGCGGGCAAGTCACTGGGCCGCGAAAGTGGCAGTGGAGGGGCATACGGAGCCGCCGGGGGAGGGATGGGCTCGTTCACGAGCCGGAGATGCTGGCGGGACCGGCGGTACACCTTGCCGTCATGGTTGACCAGGTACGAACGGGGGGAGCCAGCAGAACCGACGACCACGGCCAGTCTGGAGCGGCCAGAAATGGACCTCATACGGACGACCTGGCCGGGAAGAAGAGGGCGGAGGACACGGCAGGACTCGTCGTGGGAGCGCTTCTGAATACCGTGTCTGCGGGCAATGCGTTTCCGGACTAAGGCAGGTTTAAGGGCAGAGGGAGACAGGGACTGTTGAGACACCGGGACCGTGGGCCGCGTGACACGGGACATGAGACGCTGAGCCGGGGAACCCAGGGCATGATCGCGGGGGATGTTGCGGAGGTTCAGCAGGGCCAGGTAAATGTCGGAGCGGGACAGGCGGCAACGTTCCAACAGTCCTTTAGCGCTGCGGACCGCGCGCTCGGCCAGGCCGTTGCTCTGCGGGTATTCCGGGCTGCTGGTGTAGTGCCGAAAATTCCACCGTTCAGCAAAAGCACGGAACTCGGCGCTGGTGAACTGGCTGCCGTTGTCCGATTGCATGCTGGCTGGGGACCCGAAGGTGGCAAAGTGGCGGCGTAGCTTCTCGATGACCGCGGAGGAAGATAGGGAGTGGAGCTGGTCAACTTCAAACCAGCTGGAGTAAGAGTCAACTAGCACCAGAAAGTGCTTTCCGTGCCATTCGAAGATGTCGGTTGCCAGCGCGGACCAGGGCAGGTTAGGGGCTGGCTGCTGCAGGAGCGGCTGCCGCTGTTGCTGTGGAGCGAGGCTGTTGCAGGTAGGGCATGCGGAGACTCTATCTCGGAAATAGCGAGGCATGTCAGGCCAGAAGAACTGACTCTGAGCGATGGAAAGGGTCGCTTCGGCCCCGGGATGGCCACGATGAGCAGTTTCGAAATATTGTTCTTGTAGTGCTGCGGGCACCACCACCTTGTGCCCCTTCACAATCACACCCTCACGCAGCACCAACTCGTCACGAACCAGGAAGTAAGGCACCGCTGCGGCCGGCAGGGAAGAACGGCGGCCTGGCCAGCCCCGTTTGATGATCGCGGCCAGCTGTTGTAGCGAAGCGTCAGCTGCCGTGTGCTTGGCCAGGGACTTCAACTGACTGGAGGGCACGAAATTGACGTTTAGGACTATCAGATCGGACGCCTCGTATGGATGTCGGGTTGTGGATGGGAGGGGCGCCCGAGACAGCGTATCAGCAACAAACATGTCCTTGCCCTTTCGATAAACCACGGTGAAAGTAAAACGTTGTAGCTGGAGCATCATGCGCTGGAGCCGGGAGGAGGCCACGTGTATCGGCTTATTGAGGATGGTAACCAGAGGCTGGTGGTCCGTTTCAACAGTGAAGCAAGTGCCCAGGATATAGTCCTTGAATTTGGAGCAGGCAAAAACAACTGCCAGCAGCTCCTTCTCAATCTGGGCATAGCGTTGTTCCGCGGTCGTCATCGTGCGGGATGCATAGGACACCGGCAGTTGCACCCCGTCGTGGACCTGCAGGCAGGCGGCCCCTAGGCCAAACTTCGATGCATCACATGTGAGAACGATGGGGCGCTGGAGGTCAAAGTACTTCAACGTAGGCATGCTGATCAGCTTAGATTTGAGGGTGTCGAATGCTTTCTGGTGTTGCGGGAACCAGGCCCAGGCAGCGTCCTTTTTCACCAGGTCCCTCAGAGGGGCGCTCAGTTCACTCAGGTCGGGGATGAACTTTCCCAGGTAGTTGGCCATGCCCAAGAAGCGCTGTAGGCCAGGCACGTCAGCAGGTGCAGGCATCTCGGATATTGCGGCTGTCTTTTGCGGGTCGGGCTTCAGCCCTGATGCTGTGAAGACGTGTCCCACGTAGGTGACCTCAGGGACCCGGAACCGGCATTTCTTCGGGTTGAGCTTCAGGTTGACATCTCGGGCCCGCTGTAGCACCTGGCGAAGGTGGTGGTCGTGCTCAGCGACATTCTTCCCGTAAACCAGAATGTCGTCGACAATGATGGCACACGGGAGCCCAGCAAACAGTTGTTCCATGGTCCTTTGGAACACTTCGCTGGCAGAGTTGATCCCAAACGGCATGCGGAGGAAGCGGTACCTGCCGAAGGGGGTGCTGAAGGTCGTCAGGTGCGAGGATCGCTCGTCCAGAGGTATCTGCCAGAACGAGCTCTTGGCATCGAGAACCGAGAACACAGTGGCAGGGCCGACCTGTGCAGCAACATCCTCCACTGTCCGCATAGGATAATGCGGGCGCTTGATAGCCAAGTTCAAGTCCTTAGGGTTGATGCAGATCCGTAGTTCACTCTTATCCTTCTTCGCAGCGACGACCATAGTGGAGACCCACTGGGTGGGGACCGTTACTGGCTTCAAGATGCCCGTGGCCACCATCTCGAGAAGAGTGGACTCGACCTTGTCTCTCATGGCGAAGGATACCCGATGCGGGGGACGGACAACCGGCGTGATGTCGGGGTTGAGGGCAATCTTGTAGCTGCAGGGCAACTTCCCCAGCTTCGAGTCAAAACGGTCCGGGTACTCGGCCAGCGGGTTTAGGGGTGCCTCCACCATGTGGACATCGCTGTGGAATCTCACCAATCCGAGGTCCTGGCAGGCCTCCACGCCGAGCAGGGGGACACATTTACCGTCTAGCAGAAAGAAAGAAAGGGGCCGAGAGGTCTTCAGCACCTTGCAGTGGAGAGTGGCCTTCCCCACAGGAACAAGTACACCGCCCCCATATGCACGCAAAACAGCACTGTCTGTAGAAACGAGCTCATTATCTCTTATCTTCTTGAATAGGCTTGTTGACATAACATTGGCAGCAGCCCCCGTGTCCACCTTAGCAGAGAAGGCCATGCCATTCACCGTGACTCGGACGGTTGGGTCTGTTATCAGAGCAGGTGCACCTCGCAGGGAAAACACACTCATTTCGCTCTGGGAAGAGCCAGAGTCAGACAGGGGGAGTTCATCATGCTGGAGATGAGAACCAGACGCGGTATCATCACGTGTCAAGTAGCGAGAGGGTTTCTGCCGTGGCTGTGCAGGGTTCCCACGGGAACGGCAGGCCGCCGAAAAGTGGTTGGGCTTATTGCAGAGATTGCAGGTTTTCCCCATCGCCGGGCAGACATTAAAACGATGCGAAGTAAAGTTGCAGTTCGGACAGCGTTGGCGCGGCCTAGAGCTCGGCGTCGGGCTTGCCCTCTGTCGCCGAGGAGCAGAGGTGAAGCTAGCTGCGTGGACCACAGGGTCCGGTGGCTGTACAGCAGAGGAGACAGCCTCAGCTAAACGAGAGGCATACAACGCCTCATGGAATGTCAGATCAGGCTTACGTAGCAGCTCTGAGCGCAGCTTACCATCCCGTAGACCAAAGACCAAGATGTCGCGGGTTAGAGTCTCAGGGGTGAGGACGTGCAGGTCGCATCGGCGAGCCATTCGGCGCAGCGCGGCCACGAAATTGTCAACAGATTCCCCAGGGTTTTGGCGTCGGGAGATCAGTTTAAAACGCTCTAAGATGTGGTTCGTGGGGAGGTCACACATAGCCGTAAATTTAGCAAGCAGACATACCGGGTCCTGGACACTCTCGCCTTGTCCATAGATGAATGACTCCGACCGCTCAAGCGCTTCGGGACCAGCCAGGTTCAGTAAAAGGGAGGCTTTGACCGCAGGGGCCACGGCAGGGTGAGCGATTGTGGCATAATGCTCAAAGTCACGTCGGAACACACTCCAGCGATGAGTGATGTCTGCATCAAAGACCAAGATGTCAGGTTTGCGACAGGCAGAGGCCATCACGGCACAGGGAGGGGGAACTGGAACTAAGAAAACAAAACCCGACAAACTGAAGACGCAGGAAGAACCACTTCTGACACCATGTAGAGATGGTTCCCGGACACCATTGTATCTTTAACTACTTTAATGTACACATATCACTGCCCTAGCTGCACATGGTCTGTCACGATCACTGGAGCCCCTGCTAGGGGTGGGGAAGCTACAATTATACCAACCGGTGAGGGAGTGGTTAACATGGACATCGTCACTATCAATTAAAGGAGTACACACATATCATCTACACCATCCTTCCCCAATACTGGTGCCAATGTCCCACAAATTCAAATCCACTTCTCCCACATACTTTTAGGGCGGCACGGTAGCGCAGCGGTAGAGTTGCTGCTTTACAGCGAATGCAGCGCCGGAGACTCAGGTTCGATCCTGACTACGGGTGCTGTACTGTAAGGAGTTTGTACGTTCTCCCCGTGACCTGCGTGGGTTTTCTCCGAGATCTTCGGTTTCCTCCCACACTCCAAAGACGTACAGGTATGTAGGTTAATTGGCTGGGTAAATGTAAAAATTGTCCCTAGTGGGTGTAGGATAGTGTTAGTGTGCGGGGATTGCTGGGCGGCACGGACTTGGTGGGCCGAAAAGGCCTGTTTCCGGCTGTATATATATGATATGATATGATATGATACTTTTCTTTGAGCCACAAGTTCAACCCTTTAATCTGCTTGACGCCAATACCAAAGATAGATACAAAATGCCGGAGTAACTCAACAGGACAGGCAGCATCTCTGGAGAGAAGGAATGGGTGACATTTCGGGTGGAGACCCTTATTCAGACTGACGTTGGGGGGAGAGAGATAGATAGATAGATAGATAAGGAAGTGTGTAGGTGTGAGAACAGGGCAAAAGGAAAATGTAGAATAGATCTTTGTTGGCTGGGAGAAGGTAACGACAAAGCAAACAGATAAAATGTAGTCGGAGACAGTAAGACTGGTCAGAGAACTTGCCCTCTCTCCCCATCTCTCCCCCTTGCCAGTTCTCCGACAAGCCTGTCCCTCTGAGTTACTCCAGCATTGTGTCCATCTTTGGTTCCTTCATACACACCCGATACGATGAACTTCGTTTATCCCAGGAGGGAAGTTGATCTGCCAACAGTCATAAAACACAAAATACATGAATATGAAATTAAAGAATGACCCTGTGCCAATTTGATCGTGGCTCAGGTAGCAATCTATAGATTATTACCTTTTTGGTAGGGTATGAAACCGTGGAGAGGTATCTTACATGTTCCGATAAGATCACCTCTCATTTTTCTAAACTACAAATAACTCAGACCCAGCTTCTTCAGCTACTTCTGATAGGACAATGCCTCAAGCTAACAATTTGTTTGGTGAGTATAAGAAAATAACTGCAGATGCTGGTACAAATCGATTTATTCAGACTGAAGAAGGGTCTCGACCCGAAACGTCACCCATTCCTTCTCTCCCGAGATGCTGCCTGACCTGCTGAGTTACTCCAGCATTTTGTGAATAAATCAATTTGTTTGGTGAGCCTTGTTTGGATTGCTTCCAATGCCAATATATCCTTTCTTAAACAATTCCAATAAGCATTAAAAACAAGTAGTCCCAGCATTTGTCCCTGGTGAACAACACTATCAACAATCCTTCAGTGTGAAATAATGTTTAGAGTCTCTGCTTTCTACCTTTAAGCCATTTTCCTGCCAATATGGATATGAGATTAATTCTATGAGGTTCAATTCACAAATCACTTTTGATTTTTATCAAATACTATCAGGTACCATCATAACAATTAAGAGACATTTGGACAGGTACAAGGATAGGGTAGGTTTAACATGTTTTGGGCTAAGCACGGGCAGGTGGGACTGATGTAAATGGGGCATATTTATCAGTGTGGGCAAGTTGGCCAAAAGACCTGTTTCCATGCTGTATGACTTTGTGACTCTAAATACACACTTATTACATTGCCTTCATTAACCTACTGTTACCACATCAAACAATTTAATAGTCCAAAACGGATTGTTCGCACAGCTGAGAAGGTTGTTGGCTGCAGCCTTCACCCCTCCCATTGACGAACTGCACACTGCAAGGGCCAGGAAGCGAGCGGGCAAGATCATCTCTGACCCCTCTCACCCTGGCCACAAACTCTTTGAAACACTTCCCTCTGGAAGCCGACTCCGGACTGTCAAAGCAGCCACAGCCAGACATAAAAACAGCTTTTTTTCCACGAGTGCTAGTTCAACTCAATAACCAATGTCTGTAATCTCTTTTTTGCTCTGGTTTATTTTCACCCACATGTTTAGACCGTAATGGTGGATCCTTATTGTTTTGATGTGTTTATGCTTTATTCTTCATTGTAAACTGTATGTTTGTGTTGTCATTTGTGAGCGGAGCACCAAGGCACATTCCTTGTATATGCATACTTGGCCAATAAACTTATTCATTCATTCAAAAAGATTAGCTTTTAACAAATCCGCCACGTCTCCTCTTTCTCAATTCAAAGTCCTCCAGCTGTTATTAAAGTTTTCCCGGAAGCCCAAAGCACCAAGCTCCCAACAGAGCACAATAGGAGCAGTGGACATTATGGCAGCATTTGTTGTTCTAGATACAGACAATATAGCAGTTAAAGAAATTGCTAGAACAATGTTATGAATTTCAAAGCAGAATATATATTAACGGAATTACATTTTCCTTCATAGGATGTGCTTAAACTTGAATGTCCTATTAGGTATTTGGAATTTATTAAAACATTTGATCTAAAGAACTCATAAATCATCATAAATAAATGTTAGAATAATAACCCGTTACCCACCAGTGATGTAAATGAGGGCGGATGAGCAGGGGGATACCACCATACTGTTTTATAGATGTTGATATAATGAACAAACACAGCTATGAGGTGGCAGAAGAGAAGATGAAGTTCAAATAGAATGCTTTTCTCAAGAGGTAGTTCAGGAATCTTGCTGTGTTTCAAAGGAATCACAGTCTGGGTTGCGAGGGGAGGACTTATCAAGCCAGTTCCCGACCCACTCCTAAAATAAAGAAACAAAAAAAGAAATCAGCTGATGTGATATTTCATTTGATGTTATAAGGCCACCAGTGGCATGACATTATCTATGAGAAATTAAAGAAATCACACAATTACTTAATCAAACATTATTTTTCACTTCTCACGGTAAATTAGTATATTTTCCCTCCTCACCCAGCTTTACTAGTACATGAACAAAAAACAAGGTGCTGGAGAAACTAGGCAGATCAGACAGCATCTGTAGAGGGAAAGGATCTTACTGCAGAAAACCATTCAAATACAAAATATGCATTTGATCATTGGGCTGCTGTTCAGCAGAAACAACCAGTTAAATTCACTCTTTCAGAATTAGTTCTTTAGTCCCAGATATCATAGCTTTTCAAGTACAAAGCATAGATTGCTTGAAACATGACAGTTTAGGTCTTTCAGGTGGTGAACTACTCTCTCTAGATGGTGTGTCGTAACCTGACCACCTCCTCAATCCTTTTACCAGTTACTGTACAGTCTCGACCTGAAATGTCATCCATTCCTTCCATTAGTCCCCTGATCTGATAAGGGGACTAGAGGTAAAAGAGCCATTAGGAGGCAGTGATCACAACATGATAAGTTTTACTCTGCAAATGGAAAGGCAGAAGGGAAAATCGGAAGTGTCGGTATTACAGTATAGCAAAGGGGATTACAGAGGCATGAGGCAGGAGCTGGCCAAAATTGACTGGAAGGAGGCCCTAGCAGGGAAGACGGTAGAACAGCAATGGCAGGTATTCCTGGGAATAATGCAGAGGTTGCAGGATCAATTTATTCCAAAGAGGTGGAAAGACTCTAAGGGGAGTAAGAGACACCTGTGGCTGACAAGGGAAGTCAGGGACAGCATAAAAATTAAGGAGAGGAAGTATAACATAGCAAAGAAGAGTGGGAAGACAGAGGATTGGGACTCTTTTAAAGAGCAACAAAAGTTAACTAAAAAGGCAATACGGGGAGAAAAGATGAGGTACGAGGGTAAACTAGCCAATAATATAAAGGAGGATAGCAAAAGTTTTTTTAGGTACGTGAAGAGGAAAAAAATAGTCAAGGCAAATGTGGGTCCCTTGAAGACAGAAGCAGGGGAATTTATTATGGGGAACAAAGAAATGGCAGACGAGTTAAACCGTTACTTTGGATCTGTCTTCACTGAGGAAGATACACACAATCTCCCAAATGTTCTAGGGGCCGGAAAACCTAGGGTGATGGAGGAACTGAAGGAAATCCACATTAGGCAGGAAATGGTTTTGGGTAGACTGATGGGACTGAAGGCTGATAAATCCCCAGGGCCTGATGGCCTGCATCCCAGAGTACTTAAGGAGGTGGCTCTAGAAATAGTGGAAGCATTGGAGATCATTTTTCAATGTTCTATAGATTCAGGATCAGTTCCTGTGGATTGGAGGATAGCAAATGTTATCCCACTTTTTAAGAAAGGAGGGAGAGAGAAAACGGGTAATTATAGACCAGTTAGTCTGACATCAGTGGTGGGGAAGATGCTGGAGTCAATTATAAAAGACGAAATTGCTGAGCATTTGAATAGCAGTAACGGGATCATTCCGAGTCAGCATGGATTTACGAAGGGGAAATCATGCTTGACAAATCTACTGGAATTTTTTGAGGATGTAACTAGGAAAATTGACAAGGGAGAGTCAGTGGATGTGGTGTACCTCGACTTTCAGAAAGCCTTCGACAAGGTCCCACATAGGAGATTAGTGGGCAAAATTAGGGCACATGGTATTGGGGGTAGGATACTGACATGGATAGAAAATTGGTTGACAGACAGAAAGCAAAGAGTGGGGATAAATGGGTCCCTTTCGGAATGGCAGGCAGTGACCAGTGGGGTACCGCAAGGTTCGGTGCTGGGACCCCAGCTATTTACGATATACATTAATGACTTAGACGAAGGGATTAAAAGTACCATTAGCAAATTTGCAGATGATACTAAGTTGGGGGGTAGTGTGAATTGTGAGGAAGATGCAATAAGGCTGCAGGGTGACTTGGACAGGTTGGGTGAGTGGGCGGATACATGGCAGATGCAGTTTAATGTAGATAAGTGTGAGGTTATTCACTTTGGAAGTAAGAATAGAAACGCAGATTATTATCTGAATGGTGTCAAGTTAGGAGGAGGGGGAGTTCAACGAGATCTGGGTGTCCTAGTGCATCAGTCAATGAAAGGAAGCATGCAGGTACAGCAGGCAGTGAAGAAAGCCAATGGAATGTTGGCCTTCGTAACAAGAGGAGTTGAGTATAGGAGCAAAGAGGTCCTTCTACAGTTGTACCGGGCCCTGGTGAGACCGCACCTGGAGTACTTTGTGCAGTTTTGGTCTCCAAATTTGAGGAAGGATATTCTTGCTATGGAGGGCGTGCAGCGTAGGTTCACTAGGTTAATTCCCGGAATGGCGGGACTGTCGTATGTTGAAAGGCTGGAGCGATTGGGCTTGTATACACTGGAATTTAGAAGGATGAGGGGGGATCTTATTGAAACATATAAGATAATTAGGGGATTGGACACATTAGAGGCAGATAACATGTTCCCAATGTTGGGGGAGTCCAGAACAAGGGGCCACAGTTTAAGAATAAGGGGTAGGCCATTTAGAACGGAGATGAGGAAGAACTTTTTCAGTCAGAGGGTGGTGAAGGTGTGGAATTCTCTGCCTCAGAAGGCAGTGGAGGCCAGTTCGTTGGATGCTTTCAAGAGAGAGCTGGATAGAGCTCTTAAGGATAGCGGAGTGAGGGGGTATGGGGAGAAGGCAGGAACGGGGTACTGATTGAGAGTGATCAGCCATGATCGCATTGAATGGCGGTGCTGGCTCGAAGGGCTGAATGGCCTACTCCTGCACCTATTGTCTATTGTCTATTGTCCAGAGATATGCTGCCTGTCGCGCTGAGTTACTTCAGCATTTTGTGTCTATTGCACAGCTCACACAACATTTTTTCAGAGCAACAATTTCAAGCTCAGACAATATGCTTGTAAACCTCATCCAAATACTTCCCAATACAATCATGATGCCTTTCCTGTATCATAGAGTCCGAGCCATGCAGCACAGAAACAGACCGTTTGGCTGACGATGTCCACGTTAAAAGTTGCACATAACCCACACCAATACTATTTGTCCATATTAAGTTCATAACCTTCCAAGTCTTGGTGATTCAAGGACTCAAACGGAATGCTTTTTAAATATTGAGTATCTGCCTCCACCACCCAAGGCACTTAAGTATGCTGATTAGGTATCTTGGGGTCCAAGTCAAGTTTCCCGAAAGTTGCAACACAGATTGAAAGGGTGATGAAGCAGATATATAGCACAATTCTCTTGATAGGTCAGACCACAGAATATAACAGTCGGGATGGAGACAGAAGAGAATGCAGATTCTGGAGGAAAAGACAAACTGCTAGAGGAACTAAGTGGGCTTGGCAACATCTGCAGAGGGAAATGGACAGAGAACATTATAGGTCAGAAGTCTGTATCTAGACTGAAAGAGTGGAGGGAGGATAGCCAGTATAAAAAGGTTAGGGAGTGGGGTAAGATTTGGCAGAGGGATCCTGTTGAGATGGGGTAGATTGGTGAATGGAGTCAGTTGGGGAAGAGTGATGGAAACAGCAACAGATACTGGGAAGTGATTAGTGGAGGGAACAAAGGGCTGCAGATGAAGGAATTAGAGAGGAAAGGAATGGAGAGTCATCAATGAAGCAGAGAAAGAATTTGAGAGTAATTTTGGAACAAAGATGCGCACTTAACCAATAAAGAGGCAGGTGAACATGGGTCTCATGTAAGTGCCCACTGTTGTCTTTGATTAGTAGAAAGTGGGAGTTGAAAGAGAATTTATTCAAGGTAAGTGCAGATTCTACTAGGTAGAAGAACGTGTTGGCAATTGGAGAAATAGAGAACACCAAGACCTTCCTGATGGGAGCAGAATGTGTTGGGATTGGACATCCATGGTGAAGATGAGGTTGCAGGGGACAGGAAATTGGATTTGTTGAAATGGTGGAGAGCAAGTGAGGTTTTCCAGATGCAGAAAATGATGGGAGAGACATCAAGAAGATAAAGAGTCAAATTAGGAGGAATTCAGTGTGCCAAGAGCATGCAGAAACAACGTGCCTGGCAGTGCTGTCTTGTTTATTCATTGGGTAGGAGATAGAAACAAGCAGTAGTGGATTTGTGAATCATAAGGTTGGAGGTTGCGGAGAGAGATCACAAATGACCAGATCTGTGATGGCATGGAGACAGTGGCCTGGTATTCATTGGGGGAACATGATCAAGAGGTATGAGGGATGTTGTGTTCCCACTTTAGGGTAGATAATCAAAATAGATGGTGTTATAAACAATGAAGACGATTATTCCAAAATTACAATAAGATCTTGAACAGCTCATCAAGCAGACAGAGGATTGGTTAACAAAGTTTAATTCAGATAAATGAGCAGTATTGCTTTTTGGGAAGTCAAACCATGGCAGGATCTACACAGTGAATGTTAGTATCTTTGAAAGCTTTTTAGAGCAGATAGATCTTGCAGTACGAGTACATAGTTATCTGAAAGTCGCAGCCCATTCCTCAGGCTAGTTAAGAATCTTGACGTGTTGCCCTTTATCAGTCAGGGAATTGAGTACAGAATATGGGAAGCTCTGTTCTAGGAAGGAACTGTAGATGCTGGTTTAAACTGAAGATAGACACAAAGTTGGAGGAACTCAGCAGGTCAGACAGCATCTCTGGAGAAAAGGAATAGGTGATGTTTTGTGTCAAGACCCTTCTTCAGACTGAGAGTCAGGGGATTCTCTCTCAGTGGACTCCCTTACTCTCAGTCTGAAGAAGTTATGTTATAGTTGAACAAAACATTGGTGAGACTTTTGGAGCATGGTATTCAGTTCTGGTCACCCAATATAGGAAAGATGTCAATATGCTGGGAGAGTGCAGCAGATTTACGAGGATGTTGCCAGGGCCCAGAACCTAAGCTGCAGGGAGAGGTTAGGCAGATTAGAACATTATTCCTTGTAGTCAGAAGGGGGTGATGTGCAGAAATACATAAAATTATGAGGGGAATAAATAAGGTGAATGTTTAGTTTAGAGATACATCATGGAGAGAGAGTCCTCAGTCAACAAGTCCACAATGATCATTCATCAACCATTCACACTAGTTCTATGCTGTCCTATCTTCTCATCCAGTCCTTACAAACTAGGGGAAATTTACAATGCCCCAAGTCACCCACAAACCCACTTGTTTTTGGGATGGGAGAGGAAACTAGAGCACCCAGAAGAAACCTACATGGCCACAGGTTGAACATCCACACTCCACATTCGGGGTTAGGATCAGGTCTCTGATGCTATGAGGCGGCAGCTCTACCAACTGCACCACTGTATCACCCAGAATCTTTTTCTTAGAGTAGGGAATTCAAGAACTAGAGGGCACAGGTTTAAGGTATGAGGGGAGATTTAATAAGAATCTGAGGGGCAACCTGTTCACACAAAGCGTAGGGGGTGGGGGGTGGAATGAGCTGCCAGAGGAAGTGATTGAGGCAGGTACAATAACAACATTTACAATATATTTGTACGGGTATATGGACAGGAAAAGTTTAGAGGGATACAAGCCAAACGTAGCAAACAGCACTAGCTTGGATGGGGTCTCCTGGTCAACAAGGACAAAATGAACTGAAGAACCTGTTTTCATGCTCTGACTCTATCACAAATTATCGGCGTCCCAGCACGGATCCCTGTGGAACATCGTTGACACAGACCTTCAGCTAGAATGAAACCATTTCACCAAAGATTTAGATATAATAGTGCTACAAATTTAAATTATTCCTTCATGTTAATAGATTTAAATCTTGTATGTTTAATAATAATAATAATAATAATAATAGTAATTTTGGAAATCATATTGCAATTGTACCAGAAGTCAAACACATGCATGGCATTTTCATAATTCCAAGATGCAAATCTATCCCACTCCCATGAAAAAATAATAGACCAGTCAATAATACTATACAGAAGGCTCCAGGAATGATTTTCTTTACCTGGTTCTTGACCGTACTCCTGTAATGGGCGAGCTGGTAGAATAGCCAGAACCTCCTAATGTTCCAGATTCATTGAGTGGTGTTCTGCAATACGATGTCCTACTTGGCCCTCTTCTGCCACCTGCCATGCCAAAAGATGGAACTTTATTTTTCACCCTTGATGTTTTATCTTGCATTCAAGGGCTTGCTGTAATGGAATAGAACAAAATGTATTTTACATCACCATCTATATTTCTTGGTATTGAATCACAGGACTTGTGGAAACTATCATAACAGTAAACATTAGTTCCACAATCAAAGGATAAACGTTGCCCATGACAGGAAGATAGTAGGAAATCTTGCCTCATAGCAGAGGTGCCAAAAGCTAAAGGGGATAGGTTAAGGGTAAGTAGTTTGGAGGGAATTGGAGGAAGACATTTCATCCACTCAAGGGCTGGTTGGACCTGAAATGCATTGGCTGACCAGGTTGCAGAAGCTGGTCTAGAGCATCTCTAGAGTAATGGAATGGGTGACGTTTCAGGTCGAGACCCTTCTTCAGAGGGCGTCGTCCCGTCACCCAATGCTTCTCTCCAGAGATGCTGCCTATCCCACTGAGTTACTCCAACTTTGTGTCCTGATCTAAACTAGTTCCCTTTGCCTACATTTGGCCCATATCCCTCAACCTTTCCTCTCCGTGTACCTGTCCAATTGTCTTTTAAATGCTTTTATAGCTCCTGCTTCATCTATTTCCTTCGGCAGCTAGTTTCATATACCATCACCTTTTGTGTGAAAATGTTACTCCCTCAGGTTCTCATTAAATCTTATCCCTCTCACATTAAACCAATGTCCTTTGGTTTTTTGATTCCCCTGCCCTATGTAAAAGACCCATGCATTCATCATATCTATTCGCCTCATGATTCTATACACCGGAGATCATCACTCAACCTCCTGAGCTCCTGCCCAACTTCTCCCTATAGGTCAACACCTCGAGTCCTGGCAACATCTTTATAAATCATCTCCCCTTCTTCAGAGGGTCTCAACCCGAAACATCACCCATTCCTTCTCTCCAGAGATGCTGCCTCTCCTGCCGAGTTCCTCCAGCTTTTTGTGTCTATCTTCGTCTTAAATCAGCATCTGCAGTTCCTTCCTATACATAGTTTAGAAGGGGCATCTTGGTCAACAAGTTGGGCTGAAGGGTCTGTTTCCGTGCTGTACAGATCCAAATGTACTTTCGCCTGGGGCTATTTGATATGACAAATTACAATTGGGAATTCTGATTAAATTCTTCCATCGCCCAGAAAATCAATGGTGAGAATTGCCAACAACTGTACCCCAAAAAAGAGGCCATTTTAGCAATTGATGTGCCATCTGTAACCAAAGTGATCTGTCCATTCCTTCCACAGATGCTTACCCACTGAATTCCTCCAGCACTTTGATTTTTGATCAAGATTTCGGCCTCAGCAGTTTCACCTTGAAGAAACAAAGAATTGGACACGAGGAACGTGGATAGGCGACATTTCGGATAGAGACCCTTCAACTAATTGTTGAAGTAAACTTCTATCTGTATTAGGCAAATACAAGCAAGGCATTACTGGTAGCTGAATCTTTCAGGGGAATACCGACACAGTAATTAATAAGTATACACTAACCAACGTGGTACTGAGATCGTATGCATGCAACTATGCTGCAGCGTGCAGTTTCCTTTGTCCGATCCTGCACACACCAGCCCCTGTAACTCGTCGTCAAGGAGACTTGCATGAAGCGATGTTGTGGTGGGAACCACTGGGAGAGGTGGAGGGCGAGCTCTGCCACCGCGGCCATCTATCTCCGGAGAGGGAAGCCTCGCCTCGGGGAGGACACTGGGTTTCAAGAGGAGACCACCGATGTCGAACAGCTCCGGCTCCAGCGCTGGCAGAGAGAGGCGCCGGGCTGGATCGGGCTTGAAACAACAGAGCGGCCGCTCCCACGCCTGTGGCACAAACTAACCGTCTTTCAACGACAACTCACCGGACTTGCGGCGCATCGAGCCCCGCGGCGCTGTCGGTGAAGACGCTGCCGGTGAACGAGAAGACGCCGGTAGAGCCGGAGCGGGTGAAGGCGGGGGAGGGGGCTGGACCCGGAGCGGGCGGAGACGGGGCCCGGAGTCGGTTAAGGGCGGGCGGGGACGGGGCCCGGAGCGGGTGAGGGCGGGGACGGGGACCGGAGCGGGTGAAGGGCGGGCGGGGAGCGGGTGAAGGCGGGGACGGGGCCCAGAGCGGCAGTGCCTCGCGTCGGAGTGAGCCGGGCCTTCTAACCCAGCGCGCGTGCGCGGGCAGAGCGCGCCACACACGCCCGACGTGCTTACGTCACACGGCCATTGTGTTTCGTGCACGTCCCGCGCGCCCCCGACACATAAAAACGGACAACAGGTGAATCTGTTGGGAAAACAAGGTACAGACGCCGGTTTAAATAGAAGGCGGACACACACAGTGCGCGGGAGCAACTCAGCGGGTCAGGCAGCGTCTGTGGGGACAGGGAACGGGGATGTTTCGGGTCGAGACCCTTCCTCCCATTCACTTACAAAGCCCTGGACGGGCTGCCCCCCCCCCACCCCCCATATCAAACATCTTATATCTCCAGGTCAATCAGGGCGGCCGACTTGGGGCTACTCACTATCCCGCGGTCTAGGCTTAAGCTCAGGGGTGACCGCGCTTTTGTGATTGCAGCTCCAAGACTGTGGAACAGCATCCCTCTCCCCATCAGAACTGCCCCCTCCATCCACTCCTTTAAGTCCAGGCTCAAAACCTATTTCTACGCCCTAGCGTTTGAGGCTCATTGAGGAGGCGCTGTGAACTGTTTATGTATGTGCTGTTATGTTTGTGTGCCATTGTATGTTATTTTCTTAGTATCTGAACTGATGTACAGCACTTTGGTCAACGTGGGTTGTTTTTAAATGTGCGATACAAATAAAATTGACTTGACTTCCTCAGACTGATGTCAGGGGGGGGACGGACAGAGATAGGATGGAGTTGGAGACTGGTGGGGGAACTGGGAGGGGGGGTGGAGAGAGAGGGGGGGGGTGGAGAGAGGGGGGGATGGAGAGAGCGGGGGGGGGGGGGGGGGGGATGGAGAGAGGGGGGAGGATGGAGTGAGAAGGGGATGGAGAGAGCGGGGGGGGGGGGGGGGGGGTGGAGAGGAGGGAGGGGATGGAGAGAGAGGGGATGGAGAGAGGGAGAGGATGGAGAGAGAGGGGGATGGAGAGAGAGGGGGAATAGAGAGAGGAGGAATAGAGAGAGGAGGGAGGGGATGGAGGGGGGGTTGGAGAGGGATGGGAAGCAGCGACTATCTGAAGTGGGAGAAATGAATGTTGATACCAAAGATACTAGAGGAGCAAGATGAACCACCCCGTCGAAATTGCCTATACTGAAGGGTAGTAGCAACGGAACAGAACCTCCGCCATTTTAGTAAGCAAATCCCGCCGCTCGCTCTGCCTCTTGCAGTGTAATAATAATAATATATTCCTTTATTCGTCCCACACCGGGAAAATTTACAGTGTAATCAGTGTTGTGTGATGATGGTACCATTAAAATGCAGAAAATACTCTCACATTTTTTTGTTAGTTTTATTTTAAAATCTTTTCCCCCTGCTTAATTTCTCTGATTTTATTATTTTTTACTATTTCTGCCATTTCCCTCCCATCCTTCCTCCCAGCCCCCTTTTGGGCCGTTTCCCTTGTATTGCTCAAACACACTTTGCACAAATTTAACTTATATATATATATATATATATATATATATGAATGTGTGTGAGAGAGGTAAGGTAGAGATAAATAGATCTCAAAGTTCCTTCTCATGGATCAGAAGCAACTTTGATTTTAAGCACGCTCTTTTTCTCTCCTCATCTTATTTTTCACATGATGTGCATAAACCATAAAGGTGATTCGACCATTATGTTTTATGCATATGCATATATACACATATATATATCTAGTTACGGTCTTGTGATTTCCTCTAATTATTTGTTTAGCAACTATTTTCTTTCAACCTCTCTCCCTCTCTGGATATATGTATATAGAGAGAGATATATATATGTATAAAATCAGTCATGCACACACTTCTCAGCACATGGTTCTCCTTATCATGATCACTGTTCTCTCACATACATTTCATTAGGGCCTACCCATACACATTCACAATCAGTGACATCAATCTTATTTCCAGAAATCCTAATATTGTGAACAAAATAACTATGAACACATGTCATGATTGTTTTTCATTCTTTTCATTCTATATCAGTGTAATAAAATGTAATGCATACGTACCTGCACTGATACAGAAGTGCTAGCTTTAGACATGAATAATGTACATTGATACCATAGTTTCATTTTGAATTTAACATATAATTGAGGGGGCCGGTGCAATATAGTGCTAACCTTCACTTTTGTGAAAAATGAGTTACATGCATTGACACGATACTTACCCACTACCCTACAACCTGTAAAACATTCAAATTTAAATTCAACCGATAAGTTGGTCAAATAAGATAGGCACCTTTATGTTTTTTTTGTGATTTATGGATTTTTCAAATGTGAATATCTCATAATGACACATTTGTGGGTTAGCAGTACTTTGCACCAACCCCCTCAATTTTACATCATTCAAAAATGCACTTCATAAACAAGGATAACACTTTTTATTTCTGTCATTCGTGGTAAGATTTACATCATTTTGTGTGCGAGATATACAGGGTTGCACTGTTTCGCATATCAGCTAGCCAATGAAAAGATCAGGTCCTGATTTATACCAGCTCTTCACCTCCCCCCACCCCTTGTCTGAAGAAGGGTCCCAACCTGAAACATCACCCATCCTTTTTCTCCAGAGATGCTGCCTCTCCCGGTGATTTACTCCACCACTGTGTCTATTTGAATTGGATTCATGCTTCTGTACCACGTCAGGCACCATTGGTCATTTTAGTGGCTGTCAAGGGTTTGTAACTAATCAATTCACCAATTCAAATTTTCTTGGCTCTACATATAAAGTTAAATGTCTTTTCAATTATATTGTGGATACAGTAGAGTTTGATTGTTTGCAAATGCCTAATATCTGCTTCCATGACTTTTTAAAATAAAACTAAAAGAGATACAGCTAGTGGAGGTGAAATTAAAATTAACAGAGAAAGCAAAGAAGAACAGTTCATTAAATATGATCAATTGGCCTGATACAGACAGAGTGGATCTCTAGTGCAAATATTCAATCAGTAACATCCAAAGTTTAAAGATCACGAAGCAGCAACTCTTCAAGAAATAGTTATAAATGTCAACTATCAACTTATCCAAGAAGTTGAACAAAAATAATTGTTTGCAAACATTTTATATACGAAGAAATCGCAGAGAGTTGTGAACACTGCCCAGTCTAGCACACAGAGTCTGCTTACGAAAATGGCGCTGAAACGTACCCATGACCTACTACGGTTTTTTAGAGTCGAGTGGTCTATCTTGCTCCTCTAGTATCTTTGGTCTGAATAAAACCACTTTTGTTACTTTTTAAAAACAATTTAACTAATAAACTTTAATAAATGCACTCCCCCACCCCCCAGGACCAGCGGGAGGACCAGCGTGCCCCGCGCCTGACCTTCCTCCCGTGGTGCAGCACGCAGCAGAGGCGGCGACAGAGGATTCACAAAATGGCTGCCGTCGCCGTCGCCGTCACTCCCCTCCAATAGTAGGCGAGCTGCAGGAGAGGCTTTGATTCCATGCCCAGACAGCAATAGAAATGGGGCCGAGGTCAGTGCCTTCTCCCTGTTGACTCTCGCCCACCACAGTCCCGGGAGACGCTCCCCGCCCGACAACGGGTCACCGCCGTTCCCAGCAGATTGGGCCGAGCTGCAGGAGACGCTTTGGCTTCACATCCTCCCACAAGAGAAACGGGGCCGAGGTCAGTGCCTTTTCCCTGTCCCCCCTTGCCCGCCTACGGCCACGGGGGCACTCCCTGCCCGGCAACAGGTCAATGGTTGGGCCGAGAGGGGAGGGAAGGGAGGAGAGGGGAGGGGGGGAGAAGGGAGAGGGGGGGGAGAAGGGAGAGGGGGGGGAGAAGGGAGAGGGAGGGGGAGAGGGAGAGGGAGAGGGAGGAGGGGAGAGGGAGGGGGTAGAGGTTAGGGAGGGGGATAGAGGTGGGGAAGGGGAGAGGGGAGGGAGGGGTGATGGGAGGAGGTGGGGAGGGAGGGGGATGCGGGGGAATGGAGGGAGGGGTCATGAGGAGGGGGGAATGGGGGGAGGGGGATGGGGAAAGGGGTGGGAGGGGTGATGGGGAGGGGGACGGGAGGGAGTGGTCAAGTGGATGGGGTAGGAGGATGGGGGGGTGGAGGGAGGGGTCATGGGGAGGGGGTCGGGGGAGAGGGGGGGGATGGGGAGAGGAGTCGGGGGAGGGGATTGGTTTGGACTAGTATGTTCATAAACCTACAAACAAGCAACATACAAGAAATTGGTTATGCTATTCAGAAAACAAAGGAAACCTATTCTGTTTCCCAAGCAAGGTTATGACTTCAGGATGTTCATCAAAGTTTAGTAAAGAGGGGTTTAATGACTGGAAAAATGCAAGCAATCTATTACGTCGACATGAAGAAAGTTCCTCACATAGGCAAGCTTTAATTTCACTGTCGATGCGCAAAAACATAGGTGAACGTGTCGATTCCCAACTTGTGAAACAAATGGAGACTGACCAAAAGTATTTGCCGCACACTTCTAGAGCGAATAATTGAAGTTGTAAAGTTTTTAGCAGAACGAGGCCTTTCATTACGTGGTAATGATGAAACTGTTGGCTCTCCTCATAATGGAAATTATGGGGTTGTTAGAATTACTGGCCAAGTTTGACCCCTTTTTTGGCAGAGCATATAAATACTCATGCAAACAAAGGAAGGGGACATAAATCATACCATCTAAAACAACATGTGAGGAATTCATCAATCTGATTGGATCCAGCATACTGGATCACATTATCGGTGAAGTCAAGAAATACAAGTATTATTCTGTTTCATTGGATTCTGCTCAGATATATCTAACGTGGACCAGCTGACTTTGACTGTGTGCTATGTTTTGCCGTCTGGATCAGTTGAAAGGTTTGTGCAGTTTTTGGATATGGAAGGTCATAGTGCTGAAAAGCTCACTCAAAGTTGACTTGCCTTTTTAAAGGAAAATGACATTGATATAAAAGACTGCCGTGGTCAAAGTTATGACAATGCCAGCAACATGAGTGGCAAGTATAGTGGCTTACAAGCACAAATTAAAGAGCTGAATGAGTTTGTGGATTACATTCCATGATTTGCACATTCACTAAATTTGGTTGGAAAATGTGCTGCTGAATGTTGTCAAGAAGCATTAATTTTCTTTGACTTTGGGGAAATCATTCTCCGCCGACAAGCAAATTCTATATTTCATTAAATCAAGATTGGCCACAGGAAGACTCGAGTTGACAAATGAGGCACAATTAGTTCTCGGCCGAATAGATATATGTCAAAACATAAGCGCTACTGCGCACGCATAAATTTACAATTTGACACTGACACAATGTGGGAACTCCAACACGGAGACCACATAAGGTCATAAGTGATAGGAGCAGAATGAGGCCATTCCTCCCATCAAGTCTACTCCGCTATTTAATCATAGCTGATCTCTCCCTCCTAACCCCATTCTCCTGCCTTCTCCTCGTAATCCCTGACACCCAAGAGATAATCAAGAATCTATCTCTGCCTTAAAAATATCCGTTGAGGGCCTCCGCAGCCTCTGTGACAAGGAGTTGCACAGATTCACCAGTGGGGTTAAAGAATTGCTGACGTAAGTGCAAGTTTAAATCGGAGCGTGCCTGCACATGCAAATTGATAGGCTAATCGGCCACTTTAAATTGCCACTAAATTGTAGATGGGTTGTAAAGTTTGGGAAAAATTGTGGAGAATTTGGGGAGAATAAATGGTGATTCGTGTCGGATGTGTAAATGGGTGCTTGAAGGTCAGTATAGACCCGATGGGCTGAAGGGCCTGTGGCTATGCTGTGTGACTCTATAAGATCCTTATGAGTCATAAATTTCACACCATCATATTTCTCAGCCATCATTAACCATCTTTTCATCCAAGTGTTCTCTTTCTGAAGTACTCAAAGATCAATAGAGATTCTAAGATATGGCTTGTTTTCTCTTCAGGAAAGAAGGCTGAAGGTTAAACTAATGGAAATCTTTAAAGTGTTGAAAGATTTTGAAGGAGCGGGTGCAGAGAGAGTGTTTTTATTTGGGGGGGGGGGGGAACAAAACCAGATTCAAGATAATGAAGAAATCCAATAGCAGCAGGAGAAATAAGATTGTGGTGTAATTGAAATAATGACTATCTGAGACAAGGGAACATGGAACATGGAACAGTAATAATAATAATAATAATAAACATTTATTTTTTGTAGCGCTTTTCCAAATGCTCAAAGACGCTTTACAAAAACAGTCAGGACATAAAAACAAACAAACGAACTGTCCTGACGGAGAAGCGGCGAACAAATAGCGCCAGCGTCCTCTCACGTCAGGGTCCAGCAGTACAGCACAGGAACAGGCCCTTTGGCCCACAATGTCTGTGCTGTTCATGATGCCAAGACCAACTCTTACCTGCCAGCACATAATCCATATCCCTCCAGTCCATTCACATCCAGGTACCTATCTAAAAATCTCTTAAACACCACTGTCGTATCTGCCTCCACCACCATCCCCAGCAGCACATTGCGGGCACTCATCACCCACTGTGTCAAAAAATTGCCTTGCACATCTCCTTTAACTGTTGGAAGAACAGATGAAAGAGAAGGGAAGAGAGGATAATGGGGTAGATTGAGATGAGAGGCAAGAGGATGATTATGTGGGTCAGTATGGACTGGTTGAGCCAAATGTGTGGTCTATTCCATGAGATGTGACTCAGAGTAAAATCCTCTGTAGGACCATTGTGAATGAACATTGGGAGGGGTTCAGCCATACGAAGTTGATCAAACACTTATCTCTATAGGGGCGGCAGAGTGGAGCAGCAGTAGAGTTGCTGCTTCACAGCGCCAGAGACCCGGGTTTGCTCCTGACTACAGGTGCCGTCCATCTGAAATTCGTATGTTCTCCCTGTGATTGGGTGGGTTTTTACAAATTCCAAAGATCTACAGATTTGTAGGTTAATTGGCTTGTGTAAATTATCCCTGGTGTGTGAGATATTGCTCGTGTACAGGTGATCGTTGGGCTCAGTGGGCCAAAGGGCCTGTTCCTATGCTGTATCTCTGAACTAATAAACTAAGCTAAAACTATTCCATAAAGGCACGAGTTCTTTCCCTTTTCATCAATCGCTCTCTATTGTCTGAGTGAAGACTGGTTTATTGACATCAGTGCATCTGCCACAAGCTTCTATCTGTGAACTTTGGTGATCTTCCAGGGCCTCGTTATGAGTTATTTCATTTTGTTACGTCAGAGGAGACTTGGTAGAAATATAAAAAATTATGAGAGGCATCGATAAGGTCGACAGTCAAAACCTTTTTCCCAGGGTATTAATGTCCAACAGTAGAAGGCACAGATATCAGGTGAGAGGGCACAGAGACGTGCGGGGCAAGTGTTTTACACAGAGGGTGGTGGGGGCCTGGAATGCGCTGCCAGGGGTGGTGGTGGAGGCAGATACGATTGTGGTGTTTACGAGGATTTTAGATAGGCACTTGGATATGCAGGGAATGGAGGGATACGGATCATCACAGGCAGATATGATGTTTAACTTGGCATCATGTTCAGCACAGACAGTGTGGGCTGAAGGGCCCCGTTCCTGTGCTGTACTGTTGACAGTGTGGGCTGAAGGGCCCATTCTTGTGCTGTACTGTTGACAGTGTGGGTTGTAGGGCCCCATGTTCCTGTGCTGTACTGTTGACAGTATGGTGCTGTAGGCCCCGTTCCTGTGCTGTACTGTTGACAGTGTAGTGCTGAAGGGCCCGTTCCTGTGCTGTACTGTTAATGTTGTGGGCTGAAGGGTCCTTTTCCTGTGCTGAACTGTTCTCTGTTCTGTACGTCCTCTGTTCTACGTTACCTCCAGCAGAAAAGAGAACTTCCAGGCCTTAATCTGGAATGAAGTTAATTCCCTCAATAACAACCTCTAACCCACTGCATTGTTTTGTTCCCTGCAGTAAAGAAGACTGCAGATCCTGGAGCCATGGTCAAAAAACAAAGAGCTGGAGAAACTCAGCGGGTCAGTCAGCATCTGTGGAGGGACTAGACTGATGACGTTGCGATCGGGAGCCTTCTACAGACTGATTGGAATGGGGGTTGGTGGGGAGAAAGCAGATTCCATCAGTCTGAAGAAGGGTCCCAGTCCAAAACATCATCCATCTACTCCCCCCACAGATGGGGCCTGACCCGCTGAGTTCCTCCAGCACTTTGTTTTATGCTCAAGTTTTATGCACTGAGTGCAGTGCAGGAACAGGTCCTTCAGCCAACAGTGTCCTTGCCATACATGATGCCTGACCAAAGTAATCATCTACTCTTTTTTTTTAACCTAAAAGTTTGTACTTTGTAAACACTAGTCAAAAAGTGCCACCTTGTATTATGTGATGTTGTAAAGTGGACGATACTTAATCTTGAGCATAAAACAAAGTGCTGGAGGAACTCAGCGGGTCTGGCCCCATCTGTGGGGGGAGTAGATGGATGACGTTTTGGACTGGGACCCTTCTTCAGACTGATGGAATCTGCTTTCTATCCCACCAACCCCCATTCCAATCAGTCTGTAGAAGGCTCCCGATCGCAACGTCATCAGTCTAGTCCCTCCACAGATGCTGACTGACCCGCTGAGTTTCTCCAGCTCTTTGTTTTTTGACCATGGCTCCAGGATCTGCAGTCTTCTTTAGTTTAGTGATACAGTGTGGAAATAAGCCCTTTGTTTCAACGAGTCCACGTCAACCCATTCACACCAGTGCCAACCTATACACTGTACAGAACAATGACACGACAATGTACAGAAGCGAATTAACCGACAAAACTTCATGTTTTTGGAGTGTGGGAGGAAACCAGAGCTCCCAGAGAAAACCCACATGGTTACAGGATGAACGTACAAACTCCGTACAGACAGCACCCGTAGTCGGAATCGAACGCGGGTGTCTGGTGCTGTGAGGCAGCCACTCTGCTGCTGTGCCACCGTGCTGTTCTTAAGGTCAAGGTTCTAAGGTTAGATTTCACTGCATAATGGTATCAGGACATCAATGCACAGTTGGTTGCTCATCTGTTTGGCAAATTAGATACGGTTTGGTTTAATTTCAGACCCTAATGAAAATGTTCCAGATGGTGCATGCATTTCAAAACCTCAGTAATACTGAGACATCTCAGATATTATGTAATATTTAATAAACTATGGTGATTACTGGTGTGCTGGAAATCAATACACAGGCTCCTTTGAAATTGGCAAACTAAAATAATTGGATGACTATTTAACAAATGTGGACATTTACTTATCTTTCTGTTGCTCACTTCATTTATAGAATTAGCATGAACACATAATATTGTTCATGAACCATTATCAGTTACGGAATACATGTTGGATGTTTGTGAGATTCACAGTGTAGGTAATTAAAACAGGACAACAGGTTGGATACCAAGCAATGCAAGTGTAGAGTTAGGTATCACAAAACGCTGGAGTAACTCAGCAGGTCAGACAGCATCTCAGGAGAGAAGGAATGGGTGACGTTTCGGGTCGAGACTCTTCTTTAGACGTAGAGTTAGAGTCATTCAGCACAGCACAGGCCCTTCGGCCCACTGAGTCCATGCCAACTAATCTTCACGTTTTTGGGATGTGGGAGGAAACCGGAACACCCACACAGTCACAGGGAGGACGTGCAAACTCCACACAGACAGGGACCGAGGTCAGAATTGAATCTGGATCTGCAGCATTGTGAGGCAGCAGCTCTACCCGCTGCACCACTGTGTTGCCCTTTTGACCAGGCTGGATTTTATCTAATTTCCGAATGCAAATGTTCATTTTACTTCCCCTTTCTTGGGCGGCCCCCATGTGAAGAATGACTGATTTCAACTCCAGTTTTCAGGTGCGGGGGATACCTGCACGTGATTTATTTTAACATTGGAAGGATTATGTTGCACCATCTATGAGATGAGAGGGCAAGCTCTTGGTTCAGACACATGAATACAATGGATCCTCTTCTGGAACAGCACGCAGAGAGCTGCCAGGTTCCGGCAACATCTTGCAACTTCCACTTCTCTGTAAAGTTTGATCTTGGCCCAAAGAGATACACAATTTCTTACTTTCTTGCTATAAGGCCGGGTGTGGTGGCGGCACTGGATGGGTGAAGTAGGGGTGGGCTTGGCCCAGCGCCATGTCCGACATCGGCTCCTTCCACCGCCGCCCCGTGCAGCTGCCCCAGGCAATGCTCGATCCGCCCGCTCACCCCCCTGACTGCTGTAGGACCTCCCGCGGCCACCTCCATCAACACCACCCACCGCCCGCCCACGATCACCGCCAACCCACCATCCATCTGTCCCCTCCACCAGCATCACGGGCAACACCACCACAAACCCACAGTCCATCCCCTCCACCAACACCACCGCCCGCCCGCAACCACTGCCAACCAACCCACCGTCCATCTGTCTCCTCCACCAACACCACTGTAAACACACCATCCACCTGTCCCCTCCAGCAACACCACTGCCAACACCACTCCCCCCCTGCGACCACCGCAACCCCACTGTCCATCCCCACCGCCAACACCACTGCAACCCCACTGTCCATCCCCACCGCCAACACCACTGCAAACCCACCATCCGTCCATCCCCTCCAGCATCCGCCCCTTTGCTTCTAGAATCTGGAACATAGAACAGCACAGCACAATGCCCACTTCCGCCCACAATGTCTGTGTTGGAAATGATGCCAAGACCATCTCTTATCTACCTGTGCATAACCCATATCCCTCCATCCCTTGCATATCCATGTGCTATCTAAAAGCCTCTTAAACGCCACTGTCGTATTTGTCTCGACCACCACCACCCTCTGTGTAAAAACATTGCCACACACATCCTTTTAAACTTTGCCCCTCTCACTTGAAAGCTCTGCCCTCTAGTATTTGAGGCCATCGCTTTAATCTGTGCACCTAACCAAGGAACCATGGTTGATAAACACAGCACATTATAAAGATGGCGCGGTCCAGTCCAGTCGCCGTCGTGGTAGCTCTGCGGGAACTGTGCGTTTTCAACTGGTATGTTTACTTTAAAATTATCCCTAAGTGCTCTAGCGTGTGCTAACACTTAGCATTAACCAATGTACGACCGGGAAACGCTCGAGCGCTACCGGAGCACCATTAAACAGAAAACTACTCACCGATTACCGATAGAGATCATCAAAGGAGCGCACCGCGGCAGCAGCAGTGGGAGCGCAGATCAGTGGGAAAGTCGGAAAAAACACCGAGGGAAGCGAGGGGGGATTCGGAACAGGCTGAGAACCCAAGCCTTACGTCCACCTCTGCCCAGCATACTTCTGGCCAACGTCCAGTCCCTGGAGAACAAGCTGGATGACCTCAGGGCAAGGATCAGATTCCAGAGGGACATAAAGAACTGTAACATCCTTTGTCTGACCGAAACATGGCTGACCCCGCTGGTGCCTGACCAGGTGATCTGCCCATCCGAGTCCTTCACTGTTTTCCGGGCGGACAGAACGGAAGAATCCGGGAAATCCAAGGGCGGAGGAGTCTGCTTCTTGACCAATAATAACTGGTGCAATCCTGGAAATATTAAGACGCTTTCTCGTTCCTGCTCGCCGGACCTGGAACATCTAACTATCTCATGCCGACCATTCTACCTACCCCGGGAGTTCAGCTCGGTGATCATCACAGCCGTCTATATCCCACCGCATGCGGACATCGACGTGTCCCTGTCGGCCCTGCACGATGTGTTGTGTCAACACCAAAACAAGAACCCTGATGCGGCTGTGCTGGTGGCTGGAGACTTCAATAGGGGAAATCTCAAAAAGGTCATGCCCAACTTCTACCAACACATCACGTGTGTCACCAGGGGGGATAGAACTTTGGACCACTGCTACACGCCGTTCAGGAAAGGCTACAAGGCCGTTTCTCTCCCTCCTTTTGGAAAATCTGACCACGCTGCCATTTTCCTGCTGCCGGAGTACAAACAACGGATAGTACGGGAAGCGACAGTGACGAGGGATGTAAAACGGTGGGCTGACCATTCAGAGGCCATGCTGCAAGATGCACTGAGCGAAGTCGACTGGAATATGTTCCAAGCAAGTTCCAGAGACGTAAATGAGTTTGCGGAAGCGGTTACGGACTTCATTGCCACAATAGCCGATACCATCATCCCCACGGTAAGGGTCAGTATCTTCCCTAACCAAAAACCCTGGGTGGACAGGTCTATTCGCGTGGCCTTGAATGCTCGCACCGCTGCTTACAACTCCGGCCTGGCATCCGGCAACATGGACCACTACAAGGGAGAGTCCTACCAACTGCGAGGAGCAGTGAAGGATGCAAAAAGGAGGTACCGGGACAAGATGGAGTCACAGATGGAGCAGCAGGACACCAGGCGCCTTTGGCAGGGGCTACGGACTATAACTAGCTACAGGTCCAACACCCCCTCAACCGGAAGTGCCGGCTCCTCCTTAGCTGATGACCTGAACTCTTTTTATGCACGGTTTGAGATGGGTAACACCACCAGCTCGCCGTCTAAAAACAGCACCGAAGGGGCGCTGGCTAGCGAGGCTGGAGGGGGATCCACCCCCGGGGATGTGCACACATTCTCGGTGTCCGAGCATGAGGTGAGGTGGGCTCTGACACGTGTGAACACGAGGAAAGCTGGAGGCCCAGATGGTATATCTGGGCGAGTACTAAAGTCTTGTGCTACTCAGCTTGCTCCAGTGCTCACCACAATATTCAACCTCTCCTTGGCAAAGTCCGTGGTCCCTGCATGCTTCAAAAGATCCATCATTGTACCGGCGTAAGAATGCCTCTCCAGCGTGTTTAAATGACTACCGACCGGTGGCCCTTGTTATACTTCGTGGTCCGGTACCTGTTGTACCTTTAGTGACTCTGGAAGGACCACAAGTACACGTGTATAAAAGGTTACATTGCTGGAGCTCAACTCCAGGCTGTTTATTCCGTGGCCACCTGCATCCAGAGTGACCACCTACTCACACCCATCACTTATATACACAGCCATACAAAGTAGTTCTTGGATACACAAAGTAGTCCCAGCAATATCACAACATCCCCCTTGTCTTATATAAAATTGTTTTCTTTACCATTCGAGGGCTAAAATATATTTAACAAACAAAACCAAAACACCATTGCTATTTGCAAACAAAACCAATAACACAATTAAACACAATTGCTTTTTTCGCCATCATGGTGGTCACTCCTCTGCGGAATTTCACACATCGCCGGGGGTCACTCTCCGTGTGGTCACTCACTCCGGGTGGTCACTCATCTCCGTGTGGTCACTCACTCCGTATGGTCACTCACTCCGTGTGGTCACTCCACAGATATATACATTTATACAAAAACATCAAATATAATACATTAAGCTTTCAGTACACAGATCACTACACAGGTCATTAAACACAAAATATTCATTTTGTTCCATATCTTCCCCTCAAGAAGACGTGCTGTGTAGATCAAACGTAGTGTAGGCTCTAGATGCTCCACCACCATGATTTGCCTCCCACTGCTGGGTTCCCACTGCTGGGCTGGCACTGCTGGGCTCCCACTGCTGGGCTGGCACTGCTGGGCTGGCACTGCTGGGCTCCCACTGCTGGGCTGGCACTGCTGGGCTCCCACTGCTGGGCTGGCACTGTTGGGCTCCCACTGATGGGCTCCCACTGCTGGGCTCCCACTGCTGGGCTGGCACTGCTGGGCTCCCTATTGCTGGGCTGGCACTGCTGTAATCGCGGTGCGATCGCACCTCCTCTGAAGTGCGCGCTGGCCCCGCCCACAGGTGCTCCACGGCAGCTGTCGCTCAACTTTTCGAACGCGCTGCCGCTAGCCCCGCCCACAGGTGCTCCCGTCCCCGCCCACAGGTGCTCCTGGCAGCTGCCGCGCAATTTGAACGCGCTGCCGCTGCCTTGGGCCCAGGGCCGTCCCGACTCTACGGTCGACGCGCCTCGGTGAGTATGTAGTGCCTTGGCCTTTACCGGCCGCCACACCTCCGCGGGTGGTCGGTCCCTCCGGTCGCCGACCCCCTCCGGTCGCCGCACACCTCCGTGGGTGTCGGTCTCCTCCAGGGCTCTCCCGGTCGCCGCACACCTCCGTGGGTGTCAGTCTCCTCCAGGGCTCTCCCGGTCGCCGCACACCTCCGTGGGTGTCAGTCTCCTCCAGGGCTCTCCCGGTCGCCGCACACCTCCGTGGGTGTCAGCCTCCCCCGGGGCTCTCCCGGTCGCCGCACACCACCGTGGGTGTCGGGTCTCCTGGTCTCCTCTGGTCGCCGCACACCTCCATGGGTGCCGGTCTCCACCGGTTGCCGCACACCTCCATGGATGTCGGGTCTCCCGGTCTTCCCCGGTCACCGCACACCTCCGTGTGTCCGGTCTCCCGGTCTCTCCCTCGCGAAGCAGTCGCAGGCTTCTAATCTCGGCCTACACAGGTGCTGGGGCGCGACGTGGGCCTACACGCACCGCCCCCAGCAGCTTGCAGCGTCACGTCGGCAATTCGGCGCCGACTTACTGAGCAGGTAACTATACCAACTCACACTGGCCCTGTCAGGATGCACTCCAAACGTCCCGTACCGAGCTGGAAACTTTTCTTTCGTTTTGTTTCCCTTCAGGGCTCTTTTATTTTTTAAATTATTTTTAAAAAAAATCTTTTCTGCTCGGGCATGCTTCATTCCCTCCCTAGGCGAAACACCAAGCCGCTGCCACCATGTTGTTCTTCGTGGTCCGGTACCTGTTGTACCTTTGTTGTGACTCTGGACGGACCACGAGTGCACATGTTTAAGATGTTATCATGGTGCAGCTTGTACTCCAGGCTGTTTATTCCAAGGCCGCCTGGATCCAGAGTGACCGCCTAATCACACCCACCACTTATATACACAGCCATACAAAGTAGTTCTTGGATACACAAAGTAGTCCCAGCAATATCACAACAGCCCTCACCTCCGTTGTCATGAAATGCTTTGAGAGGCTAGTCAAGAAGCACATCTGCGTCCTCCTTCCTCGCAACATGGACCCACTACAGTTCGCATACCGTCCGAACAGGTCCACGGATGATGCGGTCTCCCAGGTTCTACACACCGCTCTCTCTCATCTGGACAGCCAGGGGGGCTATGTGAGGATGCTGTTCATTGACTTTAGTTCAGCATTCAACACAATAGTCCCCAGCGGACTGGTTGAGAAGCTGCTGGAACTGGGGCTTAGCACCCCTCTGTGTGCCTGGGTCCTGGACTTTCTCACTGCCAGGCCCCAAGTGGTCAGGATGGGGGAACACACATCTAGCTCCCTCACCCTGAACATAGGATCCCCCCAGGGCTGCGTCCTTAGCCCCCTACTGTACTCCCTGTACACACATGACTGTGGGGCCAGGTTCCGCTCAAACTCCATCATCAAGTTTGCTGATGACACTGTGGTGGTGGGCCGGATCTCCAACAACGATGGTGGCTGATCTGGCACTCTGGTATCAGGACAATAGCCTCCTCTTGAATGTCACTAAAACAAAGGAGCTGATTGTGGACTTCAGAAGGGCTAAACATCCAAGGACGTACACGCCACTGGAGATAAATGGGTCTACTGTGGACAGGGTGAGCAGTTTTAAATACTTGGGAGTCCGCATCTCAGAGGATCTGACGTGGGCAACGCACATTGCCGCACTGGTGGGTAAGGCTAAGCAGCGCCTTTACCACCTTAGACAATTGAGGAAATTCAGAGTGTCTCTGAGGATCCTTCATTGCTTCTACTCTGGGGCTGTAGAGAGCATCCTGTCCGGCAACATTACAGTCTGGTTTGGGAACAGCTCTGCCCAGGACAGGATGGCCCTGCAGAGAGTAGTGCGTTCGGCAGAACGCACCATGGGAACTACACTCATCCCCCTGCAGGACCTATACATCAGGAGGTGCAGATCCAGAGCAAGCAAGATCATGAGGGACCCCTGCCACCCCAGTAACGGACTGTTCCAGATGCTACGATCAGGCAAACGCCTCCGCTGTCACGCTGCGAAAACGGAGAGGATGAGATGGAGCTTCTTCCCACAGGCCATCAGGACTGTCAACTTTTATAACCCCAGAGACTACATTTTTGTCGACACTAATAGTAACTTATTAACTTTATTTATATGCTGTAACTGTAATTCGTTTTTGTGCACAACCCGCAGGCATTGCCACTTTCATTTCACTGCACAGTATGTGTATGTGACAAATAAATTTGATTTGACTTGACTTGACTGTATGAAAGGGAGGATATTCTGCTGTTAAACAATGCATTTCCCATACTTTCAACAGCCGTCTGATAACAAGGCAACGTGCTGGCATCAAAATGACCAATAACTGTAATAAAGTTAGACTTTACTTACCAGGCACAATATGGGTGGTGTTGCTGGAAGGGACAGATAGACGGTGGGTTGGCGGTGGTATTGGCGTGGTGTTGGCGTGGTGGTGGTGTTGGTGGTGGTGTTGCTGGAAGGGACAGATAGACGGTGGGTTGGCGGTGGTATTGGCGTGGTGTTGGTGGTGGTGTTGGTGGTGGTGTTGCTGGAAGGGACAGATGGACGGTGGGTTGGCGGTGGTATTGGCGTGGTTGTGGTGTTGGTGGTGGTGTTGCTGGAAGGGACAGATGGACGGTGGGTTGGCGGTGGTCGCATTCAAGAGAGAGCTAGATAGAGCTCTTAAGGATAGCGGAGTCAGGGGGTATGGGGAGAAGGCAGGAACAGGGTACTGATTGAGAATAAGAAAATAACTGCAGATGCTGGTACAAATCGATTTATTCACAAAATGCTGGAGTAACTCAGCAGGTCAGGCAGCATCCCGGGAGAGAAGGAATGGGTGAAGTTTCGGGTCGAGACCCTTCTTCAGACTGATGAAGAATGATCAGCCATGATCACATTGAATGGTGGTGCTGGCTCGAAGGGCCGAATGGCCTACTCCTGCACCTATTGTCTATTGACAATTTGAACCAAAGAATGTGAGACAATGAAATTTAAATAAATAATGTTGCCCTTTGAGTGATAGCAGTAATGAGAATATCTCTCTTTGCCTTTATAAAAAATATATTCTCTGATACATAACGATTGGCATTTCCACCAATCTTTCTATGTGATATTCCCCCTCCTCCTCATTTATTTGCAGAGTTATTTTCCTCCTGCTGCAGTTCCTTCAGAACCCATCGTTTATTCATTTATTCTTACGGTGGCGCAGTGGTAGAGTTGCTGCCGTACAGAGCCAGAGACCCGGGTTCGATCCTCATTACGGGTGCTGCCTGTAAGAGTTTGTACATTCTCCCCATGACCCCGTGGGTTTTCTCCGGGTGCTCCGGTTTCCTTCCACATTCTAAAGACATGCAGATTTGTAGGTTAATTGGCTTTGGTAAAATTGTAAAATTGGCCTTGGTGTGTAGGATAGTGTTAGTGCACGGGGTGGCCGCTGGTCGGCGTGGAGTCGGTGGGCTGAGTGGCCTGTTTCCATGCTGTATCTCTAAAGTAAACTAGTGCACGGGGTGATCGCTGGTCGGCGTGGAGTCAGTGGGCTGTAGGGCCTGTTTGAAGGGCTGTGTCTAAAGTAAAGTCTAAAGTATTCTGATCTAGGTGTGACTGGGGATCAAATCAGATCAGATAATAGTAAACGTCAATACAATCATGCCAAACTCATGTAGAATAGGTAGAGCAAAGGGAAGGTGCAGAGTGAGAAGTAGTTGTTCCTGAGTCTGGTGGTGCAGCTTTCTGTACCTCTCGCCTGACAGCAGCAGGGAGAAGAAGGAATGGCCAGTCTGGGACAAGTCTGCAATTATGTTCGCTGCTTTCCTGAGGCAGCTTTTAAGTGTAGATGGAGTGTACGGTGGGGAGTGTGGTGTGTGTGGTGGACTGGGCTACATCTACAATGGTGGGGAGTGTGGTGTGTGATGGACTGGGCTACATCTACAATGGTGGGGAGTGTGGTGTGTGTGGTGGACTGGGCTACATCTACAATGGTGGGGAGTGTGGTGTGTGTGGTGGACTGGGCTACATCTACAACACTCCACAATTTCTTGTGGTCTAGGACAGGGCTGTTCCCAAACCAAGCTGTGCTGCAACCCGACAGTATGCTTCCTATGGAACATCTGTAGAGGTTTGTAAGAGTCACTGGTTGAACCATGACAGATAATTCTTTAATGGACTTCTGTACATGTGAGAATAATAAACTGAACTAATGTTGTATTACTCCAGTACTTTGTGTCTTGTTTTGTAAACCACCAACTGCAGTTGTTTGTGGATAAACCAATATTGCTAGTGTTACATGCAGGAGTACCAACATCTCCCTTCTTCCTTAAACTCACGTTGTCCCCTGGGGGAGTGGACCTTCCCTTGTGTGAGGGGTCACCCTCGGGACTTGGCCCCTCATTCCCTGAGCATCCGCCAATCCCTCAGTGTTCCTCGGTATCCATCATTCCCTCAATGTCCATCAATGTCCCTCATCCCCTCAAGTGTCCCTCAGTTCCTCATTCCTTCAATGTCCCTCATTCCCTCAACATTGGTCAGTGTCCAGTGCTCCCCCACTGACTACCAGTCCCTCAGTGACTCTCAGTGAGCATGGGTTGGCAATCAACCTTGCCAAGTGCCACTTTGGTGTGACCACGATTGACTTCCTCGGCCACCGTGTGACTTCGCAAGGCACGGTTCCCCTGCCGGACAAAGTCGACGCCATCCGCCGGTTTCCCCGTCCATCCTCGGTGCGTGGCCTGCAGGAGTTCATTGGCATGGTGGCTTTTTATCACCGATTTCTGCCATCCGCGGCCCACATCATGCGGCCGCTATACGAGCTGCTGGCGGGGAGGCGTAAGGACGTCGTGTGGATCGACGAGGCGGTAACAGCCTTCGACGGCGCGAAGGAGGCCCTGGCTCGGGCTGTGCTGCTGGTTCACCCACGGGAGGATGCCCCGACAGCCCTTACGGTGGACGCCTCAGAGTCAGCGATTGGTGCCGTACTGGAGCAACTGATGGACGGGGGTTGGCGGCCGCTGGCCTTCTTCAGCCGGCACCTCAACAACGCCCAGAGGAAATACAGCACATTCGACCGCGAGCTCCTAGCTCTGTACCTGGCGGTGCGCCACTTTCGCTACTTCCTGGAGGGCCGCCCGTTCACCGCTTACACGGACCACAAGCCGCTCACGTTCGTCCTGGCAAAGGTTTCCGACCCGTGGTCCGCCCGACAGCAGCGCCAGTTGCCGTATATATCCGAGTACACCACCTCCATTCGCTTCATCGAGGGGAAGGAAAACCGGGTGTCCGACGCGTTGTCTCGCCCCGCCGTCAATGCCATTTTAGAAGTGGCACCCGGCATTGATTATTCTGCCCTGGCGGAGGCCCAGATAACGGACAGTGAGATGCCCGTCTACCGGACTGCCATCTCTGGCCTCCGCCTTCAGGATGTCCCCCTCGGCCCCGGAGGAGCGACGATACTGTGCGATGTGTCGGCAGGTCAGCCGTGCCCCATCGTCCCAGCCGCGTGGCGCCGGAGGGTGTTCAACGTGGTCCACGGGCTGGCTCATCCATCCATCCGGGCGACAACCGCACTGGTAGCTGCGCGGTTCATGTGGCACGGTCTGTGCAGGCAGGTTGGCCACTGGGCCCGCACCTGCATTCCGTGCCAGACGGCGAAGATTCAACGCCACGTCCGGGCGCCACTCCAGGAGATCGGTCTACCCTGCCGGCGTTTAGACCACCTGCACGAGGACATTGTGGGCCCTCTCCCGCCATCCCAGGGCATCACCCACCTCCTCACGGTGGTGGACCGCTTCACGCGGTGGCCGGAGGCCATACCACTGGCTGACATATCCACAGCCACATGCGCTCGTGCGTTGGCTGCACATTGGATCGCTCGCTTTGGGGTGCCGGTGGTCATCTCGTTGGACCAGGGGCCACAGTTCACCTCTGAGCTGTGGGCGGCCATGACTCACCTGTTGGGCATGCGGCTGCACCACACCACGGCCTATCACCCGCAGGCAAACGGCCTGGTGGAGAGGTTCCACCGGCAGCTGAAGACAGCGCTGAAGGCGCGATTCTCCGGCCCCGACTGGATGGACGAGCTACCATGGGTCTTGCTGGGCATCCGGACTGCGCCTAAGGAGGACCTCATCTTCAGCGGAGCTCGTGTACGGGTTGCCGCTCACGGTGCCCGGGGAGTTCGTGCCCTCGTCGCCAGGGCAGGAGGAACCGCCCTCGACAACCCTACAATGCCTTCGAGAGCAAGTGGGCAAGCTCGCACCCGTGCCGACGTCCCGCCACGGGACATTCCGCCCGCATGTGCCATCGGCTCTCCGGGAATGCGCCTATGTGTTCCTGCGCCTTGACGCCCACCGGACGCCGCACCAGAGGCTGTATGAGGGCCCGTACCGGGTGCTGGAGCACGGACAGACAACCTTTGTCTTGGATATGGGGGGCTGGCTGGAGGCCGTGTCAATTGACCGCTTAAAGCCGGCGCTCTTGGACATCGACCAACCGGTTGCTGGTTGCCCAGCCTCGGCTGCGAGGTCGCCCCCCTTCGCGGGTCCCTCCACCTATCCCCCCACCTGTCCCCCCACTTGTCCCTCCTCCTGTCCCACCACCTGTCCCTCCACCGGCCCCTCTGTCGGCCGATTTCCGTACGCGGTCCGGTCGGGTTGTGCGCCCGCCAGTGAGTTTCGTGCCTCCGGTTCTGGGGGGGGGGGGGTTGGTCCTGTGGCGGCTCCCAAGGGTCGGGCCATAACACTACCGACCCCTCGGCACGGGAATAGACTGATTTAGGGGGGCGGCCCTTTATAAAGGACGGGGTTTTAGGTGCGATCGCTCTCTGGCAGACTCGACTGGTCTAGAGAACGTATTAAACACATCGCTCCCGAAATACCCGGCTCCTCACCTTTATTTCAAGCTTTTTCGACGCGTCACAGAGAGGTCATTGATCCCAGACCACTATGGCAGGCAACAGAAGAGATGTTTGAGTCTCTGGCTGAAATTCTAAATCTTCACTGACCATAAGTGAAGTATCAGATGACTGGAAGACAACAAATAACTGGCTTGAAGGTAGGAAGCAGAGGATGATGGTGGAGGACAGGATGCAAAGTACCGGAGTAAATCAGCGGGTTGGGCAACATCCCTGGGGAACATAGATAGTGGAGGACAGGATGCAAAGTACTGGAGTAAATCAGTGGGTTGGGCAACATCTCTGGGGAACAGAGATAAGTGACATATCGGGTCAGGACCCTTATTCAGACTAATTATGGGAGAGGGGGAGTGGGGTAGAAAGCTGGGAGAGGAAAGGCAGGAAGAGTCTGGCAGGTTATATGTGGCAAAGGTGTGGGTGTGGGGGGGGATAGGCAAATAATTGGAACAAAGGCCAGAGATTTAAACAAAGTGTGAAACAGAAGGATTGAAGAGTTGTGAATTGTGAAGCCAATGTTGCCTCACTCTAGCGATCGAGGAGGCCCAGGACAGAGAGGTCAGTGTGGGAGTGGGGGCTAAAATCGTTAGCAATCAGGAGATCCAGTAGGCCTCGGTGGACCAAGCGCGTGTCTGGTCTGGCCGATGTACAGTGAGCCTCATTGGGAACACGGAAGCAGCCGGAGGTTAGAGGAGGTGCCCTTGATCCTCTTTCTCAACTGGATTGGCTGCTGGAGTCACAGGATGGATGTGAGGGGGAGGTACTGGAATAGGTGTTACATCTCCTGCGGTTGATAGGGTGGTGAAGTATGCTGGCCTTCATTGGTCCCGGAATAGTTGGGATGTTACGTTACAGTTGTACAAGACATTGGTTAAGCTGCACATGGAATATTTTGTTCAGTTTCAGTCACCCTGCCAGGGGAAAAATGCCATTAAACAGGTGCAGCAAAGAGGGTGAGGCGGGTGAGGGGGGTGGGTGAGGTGGGTGGGTGAGGCGGGGTGAGGTGGGTGAGGCGGGTGAGAGGGGTGAGGTGGGTGAGGCGGGGTGAGGGGGGTGGGTGAGGCGGGGTGAGGCGGGGTGAGGCGGGTGGGCGGGGTGAGGTGGGTGGGTGGGGTGAGGCGGGGTGAGGGTGCAACACTCAATATTGCTCGCATTCTGACAATGTGTCAGGTTACAGAGCTGTGTCTCGGATATGGCGTTGATCAACACCGGGGCCACAGGGACGGCCCTCTCTCCCTTCCTGTTCACCATCTGCACCTCGGACTTCAGATGTAACTCGCATTCCTGCCACCTACAGAAGTTTTTAGGTGACTCTGCAATTGTGGGCTGCATCAGTGAGGGGAGGGAAGCTGAATACAGAGGTGTAGTCAATGACTTTGTTGAGTGGTGTGGGCTGAATCACCTGCAGCTCAACACCGATAAGACTAAGTAGTTAGTGGTGGACATTAGGAGGAGAGGAACACCCCTGTCCCCTGTCTCCATCATTAGTGTGGATGTGCAGTTTACCAGGGATACAAATACCTTGGAGTAGATTCCCAGACACTAAACTGTACTGATCCAGGAATGCTGAGGCCCTGTACATGAAGGGACAGAGCCGGCTGTTCTTTTTGAGAAGGCTCCACTCCCGCAACATCTGCAGTGAGATGCTATAGATGTTCTACCAATTGGTGGTAGCCTGTATCATCATCTTCGCTGTTGTGCCAGGGCAGCAGGGCGAAGGCTGTGGATACCAATAGGATCAACCAACTCATCAGGAAAGCTGGCTCTGTCCTGGGGGCGGAATTGGATTCATGAGAGGTGGTCTTGGAGGGGAGGATGCTCCTCAAACTGCAGCGCATCTTGGATTATACAGCTCGCCCTCTCCGTGACACACTGGTCAACCTGAGGAGCACCTTCAGCAACAGACTGGTTCCACCAAGGAGCAGCACAGAACGCCGCAGAAGATCCTTCTTCCCTGTGGCTATCAAACTGTACAACTCCTCCCCCTTCTGTCGTGGGTAGACTGGTTCCCCTTCCTCCACCCCAATCTTTACACATCCCCAATCCTTTCACTTTAATTTTATGTATCGTGTGTTTTATGACTATTGGAAGATCAATTTCCCTCCTGGGATAAAGTTATTTCGTATCGTATTCTGTTCTTTCAATTTGTCAAATTAGTTCAACACATCTGACTTCGTCCCTTTCAGAGTGAAGGGAAGATAATGAAGAGGTGCAGTCAATGAGGAGGGGATCTTCGCCGTGGCTTTCAGGAGCTGCTGCAAGAGTTTGAGCAGGAGGAACAGCAACAGGAATCCGCCGGAGTCTTCCTTGGTCACCAATGATGGAACGCTGACCAGATCCTATTTACAGCACATTCAGGTAACATAGGCAGCACGAGCTCAGCAGCAGAAAGCCCAGAGGAATATAGGTGTATGGTGAAAGTGAAAAATACATTGGCAAGATAAAAAGTGCAGTTAGAAAATGTCTGGTAAAATATGAAAAAAAGCTCTTCTATGTTCAATGAATTTGTGATGGGAAGTAGAATTAGAAAAAAAGGAGTTCAATTATAGATTACAGCCACACCCTGGGTTTGGAGAGTAAATCCGATTGAATCCCGATGCCTTAATCAGTTGCACAGCACAAACAGGTCCAGCCCACCGTGTCCATGTCAACCATCAAGTGTCTTTTACACCTCATTTATCAGCTAAAAAACTTTTCACACAGAGAGTTGTGAATCTGTGGAATTCTCTGCCTCAGAGGCAGTGGAGGCCAAATCACTGGATGCATTCAAAAGAGTTAGATAGAGCTCTTTGCGCTAGCGTAATCAAAGGGTATGGGGAGAAGAGGAACAGGGTACTGATTGTGGATGATCAGCCATGATCACATTGAATGGCGGTGCTGGCTCGAAGGGCCGAATGGCCTCCTCCTGCACCTATTGTCGATGTATCTATGTGTCTGCTTTATCCACCTCCCTGGCAATGCATCCTGGGCACCAACCACTCGACGGAATAACAACAAAACAACCTTGCCTCACACATCTTCGTTAAACGTTCTCCCTCTCTGAAAGCTAAGTCCTCTTATCTTCAACATTTCACCCTGGGGAAAAATGTTTTGATTGTCTATCCAATCTATGCCCCTCATAATTTAGAAAGTTTTATCAAACCTCCCACTCAGCCTTCTACGCTCCAAATGTGTCCAACCTTGTAGCTAAACCATGCAGCATCCTGGTAAACCTCTTCTCCACCCTCTCGAAAGCCTCCACATCATTCCTGCAATGGTGTACAGTGCTGCACACAATACTCCAAATGCGGCCTAACCAAATTTTAATAAGGCTGTAACTTTACTTTCCGACTTTTATATTCGATGCCCCAATTGGTGAAGGTTGGCAGACCACAAACCTTCGTCACTCTATCTCCTTGTGCTGCTATTTTCCAGGAGCAATGGGCTTGAACCCCAAGACCACTCTGTCCATCAATGCTGCTATACTTTAACTGGATGCTTTCTTTACCTTCGACCTCTCAAAGTGTAACAGCTCATATTTGCTCAGGTTAAACTTCATCTGCGGGGGGCGCTAGTGTGCATGTGATGTAATAGACGTGTTTTGCTAGAGCTCCCCTCCGATAAATCGAGATTAAGGAATAAAAGACTATTTATAGTACAACTCCCACTTTAAGTTGTGTCTACTGCTGTTATAACAGACCGACATAAAATGACAACGCAGAAGTCGTCCAGAAAGCAGCCAGCCGTCAGGAAATTTAATGAAAACCCAGCATCGTCACTGGATGAGGAGTGGCCTAGTGGTGGAGAGCCGGAGCTAATCACACTATCGGCAGAAGGAACTCCTGAAACAGCCATCATTCTTACAGCTATAAATGAAATGAGCAAGAAGATGGATGACCGATTTAATACCCTGGAGGTGTCCCTCCAAGTTACCCAAGCCACTCTGACTGAACATGGAGCACGGATATCTATGGTAGAAGATGCGAGCAGTGACCATGACACTCGACTAATTCAGTTGGAGCAGCAGTGGCTAAGGCTAGAATATGCTAACAAGGCCCTCCAGGATAAAGTTATTGATCTGGAGGCGCGCTCCAGACGCCAGAACATAAAAGTGGTCGGACTACCAGAAAAGATTGAAGGCGGCCGCCCCATGGAGTTCATTGGTAACTTTATTCGGGACTTGTTGGGGGCAGAACATTTCTCGATGCCCATAGAAGTTGATAGGGCGTATAGGCTGGGAGGACAACCGGCTAACGATCTCGCGCGCCCCAGAGTCATGATAGTTAAGATCCACAGCGGCCATCAGAAAGAGCGGATAATGCGACTGTCACAACAACAATACCCGCTGAACTACAATGGGAAGCAAATTCACATTTTTCCTGATCTCCCGGCAGAGATAATGAAACAACGTCGTCTTTTCGAGGTCACGAGGAAGAAGCTCAAAGAGGCAGGCCTGCGAACCGGATATATCTACCCTGCTCGCCTCCGGGTTACCCAGGGTATCGACACGTCGATATTTAGCACCCCGGAGGAGGCCAAACTATTCGCGGATAACCTGCCGCCCAGCCCGGTGACAACGGTGGGCTAATGTCGGCTAACAGACTAACACTGACTAGCTGGTCTCCAGACCAGCTGTTTCAGCCAATCTCAACGTGGGGGCATGGTCACCCTCTTGTCGAGTAAGCTTAAATCCTGAGGATACAAGCTTTTGTCCAAGTGCACTGACTCTCCCATGTCTATCCATGTTTAAGCCGCTGGCCCGGAGTGGACGGCGGGCGTCGGCTAACATGCGAACGAGTTAACTCTGAGCCATGGACATGGTCATTCACACGAAAGGTAGACGTTGGACTCAATAGATTTAACTTTAACTTTGTTTAATGTGCTTAATTCGTTTCAGGAATAGGATGATTTTACAGGATGGGTTCCTGCTAATTTTTCAAAGGGAAACGTTTTTTTTGTTGAACAGATCCGTAATTTTGTTTGTTCATCGGAGGGGATGCCGACTGAATTTGTAGTTAACTAGCTAGCGGTTTCACAATTTAGCCTTTAGCTAGCCTTTGGGCTTAACAGGCTAGATAGTTGAAGTAACCCCCGTTTACAGTATGTTAGGATATTTTCTCTCACTTTGTTTGGGAGAGTGGGGATGGGGGGAGGGAAAGTCCGAGTTTTGTGTGTGTTTTTGTGTTGGTGGTCTTCCTGTTTTTTTGTTTGAGGCAAATTATTATGTCGCTGCTTATGTAATACAATTTACACCTTCTGATGGTACCTGGGGATGATGATGTGCGTGGGAGGGTTACCATGGTGAGCTGGAATGTCCGCGGCATGGGCCACCCAATTAAACGAGCTAAGGTTTTTCACATCTTAGGTCTTTATCTGCCGACCTTGTGTTCCTCCAAGAAACTCACATTAGAACATTGGGGCAGAGACAGTTGCGCTGCAGATGGGCAGATCAGATATTTCAATCCACATTTTCTAGCAAAGCCCGCGGGGTGGCAATTATGGTTAAGAAAAACATAGATTTCAGACATATTTCTACAGTAAGTGACCCGAATGGTCGATTTCTCATAGTAACTGGGTACCTTTACTCTGTTCATGTAACACTGCTTAACATTTATGGTCCGAATATTGATGATGCAGCTTTCTTTCGCAAAATCTTTGATAAGCTACCTGACCTTTCTAATACGAATGTGATTGTTGCAGGGGACCATAACACAATCCTTGACTGGCACCTGGATAGGTCATCAAATAAAATGTGTAGCCCTTCGAATGCATCCACGGTTTTGAAAAATCTCATCTCCTCCACCAATTTAGTTGACATTTGGAGGATACAGCATCCCACAGACAGAGAATACTCTTTTTTTTCTAAAATGCACAATTCATACTCTCGTATCGATTATTTTTTATTAGACTCGAAACTCATACCTAATGTAATAAATACCAAATATCATAACATTTTGATCTCAGATCACGCTCCAACCTCAATTATCTTTGACTTTAAGCTGCTAAATGGCGACTACGCCTTTCCTTGCTTAATGATGGAACTTTCTGTAAATACATGTCTGAAAAAATTACAGAATATTTGGAGACCAATGACACTTCTGATGTCTCGGACTCCACCTTGTGGGAAGCTTTCAAGGCAGTTATGAGGGGTCATATTATTTCGTATGAAGCGTCTTTAAAGAAATCCAGAGAGAGACGTCTACAAGAAATTGATTCGGAGCTTTCTCCAATGGAGACGTTGTATCGGAGCACAAACAACCCCCAAACGCTGCAAAATATGCTCAGTCTTAAATATGAGTATAACACGATTCTAACAAATCAAGTCAGTGACCAGCTACTGCGACTGAAACAGCGATATTTTGAATTAGGGGACAAACCGCATACATTGTTAGCCCGTCAGCTTAGAGGGCAACAAGCAAGTAGGGCCATACATATAATAAAATCAGGCAAGGGTGTTGCTTTAACCGATCCAAAATTAATAAATGAACGCTTTGAGGAGTATTATCAAGAGCTGTATAAATCCAAAGCTAACGGTGATATCAATGCATGGTTAAAAAAGTTGGACATACCAAAATTAGATAGTGCCTCTTGTGAGGCCTTAAACTCAGAACCCTCCTCTGTAGAAATCAAGGATGCAATTAGGTCGTTGCAAAACGGCAAGAGCCCTGGGCCAGACGGTTTTGGAGTCGAATTTTATAAGAAGTTTACTGACCAGGTAACTCCGATTCTGCACAGGATGCTCTCCCACTCAATCGAGTTGAAAAAGCTCCCACCGTCATTGTACAATGCTAATATTTCTCTCTTATTGAAACAAGACAGGGATGAAACCAATCCCTCCTCATACCGACCAATTTCTATGCTTAATTTGGATTTCAAGATTTTTACTAAAATAATGGCGACTAGACTAAATAAGTGTATAGAATCCATTATCCATACGGATCAGACCGGGTTCATCCCCAATAGGTTCTCTTTCTTTAATGTTAGAAGAGTAATGAACATTATGTATCACAAATTCGATAGTTCTTCCAAACAAGCCATTCTGTGTTTAGACGCAGAAAAAGCTTTCGATCAGGTTGAGTGGGGATATTTACTCAGAGTGCTGGAAGAGTTTGGTCTTGGAGCCTCTTTTATTTCCTGGGTACGTCTTATATATGCTCATCCCACCGCTTCCATACTCACAAACCAGGATAGGTCACCCCCTTTTGCCCTTCAGAGGGGTACGCGACAGGGCTGCCCCCTCTCGCCACTCCTCTTTGCGTTAGCCATTGAGCCGCTGGCAATCGGCATAAGAGGGCATGCGCTTATAAAACCGATAATACTGGGTGGGGTGGAACATAAGATTTCGCTTTATGCGGATGATATCGCCATCTTTGTATCTGACCCTGAACATTCTGTTCCTTACCTATTCCAGCTTATTAATTCCTTTGGCGAGGTCTCAGGTTACACTATAAACTGGCAGAAGAGTGAACTTATATCGATAACAGCAGAATTAGCCAACATGCAGTTTAAAACAAATCCGGATAGTATAAAATATCTGGGCATTAAAATATCTAAAAACCCCAAGACCCTTTTTAAAATTAACTTTACCGAAAGGTTGAACAAGCTAAAGGAGAACATAGAGAAATGGAGAACGTTGCCTATTTCCTTGATTGGCCGCGTGAACGCAGTAAAGATGGTCTCCCTGCCGAGATTTCTGATTTATTTCAGAATGTTCCTGTTTTTATCCCCAAATCCTACTTTAAGTTAATCGATTCTATCATTATGCCATTTATTTGGGGATATAAAGCACACAGGATCTCAAAAGCTTATCTTCAAAAAACGAGGGAACATGGGGGACTGGGGTTACCGTGCTTTTTATATTACTATTGGGCGGCCAATGTTAGAGTCATGGTATACTGGCAGTATGCATATGAACGGGGAGTTGGATATGACCTGCCACCTTGGCTGGCGATTGAAAAAAGCTTAACCCCAAAAACTTCTCTCCCTGCTCTCCTTTTTTCATTACCCAGATCTCTCACCTCTCTTAGAGAGGATCACTTCATTCTGTCCAATGCTCAGAGAATATGGCACCAAATTAGGAAAGCTTGTGAGCTTCCGAATACGTCAATGCACGCCCCAATCTGGCATAACCACGCTTTCCCCCCATCATTTACAGACACAGCATTCAAAGAATGGAGCTGTAAAGGGATAGTTACAATAAAAGATCTTTACATAAATAGACACTTTGCATCATTTGATCAGCTACAATCCAAGTTCTCATTGCCCAAAACTCAATTCTTCAGGTACTTACAGCTGAGAAATTATGTTCGACAAAACAATTCGCTTTTTGAGTCCCTGCCCGAAGACGACTTGTTGTCCAAAATTTTGCTGGGTCCCCCGGAAGCAAAGAACCTAATCTCATCGTTTGTAGGTATCTTTTTAAACAAACTAGATAAATCTACTTTAAAAATAAAACAAACCTGGGAAGAAGACCTTAACATTGAAATTGATGACGATGTCTGGAAGGAAGTACTGAAAAGTATAAAATCCTGTTCTATTAATTCTAGGCTACAACTGATTCAATTCAAGGTTATACACAGATTACACTACTCTAAGGTTAAGCTGCATAAAATCTTTCCTGATCTCTCACCTTTGTGTAATAGATGCAAGACCGCTGAGGGTACACTCGCTCACCACTTTTGGACTTGTCCAAAACTTCACAACTTTTGGTGTCTTTTATTTCAATGGTACTCCACTGTTTTAAACGTCACTTTAACTCCGGACCCTGAAACTGCTCTATTCGGGTATTCCACAACGCTTGAGAAGCTAGACCATAATGCTCGCACAATCTTGGTTTATGGTATGGTAATTGCCAACAGATGTATTTTGAAACTATGGAAATCAGACTCTGCTCCTCAGTTTGAGACTTGGTTAAGAGAATTAATGGGCATATTACACGTAGAGAGGTTGAGATATGAATTGTCTGGCAACCCTCAAAAGTTCTTCAACATATGGAACCCAGTGCTGCAGCATATTAAGGACAAGTAAAACTATCCCCTCAATGCCACATGCTTTTGTACCTTCTTTGAATCCAGCAGTGAAAATACTGAAATATTTGACTTGTGAAAATTACCTTGCCTCATGTTTTTGTGCTTTTGTCTTTTTTTGTTACATTGTAGTTATGTTTTTTTAAAATGTATTTTTATTTATTTATTTGTTTGTTTTTGTTTGTTTGTTTTCATGATTATGTAGGGAAGGGGAGGGATGGGGTTTACTGTTGTTGTTATATGCATTGTAATCAATTATAAAATTAAAAAAATTAAGAAAAAAAAACAAAACTTCATCTGCCTTGTCTCTGCTCACAAGAGACAAAGTGCTGGAGTAACTCAGCGGGTCAGGCAGCATCTGTGGAGAACATGGATAGGTGAAGTTTCACAGAGTGCTGGAGTAACTCAGCGGGTCAGGCAGCATCTGTGGAGAACATGGATAGGTGACGTTTCACAAAGTGCTGGAGTAACTCAGCGGGTCAGGCAGCATCTTTGGAGAACATGGATAGGTGACGTTTCACAAAGTGCTGGAGTAACTCAGCGGGTCAGGCAGCATCTTTGGAGAACATGGATAGGTGACGTTTCAGGTTGGGACTGTTCATCAGACTGCTATATCCTATTGTTAAACAACCTTCCTCATTAGTGTTGTCGGCGGCGCACACAGTTGCAGCGGCTCGATGTCCTCCCGGTCAGTGCTCGTGTATGTGTATGTGTGCGTGTTGTTTTGTGCCCTGTGTACTTACTGTCGGGCGAACAACGTCTACGGCCGGCAGGATCTTCTTAGGATTGGAGCCGGTCGCGAATGGGGGGTTACCGCCGAGTTTGTCCGCTCATACAAGATCCCGGCAGACATAGCGAGGAGCCCCGACTCTCCGTGGATCACCATCCCCGCGGGGAGGAGGCGAAGGCGGCGCAGAGAGAGAAGGCAAAAGCGAGGCGGCAGGGCCGGCGCTCTGGTCAGGCTACGGAGGCAGCCACTGAAACCACCGCTTCCCAGCCTGTTTCTAACGAACGCCAGATCCCTCGCTAACAAGATGGATGAACTTAGGCTGCAGACTGCAGCTAACAACGCCGTGAAGGACAGCTGTATCCTGTTGATCACGGAGACCTGGCTTCATTCTTTCATTCCGGACTCTGCTATCGAGCTAGCAGGCTACACAGCACAGCGTCATGACAGGACAAGAGACTCTGGTAAGAGCAGAGGTGGAGGGCTCTGTGTGTACGTGAACAACACCTGGTGTACAAACACAGTGATTGTAGACAGTCACTGCTCCCCGGACTTGGAGTATGTGACTGTTAAATGCAGGCCCATTTATCTCCCTAGAGAGTTTACTGTTGTCATGATAACTGCTGTGTACATACCACCGGATGCTAATGCTAACTCGGCTATCGGATATTTGTATGGTAGCACTAGCAGTCAACAGAGCATATATCCTGACGGTGTTCACATCATAGCAGGGGACTTTAACCACGCGGACTTGAAGAAAATGCTCCCCAAATTCTATCAGCATGTTAAATGTGCTACAAGAGGAGCTAACACACTGGACAAGGTCTACTCCAACATCAAGCTGGGCTACAGGGCTAGACAACTACCACACCTGGGTCAGTCGGACCATATGTCCCTGTTTTTAATTCCTGCATATGCCCCCCTCAGGAAAACCGCTCCTACCATCACAAAGACCATCACAACTTGGCCTGATGGTGCATCTCAGCAGCTGCAGGACTGCTTCGACAGGACCAACTGGGATGTGTTTGAACACCGGGACCTGGAGGTGTTCACAGACAGTGTACTATGTTACATTAAAAACTGCATGGACACTGTCACAGTGGACAAACGCATCCGGGTCTACCCCAACCAGAAGCCCTGGATGACCCGGGAGGTCCAGCGGCTGTTAAAAGAGAGGAACACTGCTTTTAGGTCTGGCGATAGGGCTTTATACAGCATGGCCCGAGCTAACCTGAAGAGAGGCATCAGAGAGGCCAAATTAGACTACAGGAGGAAGATAGAGGACCACCTGGACAGTAACAACAGCAGGCAGGTGTGGCAGGGGATCCAGTATCTAACCAACTATAAGACCAACCTTGGAGCTGCTGAAGGTGACGCCTCGTTGGCAGAGGAGCTGAACCTCTTCTTTGCTCGCTTTGAAGTGGAGCCACCCGAGACAGCCATATCACACCACATGGTCCACAGCAGCCTAACCCTCAAGATAGAGGAGCATGAGGTGAGGCGCACGCTGCGGGCCATCAATCCAAGGAAGGCTACTGGACCCGACGGCGTCTCTGGACGCGTGCTGAAGGACTGCGCTGACCAGCTGGCTGGAGTCTGTACGAGGATTTTCAACCAGTCTCTGGCCCAGTCCACTGTTCCATCCTGTCTGAAGTCCGCAATCATAGTCCCCTTGCCCAAAAAACCCCACATTTCCAGCCTCAACGACTACCGGCCAGTCGCACTCACACCAGTGGTGATGAAGTGTTTTGAAAAACTGGTCCGGGGTCATATCACATCACTCCTGCCCCGAAGCTTTGACCCCCACCAGTTTGCGTACAGAGCGAATAGATCCACAGAGGACGCTATAGCCACAGCCCTCCATGCTGCACTGTTCCACCTGGAGCAGCCGGGGAGCTACGTGCGGATGCTCTTTGTGGACTACAGCTCTGCCTTTAATACAATCCTTCCCCATAAACTGGTGGACAAACTGGGGGACTTGGGACTTCCACACTCCACCTGTATGTGGATAAATAGCTTCCTGTCAGCTCGCAGCCAGAGAGTCAGAGTGGGCCATCACACATCCACGGCCCTCAGCCTCAGTACCGGCTCTCCACAGGGCTGCGTGCTGAGCCCCCTGCTCTACACCATCTATACACATGACTGCACCCCCGCCCACCACAGCAACACCATTGTCAAATTTGCGGATGACACTACGGTGGTGGGACTCATCACCGGGGGGGACGAGTACGCCTACCGGGATGAGGCGGAGCAGCTGACAGTGTGGTGTGGAGAAAATAACCTGCTCCTCAACACCTTAAAGACAAAGGAAATAATAATAGACTTCAGAAAGAATAAAACGGACATGGTACCATTAACTATCAGAGGGGACTGTGTGGAGAGGGTGGCGGATTTCCGCTTCCTGGGAATCCATATTGAGGAGGACCTGACGTGGAGCGTGAACACCTCTGCGCTGCTGAAAAAGGTCCAGCAGAGACTGCACTTCCTGAGGGTGCTCAGGAAGAATAACATCACTCAGAGACTGCTGTTGTCCTTTTATCGGTGCTACATTGAGAGCATCCTAACATACTGTGTATGCGTATGGTACACCAGCTGCACAGCGGCTCAGAGGAAAGCGCTCCAGAGGGCCATTGACAACGCCCAGAGGATTGTCGGCTGCCCTCTACTTACCTTGGAGGACTTACACAGTTCCCGCTGCATCAAAAAATCCCAGAGTATTATAAAGGACATTTCCCACCCCGGACACTCCCTGTTTGAACTGTTACCGTCAGGCAGACGGTACAGATCTACAAGGACAAGGACAAACAGACTTAAAAATAGTTTTTACCCCACTGCTATAAAGGCACTAAATGTAGCCGCCAAGGAACGCAGGGGCGATACATAATAAGAGACTGTGAAATCGACAGAAGGATGTAGGGTTGGGTGTTTATGCGTGCTATTTTCATGATATTTATTTTAGTTGTTTATCTTTTTTTAAATATTTTACCTTGTATGTATCGTTAGCTTTTAGAATGTTTGAATGGTGCACTGACTGGCTGACATTTTACAATTTCGTTGTACATGGCTCATGTTACAATGACAATAAAGGAACTATTCTATTATCTGTATTTCATCATTCCATATTTTGTCTGAATGATGTTCAAGATCTGTAATGTAGATTGGAAAAGAGATTGTTTTAAGGATTTCAAGATGTAACGTGCAGAATAAATGTGAAACTGGAGGGTCTTGTTTGCTGCCACCTGATCATTGGCTTGTGGTTCTTTTTCCCAGGCGCACCTGGCCTGCAGCGGTGAGCTGCAGGTGCAGCAGTGAAGTGCAGCAGTGAGGTGCAGCGGTGAGGTGCAGCGGTGAGGTGCAGCGGTGAGGTGCAGCGGTGAGGTGCAGCGGTGAGGTGCAGCGGTGAGGTGCAGCGGTGAGGTGCAGCGGTGAGGTGCAGCGGTGAGGTGCAGCGGTGAGGTGCAGCGGTGAGGTGCAGCGGTGAGGTGCAGCGGTGCAGCGGTGAGGTGCAGGTGCAGCGGTGAGGTGCAGCGGTGAGGTGCAGGTGCAACAGTGCAGCAGTGAGGTGCAACAGTGAGGTGCAGCAGTGAGGTGCAGGTGCAGCAGTGAGGTGCAGCAGTGAGGTAAAGGTGCAGCAGTGAGGTGCAGCAGTGCAGCGGTGCAGCGGTGAGCTGCAGGTGCAGCTCGGCAGGTTTCAGGGCCACCAGGGGATGATGAGCAGCATTTTCAGCAGTAAGCAGACGGCAGCGTTCAGCACTGAGCTGAGGGAGGCTGTGTGGCAACGAGAATTCCTCACTGACGTCCTGATAAAGAGGAGGTGACAAGTACAGGTATTAGCACCATCCAAACCACACACTTAAACACTTGGCCATCATGAGATGCAAAGGTGACAATGTGTTGGATAAATAGAGGAGTGAAATGTAAGCCAGAGGGAGGTGTGTGGGTGCAATGGTCCAGGCGAGGGGAAAGAGGGGTGAAAGAAATCTGGAGACTGAGGTGACCCAGGAGGAGGAGGTCCTGGTGGAGGAGACCCAGGAGGAGAAGCCCCAGGTGGAGGAGGTCCTGGTAGAGAAGCCCCAGGATGAGGAGGTTGTGGTAGAGAAGCCCCAGGAGGAGGAGGTCCTGGTGGAGAACTGGGAGGCTGCCATTGTCCCCACCACCAACACCCCAGCCCTGATGAGCTCTGGTGAGGACTCCAAGAGACTTTATATATTCAGTGAGCAACAGGAGAGTTACCTGGTTGAGTGGTGTGAGATGTAAATGTGAGTGCTCACAATCACGATGCCAGAGACAAAGTCGTGGAAACAAGAAATTTATTCACGAGTCTGCAGAACCGGGTGCCTCTCCAAACCGAGACACCCCGAGACAAAGACAGTGCCTTCTCTTTATACAGTACAACTTCGTTGAATCTCCCTCCCTTCTGCTGAATCCTCCTCCCCTTCGGGCTCCTTCCAATCAGAGCGCTGAGGTGCACAATCTTCTGTACCACCCCCAGGTACCCCCCCAGATCATACATTGTATGTGCATGGCAATTGGCAGTTCCCCAATCAGGGGCGTATTTGCAATATTCATTTACCTCGTTGAGCAAGCGCAGTAGTTATCCACATGACCCTTAGTTACCTTCACAACCCATTTCAACCCATCCCTGCTGCTTAGACACTCTCCTAAATTTATGGCTCTTTGTCCAGCCTGCCTCTATCCCCGTACCACACTCTCAGTGCTCCAACGAACTCGGTGGTAGTTCAATCATCCAGCCTATCTCTACCCCTGACAGTTTAATAGCCCTGTCCTTGGTAGAGTGGTTGTTCCAGTATCCTGTTTCTGGTGGTTTAATCATCCTGTTTCTCACAATCCATCCTTTTTCTTTTGCTACGCATTCTCTGATTAAACCCCATTTTCAAACTCCTTTGTCTCCAACTGATGTAGCATTCTCCTAATTTCCTTACTCTGGGAATCCAAAACCTCCCCTGGCCGCATTATCATGATTTTCTGCACCTCCCCTCTTGTCCCCATTGGCACTGCTACAGCCTGCATCTGACTTATGCTCCTAGTTATGAGCTCCCTAAAACAAGGTACACAACAGGGGATAAAGATCAGCCCAGCCAGTGCACATAAGATCACCTGTGCCACCGTTCTCCACCATGATCCTCCCAGGAGGGAATCCCACCATCCAATGCCCATAATTGAGTTCCACTTTTGTATCGGAACATGCGCCAATTTCCGGATTCCTTCGGATATGTCCATTACTGCCTGTCCGTTATTGTCAATATTCAGGCAACAATTAGAGAGGTTGAATTTCCCACATACCCCTCCTTCTTCGGCTAGGAGGTATTCCAGGGCTAATCGATTTTGGTATATTGCTGTTCTCATCTGCGTTTGCTGCTTTGCCAACATTTCTAGTGCGGCAGCCGTTCGATTAGTGATCACCTCTAATACAGCCTGTAAGCGTATTATCCGGTTTAGCATGTACACCGGGGTACGATATCCCCAGGAACCATCCTGAGCCCAGGTGGCTGGCCCATAATATGAAATGAGCAGTCCTTGACATCCAGCGTCTGAGCAATCCTGGTAGCCAGGTCCACAAAGGGATTCCCTCCCAATTCAGGAATTTCTATCTGCTCCTGTATCTCTTCGTATAAGGATACATGTACTTGAGGTCTCTTAGTTGGGGCCGGTGGGGCTGGTCGGGTTATCCCTTTTGCTCATAGCCAGTTTATTAGGATTTCCTTTTCCTTGTTTAAATATTCCTCCAACAACTGGGACCCCGTCCCCATTGTCCAGCTTTCCATAAGCAAAGCCATCTCTCCCCTCTGGGGCAGGTGCTATACATCCTCATTCCTGTGTATCCCAAATTCTGCACTAAGTAGTATTCTACCCCCACCTCCTTACAGCTGGTTCTGGTCCTATGGGTATAACATGAGTCATGCGCATAAGAATGATAGGTAAAAGACCTTCTGGTTTGTCCGCCATACCTGATGGGGCGGTAACATTTATCACAGCTGTCCATGCATTTACTTACAGTGGCAACCATCATGAGCACCAGTGCCACGCACTGCATTGTAATCTTCTAGTTCAATCGTTCTTTCTCAAAGATCAGAGTCAGTGGTTTCCTCCCTTGCCTTACTGTCCAGTCCTCCTCAGCCGGAGGTTCCACTGGTCCCTTTATCCGCGCTGCGTGTGTCCACCCTTTCTCTTTCGTCCGCACTGCCGTCTCCGTGGTCAACAATACCAAATACGGACCAGTCCAACGGGGTTGCAACTTTTCCTCCTTCCACGATTTCACAAGAACCCAGTCTCCCGCCTTCACAGAATGGATTGGAAAGTCGAGAGGGGGACTCTGTGCCAGCAGCCCCTTGGTTTTTAATTCTGCATTAGAACAAGGTACTGCCAGTAGATAGTTCTTTAAGAAAACATCACTACCCTCTAGGGTGGGTATTCCTTCTATCTTTCCCTATTAAGGTAACCCAAACAACATTTCGTAGGGGGATACTGCTATATCTTTTCGTGGGGCGGTTCGAATTCTAAGTGAGCCACCACCACTAGGAGGTATTTCCATTTCTGTATCCTGGGGAGTTCAGTAAAATCTACCTGTACTCTCTGGAATGGTCTGATGGCTAACTGTTGACCTCCTCCCGGTATTGCCCTCATCACTTTCTTATTTATCTTCTGACAGGTGACACAGCTTGAGACTGCTTGTTTAGCCAGAGTATATATTCCCCTACAAGCATAAGTACGTAAAAGAGTATCACATAATGCCTGAGCCCCCCAGTGTGACTGGGAATGTAATCTCCCCAATAATTCTCTGATAACCTCCTTATTTAGCAGTTGCTTCCCATTTGGTGTCCACCACCGTCCATCTTTTGCTATTCTCGCTCCCAACTCATTCATCCTCTCTATTTCGAATTCGGAAAACACGGGTATCTTCTCTATCCCTTCCCTGAGAGGTATCAGAGACATCATCTTTACTGTCCCCTGTACCACCGCCCGCTTTGCCATTTCGTCCGCAGCTCTGTTTCCCCGAGCCTCTAGAGAATTTCCCTTTTGATGTCCCGCCACATGTACTACTGCTATTTGCTCTGGCTTTGCTAATGATTCCAAGGTTTTTTCAATCAACTGTTCATGTGCTAACTCCTTTCCTCTCGCTGTTATCATTCCCCTTTCCTTCCAAATCTTTCCAAAGGTATGTACCACCCCAAAGGCATATTTCGAATCAGTATATATGGTGCCTTCTTTGCCTTCAAGTAACTCCAATGCCCGCATCAGGGCATAGAGCTCACAGGACTGGGCTGACCAGCTCCCAGGTAATCGCCCAACCTCTATATCACTTAATGTATTCCCGTCAATTATGGCGTATCCACTGTGTCTTTTCCCATCTATGCACCGAGATGACCCATCTATAAACCATCGACCTCCCTCAGCCAGAGGCTGTTCCTCCAGGTCTTCCCTACTCTTGGTCTCTAATTCTATTATTTCGCTACAATCATGTTCTGGCTTCTCTGTCCCTTTTTCCCTTTCTTCGGGCGGGTACAAAAACTGAGATGGGTTTAAGTTTTTGTCCGTAATCAGGGTCAAATCATCCTTTTCCATTAGGATAGCTTCATATTTTAATATCCTTGAGTCTGTCAACCACCTCTGAGACCTCTGTGCCAATATTGTTCTCACCGTATGTGGGGTGGAGACCACCAAAACCCCCCCAAAGGTCAATTTCCTGCTCTCCTCTACTAGGACCGCTGTGACTGCCACTGCCTGTATACAGACAGGCCATCCTCGTGACACTGGGTCCAATATTTTTGATAAAAATGCCACGGGCTGCCGGTTTCCCCCCCTCCTTTGAGTCAATACCCCGAAGGCTATCCCATTTTCCGCATTTACAAACAGATGTTGGGCAAGGCGTTTCTCAGCCCCTCTAGGTCTCGGGTCGCCCAAGGAATATACTGGGTTTGTCCTGCCTTTTTCAAAAGTAATGGCATCATTCTCCCCATCAGCTCCTGTCTCTCGTTCACCATCTCCTGTTGTGGTTCTATCTGTATACTTTCCCATCTCATTCTTCTCTGGGCATACCCCTGGCTTTCCTTTCTTTTTCTTTCCATATCTTTTTCCATCTCCCTTATCTCTATCTCTAAGCGCTTTATGGATGCCTCTATTTCCCTTCTACACTCCCTTGTTTTTTCTTTCCATCACTTTCTAATTCTGCTTCATTCTCAGTTTTGCCCTCTCTCTGCTGCCTGCTGATTACTTGCCTGTGTTTCTGTGTTGCTGCCTCCCTCATACTCCTCATTTGCTGCCTGACAGGTCCCATAAATCTTTCTGTCCCTGAGGTCCTGCAGCCTTTTTGCCTGCTTCCAGTTCCCGTGCTTCTTGCTTCATCCTTTCCTTTTCTCGCTGCCCCCTTCTCTGTCTATATTCCTTTATGTCTTGCCCATCGTTCCAAGTTGTGACTTCTCCCTCTATCTCCACTATTCCCTTTTACCAAAGGGCACTGCTTTGTTCCGTCCTGTCCGGAATAGGGAGGTGGATACCCAGGGTCCCTTAGGCTGGGGTACAGAGTTGATTTTTTTTTCTTGAAGCTCCTGACTTTCATGCTGTTTTTCAGGTTTTTCACCCTTGTTTGGGGTGCTATTCTTTTCCTGCTATGCTTTTCTCAGCCTTTCTCCTTCTATTCTAAACAATTTAAGTACGTCTAGTTCTTTTTCCTTTTTCGTTACTCGGGTTTCTGATTTATCCTTAGGTTTATAGTTCTGAATTAACACTCCCATTTCATCACACATATTTATATCAAAATATAAATATATCGAAATTCATATCAAAATTTATATCATATTTATATCATTCCGTGGGCCATTTCGTAACCAATTTTTCGTCCTTTTTTTCCCATTTCTCAGAGTGTTTTTTTTAATATCCTCTTTGGATATGGGGAACTTCCTACTTAGTAGTTCAACTGCAGTTATTTTATTCATTGTATTCGTCTTATGTTAGTGCACTTGGTCAGTCAGTTTAAATCCAGTCCTTGTTCTCACTCCGTTCCGTCTCTATAGTCACTATGCTACCTATTACGCTATTTCTATCTTTTATAGTTCTACTATATTCCTTTAATATTTATTCTGAGGCATCGGCAAGCCTGTGATTCCTGCGATTCTTTCAAGATTTATTCTTCGCTTTCCCCCACTAACTAGGTGGCCCAGGTACTTCACCTCTTGTTCCACAAATTGGATTTTAGTAAACGTACCTGGGGAACCCAACAGCCTGCATAACAACTTTCCTCCAGATTAGGGGAAGCTTTTGAATTAACAAACACATTTAATGCCTGCCGTACCCAATCCTCATCGGAGCCCAGTCGTGGCCACCAGACTGAACTCCCTCTTATTGGTTCCTTTGGTCAATCAAAATAACAGAACTGAATCATTTTTGTCTTCTCCAATCCCTGGGTTTTCCCTGCCCCCAATTATTCTTAACACAAGAATTACCCATCCTCCCTGTCCGACTTATCCCGTCCGACAGAATCCTCCCTGTCCGACTTATCCCGTCCGACAGAATCCTCCCTGTCCGACTTATCCTGTCCGACAGAATCCTCCCTGTCCGACTTTTCCCGTCCGACAGAACCAGCATTCGCCCCAACGGACTATCAGGCGGAATGCTGGGGTTGGGCTTACCGCCCTTCCCCTCCCTTTCCCGATCGGAACTCCCCTCCCAATCTGTTATCCTCCCGATCGGAATTTCCCTCCGATCTGTTATCCCTGTCCGACTTTTCCCGTCCAACAGAACTCAATCGCCCGAGTAATACTTAATAGTCAATTTTCTTACCCGGGTCCTGTGCACAGAAATTGCTCGATTGATTATCCTCCCGATCGGAATTTCCCTCCGATCTGTTATTCCGGATTCCCTCTTGTTTCCACGAGTCTCTTGTCCGGATATCACTCGCTCAAACCGCTGATGGCAAGCAAGGAGATCAGGGACTGCTGAAATCAGCAGGGTGCACCTTCCCTTCCTTTCGTGCCTCCGCCAAGCGGCCGAAGTGGCGATCCCGGACGAGCCCCCAAGCTTGTGAGATGTAAATGTGAGTGCTCACAATCACGATGCCAGAGACAAAGTCGTGGAAACAAGAAATTTATTCACGAGTCTGCAGAACCGGGTGCCTCTCCAAACCGAGACACCCCGAGACAAAGACAGTGCCTTCTCTTTATACAGTACAACTTCGTTGAATCTCCCTCCCTTCTGCTGAATCCTCCTCCCCTTCGGGCTCCTTCCAATCAGAGCGCTGAGGTGCACAATCTTCTGTACCGCCCCCAGGTACCCCCCCAGATCATACATTGTATGTGCATGGCAATTGGCAGTTCCCCAATCAGGGGCGTATTTGCAATATTCATTTACCTCGTTGAGCAAGCGCAGTAGTTATCCACATGACCCTTAGTTACCTTCACAACCCATTTCAACCCATCCCTGCTGCTTAGACACTCTCCTAAATTTATGGCTCTTTGTCCAGCCTGCCTCTATCCCCGTACCACACTCTCAATGCTCCAACGAACTCGGTGGTAGTTCAATCATCCAGCCTATCTCTACCCCTGACAGTTTAATAGCCCTGTCCTTGGTAGAGTGGTTGTTCCAGTATCCTGTTTCTGGTGGTTTAATCATCCTGTTTCTCACAAGTGGTATCAATCCCACCCTCAACGGTACGATGACAACCACCGGCAGTGTCGCAACACGGCTGGGAAGACAGCTCTCCTTGAAGCAAAGGCCAAGGAGTACCCTGGTTGCACCTGTAAGTACAAACCTCCTGTTGTGTGCTAGCTGTGGTCTGCATTCTTTTGCAAGCAGGCAATCCGCACTGAAATGTATCTTTTTATTTATACAAATGAACAACTAGGTGTTTTTTTCAAAAGTCAGAGGACAAGACATGGAAAGCTGTCCCAGAGTGCGAATAAGTCCGGGTCTGGTGCCAAGAGCCTGACGCAGAGGCAGGAGTGGATCATACAGACGTGGTCCTTTCTGAGGTCACACATTGGGTGAGTGGAAGCCCGACAAAGCCAGAATACAGTGGGTATCATAACACAATCATTGTGAAAATGACATCTTGCTTGTCATGTCCTGATGGTCTTGAAAGTCTGTAACTTCACGTTTATCTCCTTCCAGTTTGACAAGGGGTGTACCACATTCCAAGACCTTGAGTGAGGACGAATGTGATCCTATGGAGGGACCCTCTGGATCCACCATTCACCCGCACAGCAAAGGGAGCAATACCACGGGCGGCTCCAGTGCATGGCCCCCCATGCCCCCCCACATGCCCCCCATGCCCCACCATGCCCCACCACATGCCCCCCCATGCCCCACCACATGCCCCCCCATGCCCCACCACATGCCCCCCACATGCCCCACCACATGCCCCCATGCCCCACCACATGCCCCCACATGCCCCACCACATGCCCCCACATGCCCCCCATGCCCCACCACATGCCCCCCCACATGCCCACCACATGCCCCTCCATGCCCCCCACTCCCCCCCCCCCATGCCCCACCACAGTGGAGGAAGGACAGGCAGGTCTGCAGGACCAAATCAGTGATTGAAGCACGGACGATGAGTTCTCTTCTCATCCATCCATTCATCTTTCTTTTTGGACAAAAGTTAATTGCCTCTACCTTACTCATTTATGTTTCAGCTGATGCAACAGGTGGAAGATTCCCACAATGTCGTGCAGACCATGGCACGGCCGCTGCCAACACATGAGCAGGCTGTGGACAGCTTTCTGGTTTTTTTGAGAACCCAGATAATCAAAATCCCAGCCGAGGCGTGGTGTGACTGCAGCATTGTTGCGTTGAGGATGGCCCATGACTTCTCCCACCAGGTTAATATCTTCAGTGAATCTTGTGTGGTGTTGTGGAAAATTGACCTCAAAATTAGCCATTAATTTTTAAATTGATGTTTGAAATATTTAAAATTATTTCATGTGTGTCGCACAATCTGCTGCAGATGGGAAACGTGGGACAGCAACAGATGGGACAGGTGTGATGGGACCACCACAGCAGCACTGTCACCACCACAGCAGCACTGTCACCAGGTACCACCACAGCAGCACGCTCACCAGGTACCACCACAGCAGCACGCTCACCAGGTACCACCACAGCAGCACGCTCACCAGGTACCCAATTAATTCTTTGGGGGGGAGTTGGACTTGACATTACTCAATGCCAGGGGACTATTGGCTGGAGACACACGCACCTGCGCAAGGGACAACAGAGTGGCCCCCCAGAACGGAGAGCCCGGCCTCAAGTTCTGACGGCAGTCCTCATGGGCCAATGTATAACCGGCCACATTAAACATTTTTACTTAGACGAATCTGTTTAATGTTAAAAATCTCTTTTTTGGTAGTTTTTGTAATTGGTTTATATTTTCCCACAGATTTTTGCATGTACTTATCCACCTTTTATAGGAATTTAGTTTGTTTGAATAAAGTTGATTTTGGACATTTTGACAAAAAATTGATGTCTGAAGTTATTGCATTTCTAAGTACTTTCTCATGGCATCTCTTTCAAATATTTTAGTTTCGTTTATTTTGACCAATGAAATAAACACAGACACAGGCATTACACTGCATTTAATAGCGAAGTCTTTTCATTTATTTAGATCAATGAAGCAAACACAAACACAAGCAATTCACTGCATTCAAAGGTAAACTCTTATCATTTCTTTCTATCAATGAAACAAAACAAAGACAACCATTGCAATGCATTGAAAGGCAAACACTTATCATTTACTTCTATCAATGAACAAACACATACACAAGCATTTCACTGCATTGAAAGGCAAACTCTTTATCATTTAAAACAAACACAAACACAAGCATCTCACGGCATTGAAAGGCGAACTCTTATCATTTCTTTTGACCATTGAAAAAAACCCAACACAACTTGAAAAAGAAACTCCTTTGGGAGGGTGTGGGGGGCCCTGGATAGGGGCTTGGGTTGTGGTCTTTTGGGGGTTCTCTTCCTGGAGTGGTGGACATCTGCTTGTGGAGTGGGCAGTTTGCTGCTGGTCTTCAGATCATGTCATTCTGCTATGGTACGCTGCCTAGTTCGGAGTTGTAGTAAGTGCAGAGATGGTCTCTCTGCTGCTTGGTTTTCTTGGCGGAGGTGTTTCCTGGAAATATCCCCAGTCCCAGCAGTGTGATGTTGCCTGGTGTGATGTTGCCTGTCTGGTTGTCCACTCGGTCACCCTCCACCATGGTTGCTGCTGCTGCACTTCTGCTACGGATCAGGTTGTGGAGGACACATGCTGCTTAGACAATGGTCTGCACATTCTTGGGCTCCTACTGCATCGTAGTCAGCAAGCATCTGAATCTGCAGGTGAGGATGTCAAAGGCATTTTCCACCACCCTTCTAGCCCTGGATAGCCTGTAGTTGAAGATCCTCTGCTCCCTTGACATCCCCCTGTGAGAGTATGGCTTCATCATCCATGACCTGCGTGGGAAGGCATCATCACCAACCAGGGTGTATGGGATGGCAGGGTTGTCTTCTTCTGGCAGAGGTTCTGGATCAGGGAAGCCTGCTCTTCCTTCCAGTGCTTCCCCAAGGGAGGTCTCTCTCCAGATCCCACCATCTGCGACACTGCCAGGTGTGCCCACATGCACATACAGGAAGTTGTAGTCTGCATCCACCACAGCCATGAGTACGATGGAATGGAACTTCTTGTAGTTGAAGTACGTGGAACCTCCATTGGGTGGACACCTGATGGCCATGTGCTTGCCGTCCACTGCCCCACATGTGTTTCGAAAGTTCCATCTGGTATCAAAGCCCTGCGCCACTCTTCCACTCATCTGGTGTAGAAGGACAATGCATGACTTCATCTTCATAAACATTGATGATGGCCTCACAGGTCTCTCGGACAACCTTGCTGATGGTGCTGTGGACCACAAGAAAGCTGTAGTAGAGGCTCTTGAAGGAGTCTCCTGATGCAAGGTAGCGGAGGGTGATGGCTAAGCGCAGGCCTGGTTCCAGTGGCTTCCTCATGAAGGTCTCCCTTTTCTCCAGGAGAGGATCCACCCGTGACCTCAGCTCGTGAAACACCTCAGGAGGTAGCATAGTGAAGTTTCTGAAGGCAGCCTCATCTTCTTGCTGGAGCTCAGTCATCAGGTTGTCACACTGGCCGAACCTGGGTCTCTTCCCGGACAACCACACAGACCTCTTCTTGGGTTTCTTCTTCACCATTCTTCTTTTTCTTCTGTCTATCAGAATTTGAAGCGCGAGGGCCATTGCAAGCAGCAGGGCTTGCATTTGATGAAAGAGCAATGCCAGCATTTTCTGCTTCCTGGTAAACATGATGCAGATTGATCGGTCACCAGACCCACACCCCTTCGGCGCCAAAATTATGTGAAATGGCTACCCCCCCGTTGTCATCAGTTGTGACCTGGCTGATCACTCTCAATCAGTACCCCGTTCCTGCCTTCTCCCCATACCCCCTCACTCCGCTATCCTTAAGAGCTCTATCCAGCTCTCTCTTGAAAGCATCCAACGAACTGGCCTCCACTGCCTTCTGAGGCAGAGAATTCCACACCTTCACCACTCTCTGACTGAAAAAGTTCTTCCTCATCTCCGTTCTAAATGGCCTACCCCTTATTCTTAAACTGTGGCCCCTTGTTCTGGACTCCCCCAACATTGGGAACATGTTTCCTGCCTCTAATGTGTCCAATCCCCTAATTATCTTATATGTTTCAATAAGATCCCCCCTCATCCTTCTAAATTCCAGTGTATACAAGCCTAATTGCTCCAGCCTTTCAACATACGACAGTCCCGCCATTCCGGGAATTAACCTAGTGAACCTACGCTGCACGCCCTCAATAGCAAGAATTTCCTTCCTCAAATTTGGAGACCAAAACTGCACACAGTACTCCAGGTGCAGTCTCACCAAGGCCCGGTACAACTGTAGAAGGACCTCTTTGCTCCTATACTCAACTCCTCTTGTTATGAAGGCCAACATTCCATTGGCTTTCTTCACTGCCTGCTGTACCTGCATGCTTCCTTTCAGTGACTGATGCACTAGGACACCCAGATCTCGTTGAACATCCCCTCTTCCTAACTTGACACCATTCAGATAATAATCTACCTTTCTATTCTTACTTCCAAAGTGAATAACCTCACACTTATCTACATTAAACTGCATCTGCCATGTATCCGCCCACTCACACAACCTGTCCAAGTCACCCTGCAGCCTTATTGCATCTTCCTCACAATTCACACTACCCCCCAGCTTAGTATCATCTGCAAATTTGCTAATGGTACTTTTAATCCTTCATCTAAGTCATTAATGTATATCGTAAATAGCTGGGGTCCCAGCACCGAACCTTGCGGTACCCCACTGGTCACTGCCTGCCATTCCGAAAGGGACCCATTTATCCCCACTCTTTGCTTTCTGTCTGTCAACCAATTTTCTATCCATGTCAGTACCCTACCCCCAATACCATGTGCTCTAATTTTGCCCACTAATCTCCTATGTGGGACCTTGTCGAAGGCTTTCTGAAAGTCGAGGTACACCACATCCACTGACTCTCCCCTGTCAATTTTCCTAGTTACATCCTCAAAACATTCCAGTAGATTTGTCAAGCATGATTTCCCCTTCGTAAATCCATGCTGACTCGGAATGATCCTGTTACTGCTATCCAAATGCTCAGCAATTTCGTCTTTTATAATTGACTCCAGCATCTTCCCCACCACTGATGTCAGACTAACTGGTCTATAATTACCCGTTTTCTCTCTCCCTCCTTTCTTAAAAAGTGGGATAACATTTGCTATCCTCCAATCCACAGGAACTGATCCTGAATCTATAGAACATTGAAAAATGATCTCCAATGCTTCCACTATTTCTAGAGCCACCTCCTTAAGTACCCTGGGATGCAGACCATCAGGCCCAGGGGATTTATCAGTCTTCAGTCCCATCAGTCTACCCAAAACCATTTCCTGCCTAATGTGGATTTCCTTCAGTTCCTCCATCACCCTAGGTTCTCTGGCCCGTAGAACATTTGGGAGATTGTGTGTATCTTCCTCAGTGAAGACAGATCCAAAGTAACGGTTTAACTCGTCTGCCATTTCTTTGTTCCCCATAATAAATTCCCCTGCTTCTGTCTTCAAGGGACCCACATTTGCCTTGACTATTTTTTTCCTCTTCACGTACTTAAAAAACCTTTGCTATCCTCCTTTATATCATTGGCTAGTTTACCCTCGTACCTCATCTTTTCTCCCCGTATTGCCTTTTTAGTTAACTTTTGTTGCTCTTTAAAAGAGTCCCAATCCTCTGTCTTCCCACTCTTCTTTGCTATGTTATACTTCCTCTCCTTAATTTTTATGCTGTCCTTGACTTCCCTTGTCAGCCACAGGTGTCTCTTACTCCCCTTAGAGTCTTTCCGCCTCTTTGGGATAAATTGATCCTGCAACCTCTGCATTATTCCCAGGAATACCTGCCATTGCTGTTCTACCGTCTTCCCTGCTAGGGCCTCCTTCCAGTCAATTTTGGCCAGCTCCTGCCTCATGCCTCTGTAATCCCCTTTGCTATACTGTAATACTGACACTTCCAATTTTCCCTTCTGCCTTTCCATTTGCAGAGTAAAACTTATCATGTTGTGATCACTGCCTCCTAATGGCTCTTTTATCTCTAGTCCCCTTATCAGATCAGGATCATTACACAACACTATTTGTGGTCAACACTCCCACCCTGTGCTGATCCGCTGCACTGCAGGCCTATCGAATATGTGGACAAAATTCTGGTTTGACTCAGATGGTCAGGCAGCATCTCTGGAGAACGTAGACAGCAGTGTCTTTTTGTGCACATGTTTACTATGTTGCCTGCATTGCACCCCGTACCGCACAGTGAGAGGAATTTATTTTGTCAGAGGGTGGTGAATCTGTGGAATTCATTGCTGCAGAAGGCTGTGGAGGCTGTCAATGGATATTTTTAAGACGGAGATAGATTCTTGATTAGCAAGGGTGTCAAAGGTTACGGAGTCTGAAGGAGGGTCTTGACCTGAAATGTCACCTGTTCCTTCTTGCCAGAGATGCTGCTCGACCTGCTCAGTTACTCCAGCTCTTTGTAGAGAAGGACATTGGAACATTTTCCCAAATTTCTAGGACATTGGAACCAGTTCTGGGAGAGGTGGGACCAGTACAAACGGGACGGTCTGCACCTGAGCTGGAATGGAACCAATGTCCTTGGGGGAGTGTTTGCTAGTGCTGTCTGGGAGGATTTAAACTAATGTGGCAGGGGGATGGGAGCATGAGCAGAGAGACAGAGGGGTGTAAAATGAGGGTAGAAGCAATAGGTAGCCAGGTGAAAAGTAAAAGTGGCAGGCAGACAAATCCAGGGCAAAAATCAAAAAGGGCCACTTTTCAACATAATTGTATAAGGGGTAAGAGTGTTGTAAAAACAAGCCTGAAGGCTTTGTGTCTCAATGCAAGGAGCATTCGGAATAAGGTGGATGAGTTGAATGTGCAGATAGTTATTAATGAATATGATATTGTTGGGATTACGGAGACATGGCTCCAGGGTGACCAAGGCGCGAGAGCTGAACATCCAGGGATATTCAATATTCAGGAAGGATAGACAGAAAGGAAAAGGAGGTGGGGTAGCGTTGCTGGTTAGAGAGGAGATTAACACAATAGAAAGGAAGGACATTAGCTTGGAGGATGTGGAATCGATATGGGTAGAGCTGCAAAACACTATGGGGCAGAAAACGCTAGTGGGAGTTGTGTACAGGCCACCTAACAGTAGTAGTAGAGTTGGGGATGGCATCAAACAGGAAATTAGAAATGCGTGCAACAAAGGTAAAACAGTTATAATGGGTGACTTCAATCTACATATAGATTGGGTGAATCAAATTGGCAGAGGTGCTGAGGAAGAGGATTTCTTGGAATGTATACGGGATAGTTTTCCAAACCAACATGTAGAGGAACCAACGAGAGAGCAGGCTATTCTAGACTGGGTATTAAGTAATGAGGAAGGGTTAGTTAGCAGTCTTGATGTGCGTGGCCCCTTGGGCAAGAGTGACCATAATTTGGTTGAGTTCTTCATTAGGATGGAGAGTGACTTAGTTAATTCAGAAACAACGGTTCTGAACTTAAAGAAAGGTAACTTTGAGGGCATGAGACGTGAATTGGCCAAGATAGACTGGCAATTGATTCTTAAAGGGTTGACGGTGGATATGCAATGGATGGCATTTAAAGACCGCATGGATAAACTACAACAATTGTTCATCCCAGTTTGGCAAAAGAATAAATCAGGGAAGGTAGTGCATCCGTGGCTAACAAGGGAGATTAGGGATAGTATCAAAACAAAAGATGAAGCGTACAAATTAGCAAGAAAAAGCAGCCTACCAGAGGACTGGGAGAAATTCAGAGTCCAGCAGAGGAGGACAAAGGGCTTAATTAGGAAAGGGAAAATAGATTATGAAAGAAAACTGGCAGGGAACATAAAAACTAACTGCAAAAGCTTTTATAGATATGTGAAGAGAAAAAGATTAGTTAAAACAAATGTAGGTCCCTTGCAATCAGAAACAGGTGAATTGATCATGGGGAACAAGGACATGGCAGACCAATTGAATAACTACTTTGGTTCTGTCTTCACTAAGGAAGACATAAATAATCTGCCGGAAATAGCAGGGGACCGGGGGTCAAATGAGATGGAGGAACTGAGTGAAATCCAGGTTGGTCGGGAAGTGGTGTTAGGTAAATTGAATGGATTAAAGGCCGATAAATCCCCAGGGCCAGATAGGCTGCATCCCAGAGTGCTTAAGGAGGTAGCCCCAGAAATAGTGGATGCATTAGTGATAATTTTTCAAAACTCTGGATTCTGGAGTAGTTCCTGAGGATTGGAGGGTAGCTAATGTAACCCCACTTTTCAAAAAGGGAGGGAGAGAGAAAACGGGGAATTACAGACCAGTTAGTCTAACATAGGTAGTGGGGAAAATGCTTGAGTCAGTTATTAAAGATGGGATAGCAGCACATTTGGAAAGTGGTGAAATCATTGGACAAAGTCAGCATGGATTTATGAAAGGTAAATCATGTCTGACGAATCTTATAGAATTTTTCGAGGATGTAAGATGATACAAAGCTGGGTGGTAGTGTGAACTGTGAGGAAGATGCTATGAGGTTGCAGGGTGACTTGGACAGGTTGTGTGAGTGGGCGGATGCATGGCAGATGCAGTTTAATGTGGATAAGTGTGAGGTTATCCACTTTGGTGGTAAGAATAGGAAGGCAGAGTATTATCTGAATGGTGTCAAGTTAGGAACAGGGGACGTACAACGAGATCTGCGTGTCCTAGTGCATCTGTCACTGAAAGGAAGCATGCAGGTACAGCAGGCAGTGAGGAAAGCCAATGGAATGTTGGCCTTCATAACAAGAGGAGTTGAGTATAGGAGCAAAGAGCTCCTTCTGCAGTTGTACCTGGAGTACAATGTGCAGTTTTGGTCACCAAATTTGAGGAAGGATATTCTTGCTATTGAGGGCGTGCGGCGTAGGTTTACTAGGTTAGTTCCTGGAATGGCAGGACTGTCATTGTCATATGTTGAAAGACTGGAGCGACTAGGCTTGTATACACTGGAATTTAGAAGGATGAGAGGAGATCTTATCGAAACGTATAAGATTATTAAGGGGTTGGACACGTTAGAGGCAGGAAACATGTTCCCAATGTTGGGGGAGTCCAGAACAAGGGGCCACAGATTAAGAATAAGGGGTAGGCCATTTAGAACTGAGATGAGGGAAAACTTTTTCAGTCAGAGTTGTGAATCTGTGGAATTCTCTGCCTCAGAAGGCAGTGGAGGCCAATTCTCTGAATGCTGTGGCGGTCCCTGGGGATCAGGCCACTCCTTGGGTCAGCCCCCTCTTCACGTGACGGACAGGCGTAAGGGGTTAAAAGCCAGCCCGTTGGGAGGCGTGGCTCATCCTTAGGTGGACTACGCTGTGAGCTGGAGCTCACAGCCTAATAAAGACCTATATCCAAAACTGCCTGGCGTCCTGCCTTTTCTCTGGCCTCCGCCAGGCCACTACACTGGTGACCTCGACATCCATCACGCGTCGTGATGTATCGCAGTAATGCACAACCCGGTCCTGCCGACCTCGATGCCGTCTCCCTCAAACTCCCGAACCTGTGGACCGAAGAGCCTGAGGTCTGGTTCCAGCAGGCAGAGGCACAGTTTGCTGTGCAAGGCGTGACCGTGGACGAGACCAAATATTTCTACGTCGTCGGCGCCCTGGACCAGGAGACAGCTAAGCGGAAAAAAAACTACCTGACCCCCCCCCCCCGCGGCTAACAAATATGCGGGTCTCAAAGACCTCCTTATCAGGAGGTTCGGCCTCAGCGAGGCCGAGCGGGCAACTCAAATTATGAGCAAGGGGGGCCTCGGGGACCGACGGCCGTCGGCCCTTCTGGAGGACTGCCAGTTTGTGTTCCTGCGCAGCGACGCGCACCGATCACCTCTCCAACGGCCGTACGAGGGCCCCTTCCGGGTCCTGCAACACGGCTCGACCACATTCGTTCTGGACATGGGGGGTCGCAGCGAGACTGTTTCGGTCGCACGGCTGAAGCCGGCACACGTGGACATTGATCGGCCGGTGCCGGTTGCGCAGCCCCGCCCGCGCGGTCGCCCCCCCGTCCACGTTACCCCCGCCAGTGTCTGCTACGACCCCTCCACCTGTCGGTCAGTCGCCGGTCCCTGCGCCGGTCATGGTGCGCACCCGGGCTGGTCGCCTCGTGCGCCCTCCTGTCCGTTTTGTACCTCCGGTTCTTGGGGGGGGGGGGGGTCCTGTGGCGGTCCCTGGGGATCAGGCCACTCCTTGGGTCAGTCCCCTCGTCACGTGATGGACAGGCGTAAGGGGTTAAAAGCCAGCCCGTTTGGAGGCGTGGCTCATCCCTAGGTGGACTACGCTGTGAGCAGGAGCTCACAGCCTAATAAAGACCTATATCCAAAACTGCCTGGCGTCCTGCCTTTTCTCTGGCCTCCGCCAGGCCTCTACAATGCATTCAAGAGAAAGCTGGATAGAGCGGAGTCAGGGGGTATGGGGAGAAGGCAGGAACGGGGTACTGATTGAGAATGATCAGCCATGATCACATTGAATGGTGGTGCTGGCTCGAAGGGCCGAATGGCCTCCTCCTGCACCTATTGTCTATTGTCTATTGTAACTAGTAGAGTGGATAAGGGAGAACCAGTGGATGTGTTATATCTGGACTTCCAGAAGGCTTTCGACAAGGTCCCACATAAGAGATTAGTATGCAAACTTAAAGCACACGGTATTGTGGGTTCAGTATTGATGTGGATAGAGAACTGGCTGGCAGACAGGAAACAAAGAGTAGGAATAAACAGGTCCTTTTCAGAATGGCAGGCAGTTACTAGTGGGGTACCGAAAGGCTCAGTGCTTGGACCCCAGCTATTTACAATATATATTAATGATTTGGACGAGGGAATTGAATGCAATATCTCCAAGTTTGCGGATGACATGAAACTGGGGGGCAGTGTTAGCTGTGAGGAGGATGCTAGGAGGCTGCAACGTGTCTTGGATAGGTTAGGTGAGTGGGCAAATGCATGGCAGATGCAGTATAATGTGGATAAATGTGAGGTTATCCACTTTGGTGGCAAGAACAGGAAAGCAGACTATTACCTGAATGGTGGCCGATTAGGAGAAGGGGCGATGCAACGTGACCTGGGTGTCGTGGTGCACCAGTCATTGAAAGTAGGCATGCAGGTGCAGCAGGCAGTGAAGAAAGCGAATGGTATGTTGGCATTCATAGAGAGGGGATTTGAGTATAGGAGCAGGGAGGTTCTGCTGCAGTTGTATAGGGCATTGGTGAGACCACACCTGGAGTATTGAGTACAGTTTTGGTCTCCTAATCTGAGGAAAGACATTCTTGCCATAGAGGGAGTACAGAGAAGGTTCACCAGATTGATCCCTGGGATGGCAGGACTTTCACATGAAGAAAGACTGGATAGACTCGGCTTGTACTTGCTGGAATTTAGAAGATTGAGGGTGGATCTTATAGAAACTTACAAAATTCTTAAGGGGTGGACAGGCTAGATGCAGGAAGTTTGTTCCCGATGTTGGGGAAGTCCAGAACAAGGGTCACAGTTTAAGGATAAGGGGGAAGTCTTTTAGGACCGAGATGAGAACATTTTTTTTCACACGGAGAGTGGTGAATCTGTGGAATTCTCTGCCACAGAAGGTAGTTGAGGCCAGTTCATTGGCTATATTTAAGAGGGAGTTAGATGTGGCCCTTGTGGCTAAAGGGATCAGGGGGTATGGAGAGAAGGCAGGTAAGGGATACTGAGTTGGATGATCAGCCATGATCATATTGAATGGTGGTGCAGACTCGAAGGGCCAAATGGCCTACTCCTGCACCTATTTTCTATGTTTCTATTTCAAACATTAAAATAGTATGTTAATTCGATTTTTCTGCATAACTTCAAGTCTACCTGGATTTGGTCTTTATGAATGTCATGGGAAGGCAAAGCACCATTAGTTTAATGAGATGAATGTTTTAAATAAATGATAGCGTTTCCAAATTGTTTGGAGAAAGCTCTTGTAATGCAGGGTGCTGGAATCTTGAGCAAAAAAGTACCCTGAGGGTCAGGCAGCATCTGTGGAGGAAAGGAGCAGATGTATTTGATCAGAACCGTTCAGACTGGAGTAGGGGGAGAAAGCTGCAAAAGGGATGAGGTGGCAAAAAGCCTGGCAAATGAAGGGTGGATACAGGTGAGAGGATGGGGGGGGGGGGGGGTGATTGGTAGATGGGTGGAGTAAATGACAAAGGCTAGAGGTGACAAGCGAAGAGAATGTGTCAGAAGGAGGTGTGTGAAATGTAAAGCCAGAGGGATGTGTCGGTATAATGGGGCAGGGATGTATGGGATTCTGATGTGAAATGAGCATACTGGGGGAGCCCCCTTCTGTCCCTGCACCCCCACCCTGGTGAGCACACTTCCCCAGCACCTGGGTCACTGCTCCTTTCCCCTCTGTACGCCCATCTCCCATCCCCATGACCATAGTTCCATCTTTCCCTTCCACCCATGTCTCTCCCTCTGGCTTTGCATTTCAATATTCTTCTGCTTATCTGACAATATTTGTCTCATTCCATCTCGAGCAGTTGTCACTTACTCCACCCATCTGTCAATCACACTTCCTCTGTATCCACCTATCACTTGCCAGACTTTGTCCTGCTCCCACCTCTTCCAGCTTTCCACGCCCTACTCCATGTGTGTGAAGGGTCCGGACCTGAAATGACCTCTGTCCATTTATGTTCAGGTAGATGGCACCTGACTTGTTGAGAACCTCCAGCGATTTGTTTTTAGACTTAGCCATTGGGGGCCATCTCCCCTCCCATATTCTCTGGGTTAATCTTTCCCAAAGATTTATCCCGATGAAACCTGAGGATTTTAAATGGGGTCTTACCTTTTTACCGTCTCCCTAAAGACCAAAGTCAGCGAGACATTGATTTACAGAAAAGTAAAATACGCCAGTAATGATATGAAATCTCCTAATCTCCTTCACGCCCTCACAAACAGCAATACTTAAACTAGTTGAGAGCCCATTTATCATGGACCTAAGGAAATTGATGACTTTTTTGCAAATGTTCAAAGCTTTTGGTGCATTAAGCAGAAACATGTAGCATAATATGGGCTGGCGCCCATAGTCAGGATCGAACCCCGGCCTCTGGCGCTAATGTTACCAGCTGGTGGTGCCGTGATGGCAGCCTCGCCAACAGTCTGTCTGTCTTTTCGTCTTTTTTGTTATTTTTTGATGTTTTAAGAGTATGTGTTAAAGGTTCTCTGGTTTATTTTATGTGGGGGGGGGGGGGCGGGGGCGGGGGCGGGGGGGGGAGGGGGTCAGGGGAAACATTTTTTCAATCTCTTACCATGATTTCTAGATCGTATCTCCAGTCGCTCTGCGACCTAACATCATGGAGATGGCGGCCTTGCTCGAGACTGACTTTGAGACCCACAGAGGGGCCATGGACTGACCATCGTAGCCTGCGATCCCTTGCCGGGGATCGACGCTCAAACCTCGGTCTGCAGTCTTCAACATCGAGGAGCTCGCAGTCTCGGGTAGAGACCGATGTCGGGAAGCTCCAAAGAATGACGAATGTTCGACTAACCCCAACCCGGGGTCCGATCGCCCGGCACGGGGAGCTTGATCACCCCAAGGCTCGAGGCCGCCGACCGTGGGAGGATAAAGACGGGAAGAGTGATGTTTTTTTAAACTTCCATCACAGTGAGGAATGTGGAGGAATCACTGTCGTGGATGTTCATGTTAAAATGTATTTGGTGTGTTCTGTTGCTTTTTATTGGTATGACTACGACAAATGAAATTCCTCGTATGTTGCAAAACATACTTGGCCAATAAAGTATGATTATGATGGAAGGCAGCAACTCTACAGCTGTGCCACCATGCCACCCCATGCTTGAATCGTGAGTAAATAACTCATGATTCAAGTAAATAAGTAGATAATTAAATAAGTGCTGGAGGAACTTGGGGGGTTCGGCAACCTCTGAAGAAATGGACAGATGACTTATCGGGTCAGGAGTCTTCAGACTGGAATACGGGAGAAAGCTGGAAATGAGGTGGGGGTGGGGCACTGCCTGACAGGTGATGGGTGGATACAGGTGAGTGGGTGATGGGCAGATGGGTGGAGTAAGTGACAAAGGCTGAAGGTGAAAGTGATAAAACATGTCGGACAAGGACAAGAGCTGTGAAATGTAAAGCCAGAGGGAGGTGGGGTGGGAAGGTAAAGGGGAAATATGGGACAAGGAGATGGGAGATGAGCGTACTGACGAGGGAAAGTCCTTCTTCCCCTTCACTCCCCACCCTGGTGTGCACATTCTCCACCACCTCACTAACCCCACTAACCTCACTAACCCTGGTCCTTTCCTTTCTGATGTAAGCTCAGTGCTCTCCTTATTTGGCATTTTGTCCCTTTCACCTTGAGCCTTTGGCACTGACTCCACCCGTATGCTCATCACCCCTTGCACCTATCCACCTATTTACTTGCTGGCTTTGTCCTGCGTGCCTCTGCCTCTTTTCACTCTCTTTCATCAGTCTGAGGGAAGTTCCTGATCTGAGATGTCATCTGTCCATTCCACTTGCGGTCAGGCAGATTGTGCCTGAACTGCTGAATGCCTCCAGCACTTTGTCTTTTGACATAGCAATGTTCCCTGGTTAAAGTAATTGTAGTTGGCCCCTGTTACGAGGAAAGTAGAGTTTAATATTGTGGCTAAGTCTCACTACGTTATTAATCCTGCCCTTCCAAGTACTGTAGTTTTGCAGTTGGTTTAAATCTCAGATTTGGATATATCTGCATTGCCACAATTTCCTCGCCCCTCTTCCTCTGAAGGATTGACCAATTCCAGTTATTTTCCACCCAGTTTCTCCAAAGACTGGTCATATGGTGCTAGAAATAACTGCTAGGGTTAGACAGTCTCTTCCCAATTTGCCAATGTCGGCATGTCCTGGGGCAAACGTCTTCCCCATCATTGTTATTGTGGTTTGTAGCTGATTTAATTCAAGGGATGTTTTCATTTAAAGTAGTGTCTGTGTCATGGGTATGTTTTCACCAGATATTCTGAACACCCTGGATGCACCTGTTGGTGTACAAGCTTTGATGCCCATGGTAAACACCAGCAGTTTGGCACATTCACAGAGCACTGTTTGTGTGAAGGGTTTGGTTTAACTGGGGTGTTGCTGTGCCAGTTGATCAAGTCAATGTATTCTGCTAACCTGTAGGATTCATTGCTGGATTCGCACTGTATTTTAGAAAGCTAATGGAATGTTGGCCTTCATAACGAGAGGATTTCAGTATAGGAGTAAAGAGGTTCTTCTGCAGTTGTACAGGGCCCTGGTGAGACCACACCTGGAGTATTGTGTACAGTTTTGATCTCCTAATTTGAGGAAGGACATCCTTGTAATTGAAGCAGTGCAGCGTATGTTCATGAGATTAATCCCTGGGATGGCGGGTCTGACATATGAGGAAAGATTGGAAAGACTGGGCTTGTATTCACTGGAGTTTAGAAGGATGAGGGGATCTTATAGAGACGTATAAAATTATAAAAGGACTGGACAAGCTAGATGCAGGAAAAATGTTCCCAATGTTGGGGGAGTCCAGAACCAGGTGCCACACAATCTAAGAATAAAGGGGAGGCCGTTTAAAACTGAGGTGAGAAATGTTTTCACCCAGAGAGTTGTGAGTTTGTGTGATTCTCTGCCACGGAGGGCAGTGGAAGCTAAATCACTGGATGGATTTAAGAGAGAGTTAGATAGAGCTCTAGGGGCTAGTGGAATCAAGGGATATGGGGAGAAGGCAGGCACGGGTTATTGATTGTGGACGATCAGCCATGATCACAATGAATGGCGGTGCGTACAGGCTCTAAGGGCCGAATGGCCTCCTCCTGCACCTATTGTGTATGTTTCTATGCATGGGCGTTCCCGGAGAGATTTCTCCAGGCACTGTCCACGTTTCTGGGTGTTCATTTTGGAGAAGGTATAATTTTCTCATTACCCTCCTGCGGTCTCTAAATGTGGTAAATGTGCCCATCCAAAATGATCAAAATGTTGTGCCTCGTGTTTTAAAAGTATGTTTATGTTCCCTGGTATGTTTTATGTGGGGAAACTTTTCTCAATATCTTGCCTTGTTTTCCAGATCGTATCTCTAGTCGCTCTACGGCCTAACGTCATGGAGCAGGCGGCCTTGCTCGAGACTGACTTTGAGACCCACAGCGGGGCCATGGACTGACCATCACAGTCTGCGATCCCTTGTCAGGGATCGGCGCTCCAACCTCGGCAGGCTCCGTCCTGCTCCCATCCGTCTGCTCCCCCCCACCTGTATCCACCCGTCACTCGCCAAGCTCTCTCCCCCCCCCAGGTCTGGGTTTTAAATTTCGCACCTCGGTTTTAAATTTAGCGTCTCGGTTTTAAATATTTTCTCAGTTTTAAATTTTGCGTCTTGGTTTTAAATTTTGCGTCTCCGTTTAAAATTTTGCATCTTGGTTTTAAATTTCGAGTCTTGTTTTAAAATTTTGTGTTTTGATTTTTAATTTTGTGTCTCGGTTTTAAATTTCGTGTCTCAGTTTTAAATTATGCGTCTCGGTTTTAAATTTTGCATCCAGGTTTTAAATTTCGAGTCTTGGTTTAAAATTTTGTGTATTGATTTTAAATTTCATGTCTCGGTTTTAAATTTCGTTTCTCAGTTTTAACTTTAGCGTCTCGGTTTTAGATTTTGTGTCTCGGTATTTAATTTTGCGTCTCGGGTTTTAAATTTTGTCTCGCCGTTTTAAATTTCGCATCTAGTTTTTAAATTTGGAGTCTTGGTTTAAAATTTCCTGTTTTGATTTTACATTTTGTGTCTCGGTTTTAAATTTCGGGTCTGGGTTTTAAATTTCGCACCTCTGTTTTAAATTTAGCGTCTCGGTTTTAAATATTTTTTCGGTTTTAAATTTTGCGTCTCGGTTTTAAATTTTGCGTCTTGGTTTTAAATTTTGCGTCTCGGTTTTAAATTTTGCAGCTAGGTTTTAAATTTCGAGTCTTGGTTTAGAATTTCATATTTTGATTTTTAATTTTGTGTCTCAGTTTTAAAGTTCATGTCTCGGTTTTAAATTCCATGGCTCGGTTTTAAATTTCGTGGCTCGATTTTAAATTTAGCATCTCGGTTTTAAATTTAGTGTCTCTTGAAATTTCGGGTCTCGGGTTTTAAATTTTGAGTCTGTTTTAAATTTTGTGTCTCAGTTTTAAATTTTGTCTATTGGTTTTTAATTTTATGGCGCGGTTTTAAATTACATGTCTTGGTTTTTAATTACGCGGCTTGGTTTTAAATTTCATGGCTCGATTTTAAATTTCGTGTCGCGGTTTTAAATTTTGTGTCTCAGTTTAAAATTTTGTGTTTCGGTTTTAAATTTCGCACCTCGGTTTTAAATTTAGCGTCTCGGTTTTAGATTTTGTGTCTCGGTATTTAATTTAGCGTCTTGATATTTAATTTAGCGTCTCAGTTTTTAATTTCGAGTCTTGGTTTAAAATTTTGTGTTTTGATTTAAAATTTTGTGTCTGTGTTTTAAATTTCGGGTCTGGGTTTTAAATTTCGCACATCGGTTTTAAATTTAGCGTCTCGGTTTTAGATTTTGTGTCTCGGTATTTAATTTAGCGTCTTGATATTTAATTTAGCGTCTCAGTTTTTAATTTCGAGTCTTGGTTTAAAATTTCGTGTTTTGATTTTGAATTTTGTATCTCGGTTTTAAATTTCGGGTCTGGGTTTTAAATTTCGCACCTCGGTTTTAAATTTAGCATCCCGGTTTTAGATTTTGTGTCTCGGTATTTAATTTATCGTCTTGATATTTAATTTAGCGTCTCAGTTTTTAATTTCGAGTCTTGGTTTAAAATTTCGTGTTTTGATTTTAAATTTTGTGTCTCGGTTTTAAACTCCGTGTTTTGATTTTAAATTTTGTGTCTCAGTTTTAAAGTTCTTGTCTCGGTTTTAAATTCCACGGCTCGGTTTTAAATTTCGTGGCTCGATTTTAAATTTTGCGTCTCGGTTTTAAATTACACGTCTTGGATTTAAATGTCATATCTCGTTTTTAAATTTAGCGTCTCGGTTTTAAATTTTGTGTCTCTTGAAATTTCGGGTCTCGGTTTAAAATTTTGTGTTTCGGTTTTAAATTTTGTGTCTCAGTTTTAAATTTCGTGTTTTGATTTTAAATTTTGCGTCTCGGTTTTAAATTTCGTGTTTTGATTTTAAATTTTGCATCTCGGTTTAAATTTTTGTATCTCGGTTTTAAATTTTGTGTCTCGGTTTTAAAGTTCATGTCTCCGTTTTTAATTCTGTGGCTCAGTTTTAAATTTCATCTCGGTTTTAAAGTTCATGTCTTGGTTTTTAATTCCGCGGCTAGATTTTAAATTTTGTATCGCGGTTTTAAATTTCGTGGCTCGATTTTAAATTTAGCATCTCGGTTTTAAATTTAGTGTCTCTTGAAATTTCGGGTCTCGGGTTTTAAATTTTGAGTCTCAGTTTTAAGTTTTGTCTATTAGTTTTTAATTTTGTGTCGCGGTTTTAAATTACATGGTTTTTAATTACGTGGCTCGGTTTTACATTTCGTGGCTCGATTTTAAATTCCGTGTCGCGGTTTTAAATTTTGTGTCTCTGTTTAAAATTTTGTGTTTCGGTTTTAAATTTCGTGTTTTGATTTTAAATTTTGTGTCTCGGTTTTAAATTTCGTACCTCGGTTTTAAATTTAGCGTATCGGTTTTAGATTTTGTGTCTCGGTATTTAATTTTGCGTCTTGGTAATTAATTTAGCGTCTCGGTTTTAAATTTTGTCTCTGGGTTTTAAATTTTGTGTCTCGGTTTAAAATTTTGCATCTAGGTTTTAAATTTCGAGTCTTGGTTTAAAATTTTGTGTTTTGATTTTAAATTTTGCGTCTCGGTTTTAAATTTCGTGTCTCAGTTTTAACTTTAGCGTCTCGGTTTTAGATTTTGTGTCTCGGTATTTAATTTTGCTTCTCAGATTTTAAATTTTGTCTCGCGGTTTTAAATTTCGCATCTAGGTTTTAAATTTGGAGTCTTGGTTTAAAATTTCGTGTTTTGATTTTAAATTTTGTGTCTCGGTTTTAAACTTCGTGTTTTGATTTTAAATTTTGTGTCTCAGTTTTAAAGTTCGTGTCTCGGTTTTAAATTTTGCGTCTCGGTTTTAAATTTCGGGTCTGGGTTTTAAATTTCGCACCTCGGTTTTAAATTTAGCATCCCGGTTTTAGATTTTGTGTCTCGGTATTTAATTTATCGTCTTGATATTTAATTTAGCGTCTCAGTTTTTAATTTCGAGTCTTGGTTTAAAATTTCGTGTTTTGATTTTAAATTTTGTGTCTCGGTTTTAAACTCCGTGTTTTGATTTTAAATTTTGTGTCTCAGTTTTAAAGTTCTTGTCTCGGTTTTAAATTCCACGGCTCGGTTTTAAATTTCGTGGCTCGATTTTAAATTTTGCGTCTCGGTTTTAAATTACACGTCTTGGATTTAAATGTCATATCTCGTTTTTAAATTTAGCGTCTCGGTTTTAAATTTTGTGTCTCTTGAAATTTCGGGTCTCGGTTTAAAATTTTGTGTTTCGGTTTTAAATTTTGTGTCTCAGTTTTAAATTTCGTGTTTTGATTTTAAATTTTGCGTCTCGGTTTTAAATTTCGTGTTTTGATTTTAAATTTTGCATCTCGGTTTAAATTTTTGTATCTCGGTTTTAAATTTTGTGTCTCGGTTTTAAAGTTCATGTCTCCGTTTTTAATTCTGTGGCTCAGTTTTAAATTTCATCTCGGTTTTAAAGTTCATGTCTTGGTTTTTAATTCCGCGGCTAGATTTTAAATTTTGTATCGCGGTTTTAAATTTCGTGGCTCGATTTTAAATTTAGCATCTCGGTTTTAAATTTAGTGTCTCTTGAAATTTCGGGTCTCGGGTTTTAAATTTTGAGTCTCAGTTTTAAGTTTTGTCTATTAGTTTTTAATTTTGTGTCGCGTTTTTAAATTACATGTCTTGGTTTTTAATTACGTGGCTCGGTTTTAAATTTCGTGGCTCGATTTTAAATTTTGTGTCTCGGTTTTAAATTTCGTACCTCGGTTTTAAATTTAGCGTCTCGGTTTTAGATTTTGTGTCTCGGTATTTAATTTTGCGTCTTGGTAATTAATTTAGCGTCTCGGTTTTAAATTTTGTCTCTGGGTTTTAAATTTTGTGTCTCGGTTTAAAATTTTGCATCTAGGTTTTAAATTTCGAGTCTTGGTTTAAAATTTTGTGTTTTGATTTTAAATTTTGCGTCTCGGTTTTAAATTTCGTGTCTCAGTTTTAACTTTAGCGTCTCGGTTTTAGATTTTGTGTCTCGGTATTTAATTTTGCTTCTCAGGTTTTAAATTTTGTCTCGCGGTTTTAAATTTCGCATCTAGGTTTAAAATTTGGAGTCTTGGTTTAAAATTTCGTGTTTTGATTTTAAATTTTGTGTCTCGGTTTTAAACTTCGTGTTTTGATTTTAAATTTTGTGTCTCAGTTTTAAAGTTCGTGTCTCGGTTTTAAATTTTGCGTCTCGGTTTTAAATTACACGTCTTGGATTTAAATGTCATATCTCGTTTTTAAATTTAGCGTCTCAGTTTTAAATTTTGTGTTTTGATTTTAAATTTTGCGTCTCGGTTTTAAATTTTGTGTTTTGATTTTAAATTTTGTGTCTCGGTTTTATATTTTGGGTCAGTGTTTTAAATTTCGCACCTCGTTTTTAAATTTTGCGTCTCGGTTTAAATTTTTGTATCTCGGTTTTAAATTTTGTGTCTCGGTTTTAAAGTTCATGTCTCCGTTTTTAATTCTGTGGCTCGGTTTTAAATTTCATCTCGGTTTTAAAGTTCATGTCTTGGTTTTTAATTCCACAGCTGGGTTTTAAATTTCGTGGCCCGATTTTAAATTTCGTGTCTCAGTTTCGTGTCTGTTTCCGTGCTGTTTCCCTGAAGTAAAAAGGGAAAAGTGAATCAGAGAGAGGCGAGAGTTTTTGGGCCTGTTTCCAGCCGACTTTTGCCCCCTGTTCCCAGCGGAGGGCGAGAACATGGCTGTTTCCTCCCCTATCCACAAAAAAATCACCATTCACCCCCCTTATCCAGAATCCCCATGAAGGACAATATCTACACTGTATTGGTGGTGGTGCCAGATGCGAGAGAGGGGGCAGAGAGAGTGGGAGACTGAGGGGAAAGAGAGTGGAGAGAGGAGGAGGGGAAGAGTTGGGAGCGAGGGAGGTGGGAAGTGGTAACAAATATTAGCTTAGTTTAATTTATTATTGTAAATGTACTCTTATAGTGATTGATCCCAGGGCGGAGTTTCCCCCAGACCGGTCCCCACTGCGGATTTGGTCAATGTGGCAGATCTCGCTGTGAGGGGCTGGGGGTCCCGGAGCGGGGCCGTCGATGGGATCATCCGTCCGGGACTGACAGCTGGAAGATGCGGCGGTGAATGTCAGCAGCCGGAGCCCGGAGCGGAGAGACTGCGGCCGCCTCTGGGATGCGCTCAGGGCGCGGGTTTATTAATGAGCCGCAGCGCTGAGGTGAGCGGATATTTCACCGCGATCTTCACCTGCTCCCTGAACTTGGACTGGGTCGCCGCGTAAATGAATGTGTTCGTGCAGCAGCTGAGATTCCTCAGCAAATACCCGACGTGGTGAAAGATCACTTGAGAATCATTCTGATCAGTTCCAATGTAACTAGTAGAGTGGATAAGGGAGAACCAGTCGATGTGTTATATCTGGACTTTCAGAAGGCCTTTGACAAGGTCCCACATAGGAGATTGGTGTACAAACTTAAAGCACACGGTATTGAGGGTTCAGTGTTGAGGTGGATAGAAAATTGGTTGGCGGACAGGAAGCAAAGAGTAGGAATAAACGGGTCCTTTTCGGAATGGCAGGCAGTGACTAGTGGGGTACCGCAAGGCTCAGTGCTGGGACCCCAGTTATTTACAGTGTATATTAATGATTTGGACGAGGGAATTGAATGCAACATCTCTAAGTTTGCGGATGACACGAAGCTGGGTGGCAGTGTTAGCTGCGAGGAGGATGCTAGGAGGCTGCAGAGTGACTTGGATAGATTAGGCGAGTGGGCAAATGCATGGCAGATGCAATATAATGTGGATAAATGTGAGGTTATCCACTTTGGCGGCAAGAACAGGAAAGCAGAGTATTACCTGAATGGTGACCGATTGGGAGAAGGGGAGATGCAACGTGACCTGGGTGTCATGGTGCACCAGTCATTGAAAGCAAGCATGCAGGTGCAGCAGGCAGTGAAGAAAGCGAATGGTATGTTGGCATTCATAGCAAGAGGATTTGAGTTTAGGAGCAGGGAGGTTCTGCTGCAGTTGTACAGGGCCTTGGTGGGACCGCACCTGGAGTATTGTGTGCAGTTTTGGTCTCCTAACCTGAGGAAAGACGTTCTTACCTTGGAGGGAGTACAGAGAAGGTTCACCAGATTGATCCCTGGGATGGCGGGACTTTCATATGAGGAAAAACTGGATAGACTGGGCTTGTACTCGCTGGAATTTAGAAGACTGAGGGGGGATCTTATAGAAACATATAAAATTCTTAAGGGGTTGGAGAGGCTAGATGCGGGAAGATTGTTCCCGATGTTGGGGGAGTCCAGAACCAGGGGTCACAGCTTAAGGATAAGGGGGAAGTCTTTTAGGACCGAGATGAGAAAACATTTCTTCACACAGAGAGTGGTGAGTCTGTGGAATTCTCTGCCACAGAAGGTAGTTGAGGCCAGTTCATTGGCTATATTTAAGAGGGAGTTAGATGTGGCCCTTTTTGCTAAAGGGATCAGGGGGTATGGAGAGAAGGCAGGTACAGGCTACTGAGCTGGATGATCAGCCATGATCATATTGAATGGCGGTGCAGGCTCGAAGGGCCGAATGGCCTACTCCTGCACCTATTTTCTATGTTTCTAATCCATGTGATCTGATAATAGACGAAGTTTACAACGTTCGTCAGCCACAGGAGGATGAAACTGCCGGAGATGGTGAAGAGTAAAACCACAGACCTCCTCCTGCTCTCCATCTCCGGGTCACTGCGGTTCTCCCCCTTGCTCTGACCCCTCAGCCCCTGACGGACCGACTGGCCACTAAAATGTGCCGGACTGTCAGAGCGTTGAGCAGCAGGATCACAGCGAAAGGGAGGAATGGAGTTTAAACCTCAGTACAGCATTAACACTGCACACAGGGGTGATGGACACGAAACTCGAATAAAAGTAATGATATCGGAGCTGAACCAAAATGACCTCGGTGATCAGGGTGAGTAGATCGGCCGCTGCCATGGCCACCAGGTAGCGAGTGGTGCAGGTGGAGAGGCCGCACTTTCCTCGGGACAGGATCACAATCGCCAGTAAATTCACTGCGGAAAGAGAAGGGGACGGACACTGGGCATTACTGCACACGGTCTCCGGGGCTGAATACCGGCTCGACTTTCATATCATGTCATATCATATCATATATATACAGCCGGAAACAGGCCTTTTCGGCCCACCAAGTCCGTGCCGCCCAGCGATCCCCGCACACTAACACTATCCTACACCCACTAGGGACAATTTTTACATTTACCCAGCCAATTAACCTACATACCTGTACGTCTTTGGAGTGTGGGAGGAAACCGAAGATCTCGGAGAAAACCCACGCATGTCACGGGGAGAACGTACAAACTCCTTACAGTACAGCACCCGTAGTCAGGATCGAACCTGAGTCTCCGGCGCTGCATTCGCTGTAAAGCAGCAACTCTACCGCTGCGCTACCGTGCCGCCCAGCTAAAGATCAGGAGTGTTGGAGTCGGTGCGCGGCTGCAGGTTTACCAATGTCAGACCCGGCTCCGACTGTGCTTCAGGGGCGAAGAGATAAGGCGACGGGCGGGGTAAAGGGCGAGGAGGGAACGAGCAGCCGCCCGCTACAATAGGCGGAATGGTCTTTCTATAGTTAACCCTGTTCACAGTCGCTGATGGGCCGGTTTCACAGACTTAACCGTGACCGGCCGCGATTAACCAGTGCTCTGGGAACTCGGCATCTGAGGGGGGTGGGGACGGCCGGGGAGGGTTCCAGAGGGAAGGCAGGGACAACTTAGGGTCCGGCAGCAGAGTGGCTCCGTTAATGGATTCATTCCACAGTAAGTTCAGTTCAGTAACAACACACGCCGGTAGATCCGCGGCCACTGGTTCAGGATATCCACTCGATCCAAGCCTTTCATTATTCTGTACGTTTCAATGAGGTCCCCCCTCGTTCTTCTAAACTCCAGCGAGTACAGGCCCAGTGCCCACAAACGCTCATCATATGCTAACCCACTCATTCCTGGGATCGTTCTTGTAAACCTCCTCTGGACCCTTTCCAGAGCCAACACATCCATCCTCAGATACGGGACCCAAAACTGCTCACAATATTCCATAGGCGGCCTGGCCCGCGCCTTCTGGAGTCTCAGCATTACATCCATGTTTGTATACAAGCCCTCTTGATATAAATGCTAGCAATGAATTTGCCTTCCTTACTACCGGTCCGACTTGCAAAGTAACCTTTTGGAAATCCTGCACCAACACTCGCAAGTCCTTTGCAGCTCCGATTTCTGGGTTCTCTCTCCATTTAAAAAACAGTCTACGCCTTTATTCCCACGAACAAAAATCCCGCGTCTCTCGGCAGGGAAGACGTACACCGTGCTGGAAGACGGGTCTCAGCCGGGGGTGGTTCCCCGTGCCCTGCTCGGCATCTTCCACATGAGCAGACAGCAGACTGACCGGCCCGGCCTGGAGCTTCAACATCAGCATGTCCTACCTCGAGATCTACCAGAAGGTGAGAGCCCACGCACTCGCACGCACACTCATTCTCTCCCAACTAACTCTTTCTCTACCCCTCTCTCTCCCCCCTCTCTCCCTCCCCCTCTCTACCCCCCCAGGTGCTAGACTAGATGGAGCCGGGGAACCACGACTTGCCAATACGGGAGGACCGGGATAAGAACATCTTCATTACGAGACTGACCCAGCAGGGCCGTTTTTACAGCATTATGGGCCCCCGGGCAAAGCAGTGTACTGGGGCCCCTACCGTTACTCTCCCCCACCCCCCTTTCCCTACCAGCCCCCCCTGTCGTGCCGGCGAAAAGCACTTACCGAAAAGCGATGGACTTAGGGTGCTACATTGTTGCAAAAAGCACTTACAGATCGCTGTGAGAAGCACTTAGTGACCAAAAATGTTGCGAAAAAAGCACCTATTGAACCTACATTTTTAAAGTAGTACTAGAAGAAGTGTGCCCGTTGGGCCCGTCCTCGTAGGGTTTCCATTGTAACCGGGAGGGGAGTGGGGGTAGGGAAGGGGGAGGGAGGGAGTAGGGAGGTGTGGAGGGGGGAGGGGAGGGGGAGGGAGGGGGGGAGGGGGAGGGAGGGGGGGAGGGGAGGGAGGAAGGGAGGGAGGGAGAGGTGAGGGAAGGGGGTAGGGGGGAGGGGGGAAGGGGAGGGAGGGGGGAAGGGGAGGGGGAGGGAGGGGGGGAGGGAGAAGGGAGTGAGGGGGGAGGGAGGGGGACCTCCCCTTTTCCCAGTACCCCTCTTTCCCCATTGGGCCCGTGCTCGTAGGGTTTCCATTGTAACCGGGAGGAGGGGAGGGAGGGGGAGGGAGGGAGGAGGGAGGTGTGGAGGGAGGAGGGGAGGGGAGGGGGAGGGGAGGGGGGGAGGGGGGAAGGGGGAGGAGGGAGGGAGAGGGGAGGGAGGGGGGTAGGGGGGAGGTAAGGGGGAGTGAGGGGGGAGGGAGGGAGGGGGATCTCCCCTTTTCCCAGTACCCCTCTTTCCCCGTTGGGCCCGTCCCTGTAGGGTTTCCATTGTAACCGGGAGGGGTGGAGGGATGGTGGAAGGAGGGGGGAGGGGGAGAGGGATGGAATGGTGGAGAGAGGGGGGAGGGAGTGGGGGAGGGTGGGATGGAGGGAAGGAGGGAGGGGGGGAGTTAGGGGCTGAGTGGTGATGGAGGTTGGGATTGAGGGGGGAGGGAGGGGGGGAGGGAGTGGGGATGGAGGTGGGAAGGAGGGGGGAGGAAGGGGTTGATGGGGGAAGTGGGACCTCCCCTTTTCCCAGTACCCCTCTTTCCCCCACCACCAAGCCCCCTCCGCAACGACCCCTGTTGTCCCCAGTCCCCATTCACAGACCCCCCCCCCATTCTCTCTCTCCCCATACACACTCTCAGTGCTTTTTTCGAAACACTTGCCCCGGTGGCCCACGAGCATATGGGCCCAATGCTGATCTGTGTATGTTAAGTGACTTGCAATAAAAAAATATACTTTAAAAAGAGATAAGTGCTTTTTAAGTGCTTGTTTTGAAACATTCGCGGTCACATAGTGCTTCTCACTGTAGCACCCATCTCAAGTGTGCCCGTTGGGCCCGTCCTCGTAGGGTTTCCATTGTAACCGGGAGGAGGGGAGGGAGGGAAGGGGGAGGGAGAGAGGTGTGGAGGGAGGAGGGGAGGGGGAGGGAGGGGGTAGGGGAGGGGAGGGGGGGAAGGGGAGGGGGGGAAGGGGGGAGGGAGAGAGGGGGAGGGGGAGGGAGAGAGGGGGAGGGGGAGGGAGGGGGAGGGGAAGGGCGGAGGGAGGGGGACCTCCCCTTTTCCCAGTACCCCTCTTTCCCCATTGTGCCCGTCCTCGTAGGGTTTACATTGTAACCGGGAGAAGGGGAGGGAGGGAAGGGGGAGGGGGGGAGGAGGGAGGTGTGGAGGGAGGAGGGGAGGGGGAAGGGGGAAGGGGAGTGGGGGGAGGGAAGGGGGAGGGGAGGGGAGGGTGGAAGGGGAGGGCGGAAAGGGGGGGAGGGGGGAAAGGGGGGAGGGGGGAGGGAGAGAGGGGGAGGGTGGAAAGAGCATTCCTCTCCCCATCAGAACTGCCCCCTCCATCGACTCCTTTAAGTCCATGCTCAAAACCTATTTCTACTCCCTAGCGTTTGAGGCTCATTGAGGAGGCGCTAATCAGATGTACAGCACTTTGGTCAACGTGGGTTGTTTTTAAATGTGCTGTACAAATAAAATGGACTTGACTTGACAGCTCTTCGCAACAATGTAGCACAGGGGCATTGTGACGTCACACGCTGAATACCGCTGGGGGGGGAAGGGGGGTCAGCTCGAGTCCATCTCACAGGGGCATTGTGACATCACAATCCGCACCGCAGCGCCCCCCTTCTGTCAAAACTTCGATAAATCAGGGGGGGCAGCACTTTTAAACCTCTGTAACTTAAAAAATATGCGTCCGAATTAAATAAAAATATAATTTTCCAGCAGCGAACCGCATGCTGATTAAGGCGGTACAAAAATCGTGGCGCTACGGTTCACCGTTTTGCCGGAATTGCCGTCTTCAGCCGACATCAGTGGGATATATATATATAGATACAAGATCTGAGTTTTAATAGTATATAGATTTATTTATTGCAAGTCACTTAACATACACAGATCAGCATGGGGCCCCTATGCTCGTGGTGCCCCATAAAGTGCCCATCAGGCCCATGCGTTAAGACGGCCCTGTGACCCAGCGGGTTGTCGGTGTGATGTATATGTAATATAAATGAGGCCAAGAGCAGAAGCTGGCCAATGGGCTTGTGCCTCGTGACTGAGGTCAGGTGACCTTCTAGAAGTTTCCTGGTGAAGGATCATTAATAAAAATCTTCTTACAAGAAGTCGGGCGTATATTCATTGTGCTAGCCACAACAGAGTCTTACAGCGGACATTACATGGTGTCAGAATGTCTGGACTCAAGCCACCGGGACCACTCTCCCTGCAAGGGAACTTGGCCAAGAATTATAAGGATTGGATAAGGGCATTCCAGCTGTACGAGACGGCAACAGAACTGACGAGTAAGCCAGAAAAGATTCGGAGTGCAACATTCCTCCACGTAGCAGGGCCGGCCGCTCAGCAGATTTATGAGACTTTTCAGTTTGCCCAGGACGAATGTGATTAAAATACAACCGCTGAAGAATAAGTTTCAGACATACTGTGAACCAAAGAAGAACTTAACTGTCTCAATATATATATCTTTAATACACGTGATCAGCAGCGAGGGGAGACCTTCTCCAGCTACCTGACTGCAGTTAAGTCTTTAGCTAATGATTGCGAATTTGGCATTATCCATGACTCATTGCTACGAGACAGAATTGTTTGTGGCATCACCAGCCAGCCGCTCCGGGAGAAACTACTACAATGCGATGATTTAACACTGTTAAAATGCAGTGATATGTGTTTGATCGCCGAGGCATCAGCCATCGACACCGAAGAGACTGTTGATTACGTGAAGCGGGACAGCGCCGGTCGGCCATGGGGCCGAGGCAGGGATTTACGACCCAGCCAACCACAGACAGGAATCCGTGATTCTGGTAAGGATACCATCTGTCGGTCATGCACCCGCTGGCATAAAAGCAACTACTGACACACTCAGTACATGCGATGTCACACCTGCGGAGAGATTGGACATCTTTCCAGATCCCCGACTGCCCGGAAATGGAGCGCCCACCAGCCGCCCACGGTCCCGACCACATGACCGGCTAATCAGACAGAAGGCCGGGGACTGGAGCCGTGACGTCCGCGACGTTGAGTTCCACATCAACACTTCTCCGCTGCCTGAACCAGTGGACGACGACGTGGATGTATCCCACATTGACACTGTGATTGACGCTGTGATTGAGTCGATGCGTGAATGGGGACATATGTGCAGCATCAACAATGTGAACATTGAGTTCAAACTTGACTGGAGCTCAAGTTGACATCCTGCCAGAGCACTTGTTCAGAAAGACTGGTCTTGCCTTACTGACCACGAACGTAACTCTGAGATCATACTCTGGACATACAACGAAGCCTGTGGGACAGATGCCCTGATGCCCTTATGGGGTCGACTCTGTTACAAAACCCTCAGGTGGTGCAGAGTCTGGGCTACTTTATAAATAACTCTACCTGCGACTGCAAAGGAATCTCTCGGTCTCTGTTGACTCCTGTGCTGGTCGTGATTCAAATCGGTTTTAAATTTCGCATCTAGTTTTTAACAAGTTTTTACAAATTGTGTCATTATCTCACCCTGCCTCCTGATACCCTTATGGGGTCGGCTCTGTTCTTGCAGAACACTCAGGTGGTGCAGAGTCTGGGCCACTTTATAAATAACTCTACCTGCGACTGCAAAGGAATCTCTCGGTCTCGGTTGACTCCTATGCTGGTCATGATTCACATTAATACTGTTGTTAAACAATCACACTGCATGTAATTACTCATTTGTGGCTCAGTTAGTACAATGCAATACTACTGCAGTAAACTATAAACATCAAATATCTCTAGTACAGTTTACACCCAGGTGCTCCACAAGTCTTTGGTTTTTTCCGGCTTGCGGAGACCACTTGCTGAAGTTTTCCCTGGTGAAAGGTAGGGTAGGTACGTCATCGGGCTCATCAGGTGGGTACCCTCCTTCCTCGATGTTTCATTGATAAGCCCACAACGTCTCCAGGGAGCTCAACGTTAGGGTTAGGGTTAGGGTTTAGGGTTTTAGGGTTAGGGTTAGGGTTAGGTTGTGATTTATCGGACAGTGGGACAAAATGCCCTCTGGTGCTCAATTATCTCTGCCTGGAGATTCCTTTTCACCATGTACTGCCACTTTGCTCTGGCCCACGGTCTCATCACCCTCGTACAAATCTGTTGACCTTTGCACTTGCCCTTCTGTAGATTTTTAGGAGTCAGTCAGGGTCCACCCTAAGTTTGAGTTTATGCTTGGTTGAGGCCCTTGGCCTCTCGCGTCTAACGCTTCAATCCATATCCCCTCTGCCCTCTTCCTACACCCGGTTGACCAATTTATGTTTGTTTCTAGGCCCATGATCTCTAGGGACTGGGTCCCGTGCTGCTGGGAGTGTCAACTACTGGGTATGGACTTTATGTGTTGCTGAGGTGTCCTGTCAGGCTGACTCTGAGGCTGTTAGCTGTTTCGCCTATGTACAGTAAGTTACACTCCTTACATTAAACTGCATACACCCCATTGTTTTGCTCACAGGTTATCCTCCGTGCTATCAAGTATCTCTAGTACAGTTTCTACAATGCAATACTAGTGCAGTAAACTATAAACATCAAATATCTCTAGTACAGTTTACACCCAGGTGCTCCACAAGTCTTTGGTTTTTTCCGGCTTGCGGAGACCACTTGCTGAACTTTTCCCTGGTGAAAGGTAGGGTAGGTACGTCATTGGGGGTCATCAGGTGGGTACCCTCCTTCCTCGACGTTTCATTGATAAGCCCACAACGTCTCCAGAGGGCTCAACGGTGAAACCTGGCGTCCCAGGTACACCCCCCTCAGTTCCATACCCTCCTGTTTTAATCTTGCAGCTCAACTCGCAGCTCTACTCAACTTCTAGCCGATAAGGGGTTTTAAAGGGTAGGTTGATGTCCCTACCTTTCTGGATTTACTCCTCCCATGTGCTGAGTCCTGGGACCGGTGACTGGGTAACAACCCTCCAGTTTCGCTCTTGCTGTAGCTTCATCAGGGAAAAATCAATAACTACTACTGGTCGGTGGGGAGTTTTAAAGGGTGGGTTGAAAATCCCTCCCTTTCTGGGTATGTCCATCCCATCTGCTGACTTGGGACTGGTCACTTTGGTTGGGACTGTTGATGTCATCCCTATTCTTTGTGTTTGATTGTTTGTGTTCCTGGCCTCCTGCTGTTTTATCTGCTGTTAATGTTTTCAGCATTCCTCTGGCCTCCTGTCTTTATCATGTTCTGCAAGTCTTTGTTGTGGGCTTTGCAAACCTGTACCTGGTTTGCGTGGAGCTAGTGGCCGTTGTGTGGTGGTGGGGGGGGGGGGGTGTCTGAGGTGGGAGTGGGTATCGTGTTGTGAGTGTGCAAGGGTCCTATCACTCCCTTCAATTGTCTGTCTTTTCTGGGGGAGCTAGGTGTGTTCCAGGTGTAATGGGGTGGGGGGTCTCTGGGTCTAGAGGGTACTCGGATGGATCATCTATTTACAAAGGTTTAAGATCCTCTTTTGGGGGTCTTTTGGGTTGTTTGGGGAGGTCCTATGCAACCCGATGTTAGGGTTAGATTCTGTGGGTGGGGGTTATTTCCTATCCTTGTTGAGTTGAGGGTAGGTGCCAAGGGTCTTTTTGGGGCTGTTTGGGGTGATCCAGTGCCGTTCCGTGTTAGGGTTAGCTTTGGGGGGTGGCACAGGGGCCACCTCTGACGTGCCGTCTACCTTGCTGGGGTTTGAGGGTGGGTGCCTAGGGTTTTTTGGGGACTGTTTGGGGTGGTCTCCTGTCACCCTGTTCTATGTTTTTGTCTATTACCCAGTGGGAGCAGGCCCCATATTGACATTAATTTGTATCCCTACTGCTCCCCTTGTCTGCTGGTTTTATCACAATCTCATTTTTATCCCTCAGCTCTGCCATGGTCTCCCTCTCTTTTCTGGTGAGGTTCGGCCTATCCTTTGTCATGGGCATATCACAGGCTGTTTTGGTAATGTTCTTTTAAAATGTGTCGTGTTTGTTTGGCTTTACCCATGTTCCAGCATTAGAGGCCAATTTTTGCAATGTTTCCTGGGTGGGATTTGTCGGTTTTACAAATTGTGTCATTATCTCACCCTGCCTCCTGATACCCTTATGTGGTCGGCTTTGTTCTTGCAGAATCCTCAGGTGGTGCAGAGTCTGGGCCTTGTTATCAATATCTTGCCCTGCTTCCTGGTGCCCTTATGGGATCGGCTCTGTTCTTGCAGAACTCTCAGGTGGTGCAGAGCCTGGGCCTTGTTATCAATATCTTGCCCTGCTTCCTGATGCCCTTATGGGGTTGGCTCTGTTCTTGCAGAACCCTCAGGTGGTGCAGAGTCTGGGCCTTGTTATCAATATCTTAACCTGCTTCCTGATGCCCTTATGGGGTCGGCTCTGTTCTTGCAGAAACCTCAGGTGGTGCAGAGTCTGGGCCTTGTTATCAATATCTTGCCCTGCTTCCTGGTGCCCTTATGGGGTCGGCTCTGTTCTTGCAGAACCCTCAGGTGGTGCAGAGTCTGGGCCTTGTTATCAATATCTTAACCTACTTCCTGATGCCCTTATGGGGTCGGCTCTGTTCTTGCAGAACCCTTAGGTGGTGCAGAGTCTGGGACTTGTTATCAATATCTTACCCTGCTTCCTGATGCCCTTATGGGGTCAGCTCTGTTCTTGCAGAACCCTCAGGTGGTGCAGAGTCTGGGCCACTTTATAAATAACTCTGCCTGCGACTGCAAAGGAATCTCTCGGTCTCGGTTGACTCCTGTGCTGGTCATGATTCACATTAATACTGTTGTTAAACAATCACACTCATCCCCCTCCCCTCTGCATGTAATTACTCATTTCTGGCTCAGTTAGTACAATGCAATACTACTGCAGTAAACTATAAACATCAAATATCTCTAGTACAATGCAATACTACTGCAGTAAACTATAAACATCAAGTATCTCTAGTACAATGCAATACTACTGCAGTAAACTATAAACATCAAGTATCTCTAGTACAGTTTCTACAATGCAATACTAGTGCAGTAAACTATAAACATCAAATATCTCTAGTACAGTTTACACCCAGGTGCTCCACAAGTCTTTGGTTTTTTCCGGCTTGCGGAGACCACTTGCTGAACTTTTCCCTGGTGAAAGGTAGGGTAGGTACGTCATTGGGGGTCATCAGGTGGGTACCCTCCTTCCTCGACGTTTCATTGATAAGCCCACAACGTCTCCAGAGGGCTCAACGGTGAAACCTGGCGTCCCAGGTACACCCCCCTCAGTTCCATACCCTCCTGTTTTAATCTTGCAGCTCAACTCGCAGCTCTACTCAACTTCTAGCCGATAAGGGGTTTTAAAGGGTAGGTTGATGTCCCTACCTTTCTGGATTTACTCCTCCCATGTGCTGAGTCCTGGGACCGGTGACTGGGTAACAACCCTCCAGTTTCGCTCTTGCTGTAGCTTCATCAGGGAAAAATCAATAACTACTACTGGTCGGTGGGGAGTTTTAAAGGGTGGGTTGAAAATCCCTCCCTTTCTGGGTATGTCCTTCCCATCTGCTGACTTGGGACAGGTCACTTTGGTTGGGACTGTTGATGTCATCCCTATTCTTTGTGTTTGATTGTTTGTGTTCCTGGCCTCCTGCTGTTTTATCTGCTGTTAATGTTTTCAGCATTCCTCTGGCCTCCTGTCTTTATCATGTTCTGCAAGTCTTTGTTGTGAGTGAGTGGGCTTTGCAAACCTGTACCTGGTTTGCGTGGAGCTAGTGGCCGTTGTGTGGTGGTGGGGGGGGGGGGGTGTCTGAGGTGGGAGTGGGTATCGTGTTGTGAGTGTGCAAGGGTCCTATCACTCCCTTCAATTGTCTGTCTTTTCTGGGGGAGCTAGGTGTGTTCCAGGTGTAATGGGGTGGGGGGTCTCTGGGTCTAGAGGGTACTCGGATGGATCATCTATTTACAAAGGTTTAAGATCCTCTTTTGGGGGTCTTTTGGGTTGTTTGGGGAGGTCCTATGCAACCCGATGTTAGGGTTAGATTCTGTGGGTGGGGGTTATTTCCTATCCTTGTTGAGTTGAGGGTAGGTGCCAAGGGTCTTTTTGGGGCTGTTTGGGGTGATCCAGTGCCGTTCCGTGTTAGGGTTAGCTTTGGGGGGTGGCACAGGGGCCACCTCTGACGTGCCGTCTACCTTGCTGGGGTTTGAGGGTGGGTGCCTAGGGTTTTTTGGGGACTGTTTGGGGTGGTCTAACCCTAACCCTAACCCTAACGTGTCCAACCTCTTAATAATCTTATACGTTTCGATAAGATCCCCTCTCATCCTTCTAAATTCCAGTGTATACAAGCCTAGCCGCTCCAGTCTTTCAACATATGACAGTCCCGCCATTCCTGGAATTAACCTAGTGAACCTACGCTGAACGCCCTCAATAGCAAGAATATCCTTCCTCAAATTTGGAGACCAGAACTGCACACACTACTCCAGGTGCGGTCTCACTAGGGCCCTGTACAACTCTGCAGAAGGACCTCTTTGCTGCTATACTCAACTGCCCTTGTTATGAAGGCCAACATTCCATTGGCTTTCTTTACTGCCTGCTGTACCTGCATGCTTCCTTTCAGTGACTGATGCACTAGGACACCCAGATCTCGTTGTACGTCCCCTTTTCCTAACTTGACACCATTCAGATAATACTCTGCCTTCCTATTCTTACCACCAAAGTGGATAACCTCACACTTATCCACATTAAACTGCATCTGCCATGCCTCCGCCCACTCACACAACCTGTCCAAGTCACCCTGCAACCTCATAGCATCTTCCTCACAGTTCACACTACCACCCAGCTTTGTATCATCTGCAATTTTGTTAATGGTACTTTTAATCCCTTCATCCAAGTCATTAATGTATATTGTAAATAGCTGCGGTCCCAGCACCGAGCCTTGTGGTACCCCACCAGTTATTGCCTGCCATTCTGAAAGGGACCCATTTATCCCCACTCTTTGCTTTCTGTCTGTCAACCAATTTTCTATCCATGTCAGTACCCTACCTCCAATACCATGTGCTCTAATTTTGCCCACTAATCTCCTATGTCGAACCTTGTCGAAGGCTTTCTGAGAGTCAAGGTACACCACATCCACCGGCTCTCCCCTGTCAATTTTCCTAGTTACACCCTCAAAGAATTCCAGGAGATTAGTTGAGTTTGTTTAGACTCAACATCGGCCAAGCTGAAAGGTGTAACATCATTGAAGACGACCTTGTGTTTGTGGAGATGGACCAAGGCTTGGTGCATTTTAATCAAACCGTTCACCATTGCTATTTATTCTCTGTACTCTCGCACAAATTGCTGATATATTTGGAGAATTTGTCTTCCCATTTTACACTCCAAATAAAATGGCAACTGTTACCATGATGGCGGGTGTTGTTCTGCAGGCCTCCTGTGTCACTGAATATAGGCAAATATAGACTGAATATAGACAGAAATCTGTTCTTGCCAGTCCTTGCCACAGTGGGACCGTGTTGAAAGTGGGCTTTTCATTCCTTTGGTGTTAATTTATTGGAAAAACTGGAGCCTTTTGTCACACAAGGCCTATTCTCTGCATTGCCTTCCTATTTGGGATTAGCAAACGAGTTTTGGAATTGTGCTGGGGAGAAGTGTGGCAGGAATCGGTCAACTGGGCAGCACAAATACGAAAGGTGCAATCAGTCTAATGTGATGATACTCTCGGTCGAATAGCCAGCCACAGACAGAGGAATAGATGTAGTCAGATCACAGAAAGATGCAAAAGATACAGTTATTGTGATTGGTGACTTTAACTTTCCCAATGTTGACTGGGACCTCTAGGCGGTGCAGAATTTTCTACTTGTATCCAAGTGGATTTTTAAAAACATGTGGAGAGTCCAACCCAAGTAGGGACCGTAGTGGACCTTGCACTGGGAAGTGAGTGCGGACTGGTGCCTGGTGTTTCAATGGGATAGCATTTCAGCAATAGTGATCACAACTCCTGACTTTTGGGACAAAGACCCATCATTTATTTATTTGCCCCTGTATTCCACAATTTGAGATTTGTAATAGAAAAAATAATTTCTACATGGTGAAACCACAATGTATAAAAATACCCTTTAATAAAATCTGACAATGTGCACTTTAACCACTCGTGATTTTTTTTTCTATTACAAATCTCAAATTGTGGAGTACAGAGGCAAAACAATAAATGATGGGTCTTTGTCCCGAACATTATGGAGGGAGTATGGAAAGTACTAACCTGGGGAAAACAAATTACATAATTAGGCAGGAGCCAGGGAGAGTAGATTGGGTGCTGGGGGATATGGGGGATGGCAACATCTGGCATGTGGGAGACATTTAGAAACATAGAAACATAAAAAATAGGTGCAGGAGTAGGCCATTCGGCCCTTCGAGCCTGCACCACCATTCAATATGATCATGGCTGATCATCCAGCTCAGTAGCCTGTACCTGCCTTCTCTCCATACCCCCTGATCCCTTTAGCAAAAAGAGCCACATCTAACTCCCTCTTAAATATAACCAATGAACTGGCCTCAACTACCTTCTGTGGCAGAGAATTCCACAGACTCACCACTCTCTGTGTGAAGAAATGTTTTCTCATCTCGGTCCTAAAAGACTTCCCCCTTATCCTTAAGCTGTGACCCCTGGTTCTGGACTCCCCCAACATCGGGAACAATCTTCCCGCATCTAGCCTCTCCAACCCCTTAAGAATTTTATATGTTTCTATAAGATCCCCCCTCAGTCTTCTAAATTTCAGCGAGTACAAGCCCAGTCTATCCAGTCTTTCCTCATATGCAAGTCCCGCCATCCCAGGGATTAATCTGGTGAACCTTCTCTGTACTCCCTCTAAGGCAAGAACGTCTTTCCTCAGGTTAGGAGACCAAAACTGCACACAATACTCCAGGTGCGGTCTCACCAAGGCCCTGTACAACTGCAGCAGAACCTCCCTGCTCCTAAACTCAAATCTTCTTGCTATGAATGCCAACATACCATTCGCTTTCTTCACTGCCTGCTGCACCTGCATGCTTGCTTTCAATGACTGGTGCACCATGACACCCAGGTCACGTTGCATCTCCTCTTCTCCCAATCGGTCACCATTCAGGTAATACTCTGCTTTCCTGTTCTTGCCGCCAAAGTGGATAACCTCACATTTATGCAAAGTGGATAACCTCACATTTAAAGGGCAGCTGATCACAGTTCAATAGGAGGAATAAGCACGGTCAGGATGGAACCCGGGGTCGAAGCGGGCGAGCCCGGCTCGCAAGAGAGGGAGGCGTCAGCCACCAGGGGGCCGAGCCACTCCAATGGGAACATGGTGTGCTGCGGGTGCCACCAACACTGAGAGAGCTGCCGCTGACGTCTCCAGCGCAATCATAAATGTTCAAAGAGTTTGCAGACCATTGGAGTCAAGGATACCGGATGAAAATTGGTTGGATTTGAGCTCGTTTTGTAAATTGGAGAGATGTTTGCATTATGCCAATCACTCCGTAGTTCTCCGGTAGAAATTGATTTCTGGAATAATATCTGGAGGATTGGAGTAATGCTTGAAGAACATGATTTCAAAACTCTGGCGGGTTTGCCGTCTGGGCCACAGGCTTTACAGGGTTCACTTCAGACAAAAGCTTTTCAACTCCCTCTTTGGCGATGAGCAAGTCGCCAATGTCAGGCACGCTACTGGGGCCAAGATCTAGAAAATCAAATTGTTTTTCTCTTGTAAAAATCGAACAATCAGTCTGAAGAAGGGTCCTGACCTGAAATGGCACCTACCCATGTTCCCTTGAGATGCTATCTCAACTGCACTTTGTGTCTTTTTTTTCAAACCAGTGCCTGCAGTTCCTTGTTCACCAATAAGTTTAAAATTGATTTGGATTAGTGATCTGCATTCTATTTAGTGTTGTGCAACCTAAACTGTTAACCATTGGTGTGGCAATGGTTAATGTGTTAATTGTCATAATTATAGCTTGTTTACTCTTAATTGTCACAAGGAAGGATTTGACAGGTGATAGGAATTTGTTTGTCATGTGCTTAAAAAGGAGATTTTTGGTCAGTTGTCGAGTGAGCCTCTGTCGGTTAAGTTGTGGAGAACCAAAGCTGCGAAGAGATGGATGCACTGGCTGTTATCAGAGCCATGGAGTGGCAGAAGGTACGAGAGTTTTGTTTTCCAATGTTGAAGGTTGGGTGTGTTTCTGAATAGTAACTTAGCAGGTCATTTGCTTTGGGGCGGTAAAGACATGAACCTCTCTGCTTTACAAAATACAAGTTTATAACATTACCAAGATGCTGAGCAGATCTTGATGTTGCAGCTGGATGAATGCTATACACTTGATCAGACTGGACCTGGATCTGGGCTTTGTGATGCATTTAGGTATTCCTTTTGCCTTTGAGTAATGAACAACATGCCAGGGAGGTGTTAAGCTTCTATTGTGCAGTCAACAAGGTCATTGTTCATCACAGTTTTCATGAACTGAATTTTCCTACTGTTGCCACTTTTGTTGACCACAAGGCTGGGAGTTTTTTTAATGAGTTTTAATGACATGTGTGGCAAATACAATTTGTGGACAGGCTTTTGATGCCAACAGTGAAATGTAGGGGAAAGAGTTGCTTTTGTAATATGTAATAAAATTATGTCCTTGGTTTAACTGCCTGAGTTGAGGAAAGGGACTGTTCTACCCTCAATTATTTCCACTGTCTGCCCAGCTACTGTCTTAAGTGTTTGTTAATTTGAGAATATCGAAATGTGGGAGGCTTGAAGCTGCTCCTTGTGTAGGCATGGATTGTTTTACTTTGTTCTATATTAATATTGATTTATTTGTGTTCTGTTTGCTTGTTTTAATTAGCGAGTTTTCACTTTGCAATGTTTCATTGCCTGTTCATGGTGAAAATAGTGATGTTTAACTGCTGATGGACTGCCAGATTGCATTTAAAATCCTTGAATGTTGGGGCTATTAGTTTGAGCAGTAGGACAACTTCCCCAGCCATCCTTGTGTTTTCATCACCCAAAATGTTTAACTGCACCAGTAACTTCCAGCTCAATCTGGTCAATGTGTTTGTTCCCTTACATATGCTGTGCTTAAAGTTTTAAGTTTCCTTTTGTCCTAAACGTTTGTACACTAAGATGACCAAGTTTGATACAAAAGTGGGTGGTATTGCAGATAGTGAAGATGGATGTGAAAAATTGCAGCAGGATCTTGATTGGTTGAGCAGGTGGGCTGAAGAGTAGTTGATGTAATTTAATACAGAGACATATGAGATGTTGCATTTTGAAAAGTCTAACATGGGCAGGGCCCACACAATGAATGGCAGGGCTCTGGGAAGTGTTGTAGAGCAGAGGGATCGAGATGTGAAGGTACATAGTTCCTTGAAGGTGTCATCAGGTATTTATATTGTAAATAGCTGCAGTCCCAGCACCGAGCTTTGCGGTACCCCACTAGTCACTGCCTACCATTCTGAAAGGGACCCGTTAATCCCTACTCTTTGTTTCCTGTCTGCCAACAAATTTTCTATCAATGTCAGTACCCAATACCATTTTGCCCACTAATCTCATATGTGGGACCTTATCAAAGGCTTTCTGAACGTTGAGGTACACTACATCCAATGGGTCTCCATTGTCCATGGACAGGTGAATTATTGGGTCAGGAGCCTTCAGAGTGGAATACGGGAGTAAGCTGGAAATTGGGTGGGGCACTGCCTGACAGGTGATGGGTGAATACATGTGAGTGGGTGATAGGCAGATGGGTGGAGTAAGTGACAAAAGGTGAAAGTGATAGAACATGTTGGACAAGGACATGCGCTGTGAAATGTAAAGCCAGAGTGAGGTGGGGTGGGAAGGTAAAAGGGAAATATGGGACATGGAGATGGGAGATGAGCGTACTGACGAGGGAAAGCCCTTCTTCCCCTTCACTGCCCACCCTGGTGTGCGCTAACATCGCTAGCCTCGGTCCTTTCCTTTCTTATGTATGTGCAGTGCTCTCCTTGTTTGGCATTTTGTCCCTTTCAGGGGAAACTTATTTCAATATCTTGCCTTGTTTTCAAGATCGTATCTCCCGTCGCTCTGCGGCCTAACATTATGGAGCTGGCGGCCTTGCTCGAGAATGACTGAGACCCACAGCCTGCGACCCCATGCCGGGGTCGACGCTCCAACCTCTGCCTACGGACTTCAACATCGAGGGGCTCGCAGTCTCGGGTAGAGACCGATGTCGGGAAGCTCCAAAGAACGAGGAAGGTTGGAGTAGCACCGACCCGAGGTCCGATCGCCCGGCGCGGGGAGCTTGATCGCCCCGCCGCGGAGGGCCTGACTGCCAGCTGTGGGAGCCAAGATCGCCCTGTCAACGGAAGGCTCGAGGCCCCCGACCGTGGGAGGACAAACAAGGGAAGAGTGACGTTTTTTTAAACTTGTATCACAGTGAGGAATGTGGAGGAGCCACTGTGGTGGATGTTCATGTTAAAATGTATTTTGTGTGTTCTGTTGCTTTTTATTGGTGTGATTGTTAAGTCGAATGAAATTCCTCGTATGTTGCAAAACATACTTGGCTAATAAAGTATGGAAAGCGGCAACCCCACAGCTACGCCACCCCATGCTTGCATCGTGAGTAAATGACTCTCGATTCAAGTAAATAAGTAAATAAGTACTGGAGGAACTTGGGGAGTTTGGCAACCTCTGAAGAAATGGACAGATGACTTATTGAGCAAGGATCCTTCAGACTGGAATACGGGAGAAAGCTGGAAATGAGGTGGGGGTGGGGCACTGCCTGACAGGTGATGGGTGGATACAGGTGAGTGGGTGATGGGCAGATGGGTAGAGTAAGTGACAAAGGCTGAAGGTGAAAGCGATAAAACGTGTCGGACAAGGACAAGAGCTGTGAAAAGTAAAGCCAGAGCGAGGTGGGGTGGGGAGGTAAAAGGGAAATATGGGAGATGAGCGTATTGACGAGGAAAAGCCCCACTTTCCCTTCACTCCCCACCCTGGTGTGCACATTCCTCACTAACCTCATTAACCTCGCTAACCCTGGTCCTTTCCTTTCCGATGTACGCTCAGTGCTCTCCTTATTTGGCATTTTGTCCCTTTCACCTTGAGCCTTTGGCACTGACTCCATCCGTATGCTCATCACCCCTCACACCTATCCACCTATTTACTTGCTGGCTTTGTCCTGCGTGCCTCTGCCTCTTTTCACTCTCTTTCATCAGTCTGAGGGAAGTTCCTGATCTGACATGTCATCTGTCCATTTCACTTGCGGTCAGGCAGATTGTGCCTGAACTGCTGAATGCCTCCAGCACGTTGTCTTTGGACATAGCCATGTTCCTCGGTTAAAGTAATGGTAGTTGGACCTGTTACAGTGAAAGTAGAGTTTAATATTGTGGCTAAGTCTCACTACGTTATTAATCCTGCCCTTGCAAGTACTGTAGTTTTTGCAGTTTGTTTAAATCTCAGATTTGGACACATCTGCATTGCCACAATTTCCTAGCCCCTCTTCTTCCTCTGAAGGACTGAGCAATTCCTATTAGTTTCCACCCAGTGTCTCCAAAGACTGGGTCATGTGGTGCTAGAAATATCTGCTGGTAACCCTGACAGTCTCTTCCCAATTTGCCAATGTCGGCAGGTGCTGGGGGCAAACTTCTTCCCCATCATTGTTATTATGGTTTGGAGATGGTTTAATTCAAAGGATGTTTTAATTGAAAGTAGTGTCTGTGTCATGGGTGTGTTTTCACCAGATCTTCTGAACACCCTGGATGCTCTTGTTGGTGTACGGGGTTTGATGCCCATGGTAAACACCGGCAGGTGGCACAGTCACAGAACACTGTTTGTGTGAAGTGTTTGGTTTAGCTGGGTGGGGTGTTGCTGTGCCAGTTGATGAAGTCAATGTATTCTGGTAACCTGTAAGATTGATTGCTGGAGTCGTACCGAATGTTGCGCCTCGTGTTGCATCTCGTGTTGTGCCCCATGTATTTTGAAGTATGTGTTAATGTTCTCTTTGTTTTATGTGGAGGGGTTCAGGGGAAACTTATTTCAATATCTTGCCTTGTTTTCCAGATCGTATCTCCAGTCGCTCTGCGGCCTAACATCATGGAGCTGGCGGCCTTGCTCGAGAATGACTTTGAGACCCACAGCCTGCGATCCCATGCCGGGGTCGACGCTCCAACCTCTGCCTACGGACTTCAACATCGAGGAGCTCGCAGTCTCGGGTAGAGACCGATGTCGGGAAGCTCCAAAGAACGAGGAAGGTTGGAGTAGCACCGACCCGAGGTCCGATCGCCCGGCGCGGGGAGCTTGATCGCCCCGCCGCGGAGGGCCTGACTGCCAGCTGTGGGAGCCAAGATCGCCCTGTCAACGGAAGGCTCGAGGCCCCCGACCGTAGGAGGACAAAAAAGGGAAGAGTGACATTTTTTTAAAACTTCTATCACAGTGAGGAATGTGGAGGAGCCACTGTGGTGGATGTTCATGTTAAAATGTATTTTGTGTGTTCTGTTGCTTTTTATTGGTGTGACTGTAGGTCAACTGAAATTCCTCGTATGTTGCAAAACATACTTGGCTAATAAAGTATGATTATGATGGAAGGCAGCAACTCTACAGCTGCGCCACCATGCCACCCCGTGCTTGAATCGTGAGTAAATAACTCTCGATTCAAGTAAATAAGTGCTGGAGGAACTTGGGGGTTCGGCAACCTCTGGAGAAATGGACAGATGACTTATCGGGTCAGGAGCCTTCAGACTGGAATACGGGAGAAAGCTGGAAATGAGGTGGGGGTGGGGCACTGCCTGACAGGTGATGGGTGGATACAGGTGAGTGGGTGGATACAGGTGAGTGGGTGATGGGCAGATGGGTGGAGTTAGTGGCAAAGGCTGAAGGTGAAAATGATAAAACATGTCGGACCAGGACAAGAGCTGTGAAATGTAAAGCCAGAGGGAAGTGGGGTGGGAAGGTAAAAGGGAAATATGGGACAAGGAGATGGTAGATGAGCGTACTGACGAGGGAAAGCCCCTCTTCCCCTTCACTCCCCACCCTGGTGTGCACATTCCTCACTAACCTCACTAACATCGCTAACCTGGTCCTTTCCTTTCCGATGTACGCTCAGTGCTCTCCTTATTTGTCATTTTGTCCCTTTCACCTTGAGCCTTTGGCACTGACTCCATCCAAATGCTCATCACCCCTCACACCTATCCACCTATTTACTTGCTGGCTTTGTCCTGCGTGCCTCTGCCTCTTTTCACTCTCTTTCATCAGTCTGAGGGAAGTTCCCGATCTGACATGTCATCTCTCCATTCCGCTTGCGGTCAGGCAGATTGTGCCTGAACTGCTGAATGCCTCCAGCACTTTGTCTTTGGACATAGCCATGTTCCCCGGTTAAAGTAATTGTAGTTGGACCTGTTACAGTGAAAGTAGAGTTTAATATTGTGGCTAAGTCTCACTACGTTATTAATCCTGCCCTTCCAAGTACTGTAGTTTTTGCAGATGGTTTAAATCTCAGATTTGGATACTTCTGCATTGCCACAATTTCCGAGCCCCTCTTCCTCTGAACGATTGACTAATTCCTGTTAGTTTCCATCCAGTGTCTCCAAAGACTGTGGTGCTAGAAATATCTGCTAGTGTTACACAGTCTCTTCCCAATTTGCCAATAATTCTTCCCCATTATTGTTATGGTTTGGAGATGGTTTAATTCAAAGGATGTTTTCATTGAAAGTAGTGTCTGTGTCATGGGTGTGTTTTCACCAGATATTCTGAACACCCTGGATGCTCCTGTTGGTGTACAGGCTTTGATGACCATGGTATACATCAGCAGGGGGCACAGTCACAGAACACTGTGGGGTTTGGTTTAGCTGGGGTGTTGCTGTGCCAGTTGTACAAGTCAATGTATTCTGCTAACCTGTAGAAGGGTCTCAACCCGAAACGTCACCCATTCCTTCTCTCCCGAAATGCTGCCTGACTTGCTGAGTTACTCTAGCATTTTGTGAATAAATCAATCTGTAGAATTCACTGCTGGATTCACACCAAATGTTGCTTCTCGTGTTGTGCCCCATGTATTTTAAAAGTATCTGTTACTGTTCTCTGGTTTGTTTTATGTGGGGGGTAGAGAGGTCAGGGGAAACATTTTTCAATATCTTACCTTGTTTTCCAGATCGTTTCTCCAGTCGCTCTGCGGCCTAACATCATGGAGCTGGCGGTGTTGCTCGAGACTGACTTTGAGACCCACAGCCGGGCCATGGACTGACCCCGGGTAGTCTCAGGTAGAGACTGATGTCGGGAAGCTCCAAAGAACGAGGAAGTTTCGACTAGCCGGGACCCGGTGTCCAATCGCCCGGCGCGGGGAGCTTGATCACCCCGATGCGGAGGGCCCAAGTACTGTAGTCTTTGTAGTTGTTTTAAATCTCAGATTTGGATACATCTGCATTGCCACAATCTCCTCGCCCCTCTTCCTCTGAAGGATTGACCAATTCCAGTTAGTTTCCACCCAGTGTTTCCGAAGACTGGGTCAGGTGCTGCTCGAAATTTCTGCTAGGGTTGGACAGTCTCTTCCTAATTTGCCAATGTCGGCATGTCCTGGGGATGGAGGGGTCAGGGGAAACATTTTTCACTTTTTTTACTTCAATCACAGTGAGGAATGTGGCGGAGTCACTGGGTGGATGTTCATGTTAAAATGTATTTTGTGTGTTCTGTTGCTTTTTATTGGTATGACTATGACAAATGAAATTCCTCGTATGTTGCAAAACATACTTGTCTAATAAAGTATGATTATGATGGAAGGCAGCAACTCTACAGCTGCGCCACCGTGCCACCCCATGCTCGAGTAAATAAGTAAATCAGTGTTTGGGGAAGTTGTGGGGGGACGGGGACGGTTCTGCAACCTCTGAAGAAATGGACAGATGACTTATCGGGTCAGGAGCCTTCGGACTGGAATATGGGAGAAAGTTGGAAATGAGGTGGGGGTGGGGCACTGCCTGACAGGTGATGGGTGGATACAGGTGAGTGGGTGATGGGCAGGCAATGGTAGCGAAAGAAGGAGCAAGGACGACCGTTGGCTGAAAGTGAGCAAAGTAAGTAATAATTGCTGGTTGAAAGGCAGTTTAAAAAGAGCACCAAAGGGTCGCAAGCAATTAGTCAATAAAGCGCATACCTCCAAGCTTGTCAAGAAGACAGGTTAGTAGTGAGTGCGTGGATTGGCTGATCAATTAAGTTGGAAGTTTGGCAAATTGGCCAATTAGGTAATTTAGAGGCTGATATTAACAAGACTTGCACAAGGGGTGCAGCCCTGTCTGGGTGCAGCCCCCTGTTGAGTAAAGTGCCCTGTTGAGTAAAGTGCCCCGTTGAGTAAAGTGCCCTGTTGAGTAAAGTGCCCTGTTGAGTAAAGTGCCCGTCTTCTGCGAGGAGGCTGAGGTGAGGAGGTTGAGGTGAGGAGGTTGTTGTAATATATAAGACAAGGGGGATGTTGTGATATTGCTGGGACTACTTTGTGTATCCAAGGACTACTTTGTATGCCTGTGTATATAAGTGATTGGTGTGATTAGGCGGTCACTCTGGATGCAGGTGGCCACGGAATAAACAGCTTGGAGTTGAGCTCCAGCAATGTAACCTTTTATACACGTGTACTTGTGGTCCTTCCAGAGTCACTAAAGGTACAACAGGTACCGGACCACGAAGTACGACATGGTGGCAGCGGCTTGGTGTTTCGCCTAGGGAGGGAATGAAGCATGCCCGAGCAGAAAAGGTTAAAAAGAAAGAAAAAAAAAAAGAGAAGAAAAAGAGCCCTGAAGGAGAACAAAACGAAAGAAAAGTTTCCAGCTCGGTACGGGACGTTTGGAATGCTTCGCGGGGAGAGACCGGGAGAGCCGACACACACGGAGATGTGCGGCGACCGGAGGGACTGACCACCCGCGGAGGTGCGGCGGCCGGTAAGGCCGAGGCACTAAATACTCACCCAGGCGCGTCGACCGTAGAGTCGGGACGGCCCTGGGCCCGAGGCAGCGGCAGCGCGTTGGAATTACGCGGCCAGCTGTGGGCGGGGCCGGGGAGCACCTGTGGGCGGGGCCAGAGCGCACTGCAGCGGAGGCGCGATCGCACTGCGATTACAGCAGTGCCAGCCCAGCAGTGGGAGCCCAGCAGTGGGAGCCCAGCAGTGCCAGCCCAGCAGTGCCAGCCCAGCAGTGCCAGCCCAGCAGTGGGAGCCCAGCAGTGGGAGCCCAGCAGTGCCAACCCAGCAGAGGCAGGCAAATCATGGTGGTGGAGCATCTAGAGCCTACACTACGTTTGATCTACACAGCACGTCTTCTTGAGGGGAAGATATGGAACAAAATGAATATTTTGTGTTTAATGACCTGTGTAGTGATCTGTGTAATGAAAGCTTAATGTATTATATTTGATGCTTTTGTATAAATGTATATATCTGTGGAGTGACCGCACGGAGTGAGTGACCACACGGAGTGAGTGACCACCCGGAGATGAGTGACCGCCCGGCGATGAGTGACCACCCGGCGATGAGTGAAATTCCGCAGAGGAGTGACCACCATGATGGTGAAAAAAAGCAATTGTGTTTAATTGTGTTTAGTTGTGTTATTGGTTTTGTTTGCAAAAAGCAATGGTGTTTTGGTTTTGTTTGTTAAATATATTTTAGCCCTCGAATGGTAAAGAAAACAATTTTATATAAGACAAGGGGGATGTTGTAATATATAAGACAAGGGGGATGTTGTGATATTGCTGGGACTACTTTGTGTATCCAAGGACTACATTGTATGCCTGTGTATATAAGTGATTGGTGTGATTAGGCGGTCACTCTGGATGCAGGTGGCCATGGAATAAACAGCCTGGAGTTGAGCTCCAGCAATGTAACCTTTTATACACGTGTACTTGTGGTCCTTCCAGAGTCACTAAAGGTACAACAGGTACAGGACCACGAAGTACGACAGAGGTTACGGTTGTTTTTGAGCCTGAATTGTTTTTGACTTCACTAAAGTAATGGCGGACAAGTTGATGTAGTGTGTTTCTTGCAGGGTGGGGACACCGCTGGAGCTTCTGGGAGCTCCACCTGCAAGAAATGTGTCCAGGTGCCGTTCCTGAATGGACGTGTGGCGGGTTTAGGGTTAGGGTTTAGGGGTCAGGGTCAGGGGTTAGGGCATTAGGGTTAGGGGTTAGGGTTAGGGTGAGGGTGCATTAGGGTTAGGGGTTGGGGTTAGGGGTCAAGGTTTAGGGCTAGGGGTTTAGGGTTTAGGGTTAGGGTGAGGGTTAGGGGTTAAAGGTGATTGTTAAGGGTGAGGGTTAAGCGTGAGGGTTAAGGGTGAAAGGTGATTGTTGAGGGTTGAGGGTGAAGGGTGAGGGATAAGGGATAAGGGTGACGGTGAAGGGTTGAGGGTGAGGGGTCAGGTTTAAGGGTGAAGGGTGAGGGTGAGGGTTGAGGGTGAGGGTTGAGGGTGAAGGGTGAGGGTTAAGGCTGCGGGTTAAGGCTACGGGTTAAGGCTGCGGGTTAAGGGTGAGGGTTAAGGGTGAGTGTTAAGGGTTAAGTGTGAGGATTATGGGTGAGGGTTAAGAGTGAGGGTTAAGGGTGAGGGTTAAGGGTTAAGCGTGAGGGTTAAGCGTGAGGGTTGAGGGGTGAGGGTTGAGGGGTGAGGGTTGAGGGGTGAGGGTTGAGGGTTGAGGGTTAAGGGTGAGGGTTAAGGGTGAGGGTTAAGGGTTAAAGGTGATTGTTAAGGGTGAGGGGTTGAGGGTGGAGGGTGAGGGTGGAGGTGGAGGGTTAAAGGTGATTGTTAAGCGTGAGGGTTAAGGGTGAGGGTTAGGGGTGAGGGTTGAGGGTGAAGGGTGAGGGTGAAGGGTGAAGTGTGAGGATTATGGGTGAGGGTTAAGGGTGAGGGTTAAGGGTTAAGCGTGAGGGTTAAGCGTGAGGGTTAAGGGTAAGGGTTAAGGGTGATGGTTAAGCGTTAAGGGTTAAGGGTGAGGGTTAATGGTTAAGGGTGAGGGGTAAGGGTGAGGGTTGGGGTGAGGGTTAAGGGTTAAGGGTGAGGGGTGAAGGTTAAGAGTGAGGGGTGAGGGTTAAGGGTGAGGGTTAAGGGTGAGGGTTAAGGGTGAGTTGAGGGTTAAGGGTGAGGGTTGAGGATTAAGGGTGTGGGTTAAGGGTGAGGGTTAAGGGTTAAGGGTGATGGTTAAGGGTGAGGGTTAAGGGTGAGGGTTGAGGGTGAGGGTTGAGGGTGAGGGTGAGGGTTAAGGGTGAGGGTTAAGGGTGAGGGTTAAGGGTTAAGGGTGAGGGTTAAGGGTGAGGGATAAGGGTGAGGGTTAAGGGTTAAGGGTGAGGGTTAATGCTGAGGGTTAAGGGTTAAGGGTTAGGGTTAAGGTGAGGGTTAAGGGTGAGGGTTAAGGGCAAGGGTTAAGGGTGAGGGTTAAGGGTGAGGGTTAAGGGTTGAGGGTGAGAGTTAAGGGTGAGGTTTAATCGTGAGGGTTAAGGGTGAGGGTTAAGGGTGAGGGTTAAGGGCAAGGGTTAAGGGTGAGGGTTAAGGTTGTTAAGTGTGTGGGTTAAGGGTTAAGGGTGAGGGTTAAGGGTGAGGGTTAAGGGTGAGGGTTAAGGGTGAGGGTTAAGGGTGAGGGTTAAGGGTGAGAGTTAAGGGTTGAGAGTGAGGGTTAAGGGTGAGGGTTAAGGGTGAGGGTTAAGGGTTAAGGGTGAGGGTTAAGGGTGAGGGTTAAGGGTGAGGGTTAAGGGTTGAGGGTTAAGGGTGAGGATTGTGTGTGAGGGTTAAGGGTTGAGGGTGAGGGTTAAGGGTGAGGGTTGAGGGTTAAGGGTGAGGGTTAAGGGTGAGGGTTAAGGGTTGAGGGTGAGAGTTAAGGGTGAGGTTTAATCGTGAGGGTTAAGGGTGAGGGTTAAGGGTGAGGGTTAAGGGCAAGGGGTAAGGGTTAAGGTTGTTAAGGGTGTGGGTTAAGGGTTAAGGGTGAGGGTTAAGGGTGAGGGTTAAGGGTGAGGGTTAAGGGTGAGGGTTAAGGGTGAGGGTTAAGGGTGAGGGTTAAGGGTTGAGGGTGAGGGTTAAGGGTGAGGGTTAAGGGTGAGGGTTAAGGGTGAGGATTGTGTGTGAGGGTTAAAGGTGAGGGTTAAGGGTGTTGGTTAAGGGTTAAGCGTGAGGGTTAAGGGTGATGGTTATGTGTGTGGGTTAAGGGTGAGGGTTAAGGGTGTGGGTTAAGGGTGAGGGTTAAGGGTGAGGGTTAACAGTTAAGGGTGAGGGTGAAGGGTGAGGGTGAAGGGTGAGGGTTAACGGTGAGGGTTAAGGGTGAGGGTTAAGGGTGAGGGTTAAGGGTGAGGGTTAAGGGTGAGGGTTAAGGGTGAGGGTTAAGGGTGAGGGTTAAGGGTGAGGCTTAAGGGTGAGGGTTAAGGGGGAGGGTTAGGGGATAACGGTGGGTTAAGGGTGAGGGTTAAGGGTGAGGGTTAAGGTTTAAGGGTGAGGGTTAAGGGTGAGGGTTAAGGGTGAGGGTTAAGGGTGAGGGTTAAGGGTGCGGGTTAAGGGTGAGGGTTAAGGGTGAGGGTTAAGGGTGAAGGTTAACAGTTAAGGGTGAGGGTGAAGGGTGAGGGTGAAGGGTGAGGGTTTACGGTGAGGGTTAAGGGTGAGGGTGAAGGGTTAAGGGTTAAGGGTTAAGGGTGAGGGTTAAGGGTGAGGGTTAAGGGTGAGGGTTAAGGGTGAGGGTTAATGGTTAAGGGTGATGGTTAAGGGTGAGGGTTAAGGGTGAGGGTTAAGGGTGAGGGTTAAGGGTGAGGGTTAAGGATGAGGGTTAAGGGTGAGGGTTAAGGGTGATGGTTAAGGGTGAGGGTTGAGGGTGAGGGGTGAGGGTTAAGGGTGAGGGTTAAGGGTGAGTGTTAAGGGTGAGGGTTAAGGGTGAGGGTTAAGGGTGAGCGTTAAGGGTTAAGGGTGAGGGTTAAGGGTGAGGGTTAACGGTGAGGGTTAAGGGTTAAGGGTGAGGGTTAAGGGTGAGGGTTAAGGGTGAGGGTTAATGCTGAGGGTTAAGGGTGAGGGTTAAGGGTGAGGGTTAAGGGTGAGGGTTAAGGGTGAGGGTTAAGGGATATGTGTGAGGGTTAAGGGTGAGGGTTAAGGGTGAGGATTAAGGGTGAGGGTTAACGGTAAGAATGAGGGTTAAGGGTGAGGGTTAAGGGTGAGGGTTAAGGGTGAGGGTTAAGGGGGAGGGTTAAGGGGGAGGGTTAGGGGATAAAGGTGAGGGTTAAGGGTGAGGGTTAAGGGTGAGCGTTAAGGTGAGGGTTAAGGGAGAGGGTTAAGGGTGAGGGTTAAGGGTTGAGGGTGAGGGTTAAGGGTGAGGGTTAAGGGTGAGGGTTAAAGGTGAGGATTATGTGTGAGGGTTAAAGGTGAGGGTTAAGGGTGTGGGTTAAGGGTTAAGCGTGAGGGTTAAGGGTGATGGTTATGTGTGTGGGTTAAGGGTGAGGGTTAAGGGTGTGGGTTAAGGGTGAAAGGTGATTGTTGAGGGTTGAGGGTGAAGGGTGAGGGATAAGGGATAAGGGTGACGGTGAAGGGTTGAGGGTGAGGGGTCAGGTTTAAGGGTGAAGGGTGAGGGTGAGGGTTGAGGGTGAGGGTTGAGGGTGAAGGGTGAGGGTTAAGGCTGCGGGTTAAGGCTACGGGTTAAGGCTGCGGGTTAAGGGTGAGGGTTAAGGGTGAGTGTTAAGGGTTAAGGGTGAGGGTTAACAGTTAAGGGTGAGGGTGAAGGGTGAGGGTGAAGGGTGAGGGTTAACGGTGAGGGTTAAGGGTGAGGGTTAAGGGTGAGGGTTAAGGTTGTTAAGGGTGTGGGTTAAGGGTTAAGGTAGAGTGATAAGGGTGTGGGTAAAGGGTGAGGGTTAAGGGTGAGGGTTAAGGGTTAAGGGTTAGCGTAAAGGTGAGGGTTAAGGGTGAGGGTTAAGGGTGAAGGTTAAGGGTGAGGGTTAAGGGTGAGGGTTGAGGGTTAAGGGTGAGGGTTAAGGGTGAGGGTTAAGGGTGAGGGTTAAGGGTTAAGGGTGAGGTTTAAGGGTGAGGGTTAAGGGTGAGGGTTAAGGGTGAGGGTTAATGGTGAAGGTTAACAGTTAAGGGTGAGGGTGAAGGGTGAGGGTGAAGGGTGAGGGTTTACGGTGAGGGTTAAGGGTGAGGGTTAAGGGTGCGGGTTAAGGGTGAGGGTTAAGGGTTAAGGGTGAGGGTTAAGGGTGAGGGTTAAGGGTGAGGGTTAATGCTGAGGGTTAAGGGTTAAGGGTTAGGGTTAAGGTGAGGGTTAAGGGTGAGGGTAAAGGGTTAAGGGTGAGGGTTAAGAGTGAGGGTTAAGGGTGAGGGTTAAGGGTGAGGGTTAAGTGATATGTGTGAGGGTTAAGGGTGAGGGTTAAGGGTGAGGATTAAGGGTGAGGGTTAACGGTAAGGATGAGGGTTAAAGGTGAGGGTTAAGGGTGAGGGTTAAGGGTGAGGGTTAAGGGTGAGGGTTAAGGGATATGTGTGAGGGTTAAGGGTGAGGGTTAAGGGTGAGGGTTAAGGGTTAAGTGTGAGGTTTAAGGGTGAGGGTTAAGGGGGAGGGTTAAGGGGGAGGGTTAGGGGATAAAGGTGAGGGTTAAGGGTGAGGGTTAAGGGTGAGCGTTAAGGTGAGGGTTAAGGGAGAGGGTTAAGGGTGAGGGTTAAGGGTTGAGGGTGAGGGTTAAGGGTGAGGGTTAAGGGTGAGGGTTAAAGGTGAAGATTATGTGTGAGGGTTAAAGGTGAGGGTTAAGGGTGTGGGTTAAGGGTTAAGCGTGAGGGTTAAGGGTGATGGTTATGTGTGTGGGTTAAGGGTGAGGGTTAAGGGTGAGGGTTAAGGGTGAGGGTTAAGGGTGAGGGTTAACAGTTAAGGGTGAGGGTGAAGGGTGAGGGTGAAGGGTGAGGGTTAACGGTGAGGGTTAAGGGTGAGGGTTAAGGGTGAGGGTTAAGGTTGTTAAGGGTGTGGGTTAAGGGTTAAGGGAGAGTGATAAGGGTGAGGGTAAAGGGTGAGGGTTAAGGGTGAGGGTTAAGGGTTAAGGGTTAGCGTAAAGGTGAGGGTTAAGGGTGAGGGTTAAGCGTGAAGGTTAAGGGTGAGGGTTAAGGGTGAGGGTTGAGGGTTAAGGGTGAGGGTTAAGGGTGAGGGTTAAGGGTGAGGGTTAAGGGTTAAGGGTGAGGTTTAAGGGTGAGGGTTAAGGGTGAGGGTTAAGGGTGAGGGTTAATGGTGAGGGTTAAGGGTGAGGCTTAAGGGTGAGGGTTAAGGGGAGGGTTAGGGGATAACGGTGGGTTAAGGGTGAGGGTTAAGGGTGAGGGTTAAGGGTGAGGGTTAAGTTTGAGGGTTAAGGATTAAGGGTGAGGGTTAAGGGTGAGGGTTAAGGGGAGGGGTAAGGGTGAGGGTTAAGGGTGAGGGTTAAGGGTGAGGGTTAAGGGTTAAGTGTGAGGATTATGGGTGAGGGTTAAAGGTGAGTGTTAAGGGTGAGGGTTAAGTGTTAAGCGTGAGGGTTGAGCGTGAGGGCTAAGGGTGAGGGTTAAGGGTGAGGGTTAATGGTTAAGGGTGAGGGTTAAGGGTGAGGGTTAAGGGTGAGGGTTAACAGTTAAGGGTGAGGGTGAAGGGTGAGGGTGAAGGGTGAGGGTTAACGGTGAGGGTTAAGGGTGAGGGTTAAGGGTGAGGGTTAAGGTTGTTAAGGGTGTGGGTTAAGGGTTAAGGGAGAGTGATAAGGGTGAGGGTAAAGGGTGAGGGTTAAGGGTGAGGGTTAAGGGTTAGCGTAAAGGTGAGGGTTAAGGGTGAGGGTTAAGCGTGAAGGTTAAGGGTGAGGGTTAAGGGTGAGGGTTGAGGGTTAAGGGTGAGGGTTAAGGGTGAGGGTTAAGGGTGAGGGTTAAGGGTTAAGGGTGAGGTTTAAGGGTGAGGGTTAAGGGTGAGGGTTAAGGGTGAGGGTTAATGGTGAGGGTTAAGGGTGAGGCTTAAGGGTGAGGGTTAAGGGGGAGGGTTAGGGGATAACGGTGGGTTAAGGGTGAGGGTTAAGGGTGAGGGTTAAGGGTGAGGGTTAAGTGTGAGGGTTAAGGATTAAGGGTGAGGGTTAAGGGTGAGGGTTAAGGGGGAGGGGTAAGGGTGAGGGTTAAGGGTGAGGGTTAAGGGTGAGGGTTAAGGGTTAAGTGTGAGGATTATGGGTGAGGGTTAAAGGTGAGTGTTAAGGGTGAGGGTTAAGTGTTAAGCGTGAGGGTTGAGCGTGAGGGCTAAGGGTGAGGGTTAAGGGTGAGGGTTAATGGTTAAGGGTGAGGGTTAAGGGTGAGGGTTAGGGGTGAGGGTTAAGGGTTAAGGGTGAGGGTTAACGGTGAGGGTTTAGGGTGAGGATTAAGGCTGAGGGTTAAGGGTGAGGGTTAAGGGTTAAGGGTGAGGGTTAAGGGTGAGGGTTACGGGTGAGGGTTAAGGGTTAAGGGTGATGTTTAAGGGTTAAGGGTGAGGGTTAAGGGTGAGGGTTAAGGGTGAGGGTTAAGGGTGAGGGTTAAGGGTTAAGGGTGAGGGTTAAGGGTTAAGGGTGAGGGTTAAGGGTTAAGGGTGAGGGTTAAGGGTGAGGGTTAAGGGTGAGGGTTAAGGGTGAGGGTTAATGGTTAAGGGTGATGGTTAAGGGTGAGGGTTAAGGGTGAGGTTTAAGGGTGAGGGTTAAGGGTGAGGGTTAAGGATGAGGGTTAAGGGTGAGGGTTAAGGGTGATGGTTAAGGGTGAGGGTTGAGGGTGAGGGGTGAGGGTTAAGGGTGAGGGTTAAGGGTGAGGGTTAAGGGTGAGGGTTAAGGGTGAGGTTAAGGGTGAGCGTTAAGGGTTAAGGGTGAGGGTTAAGGGTGAGGGTTAACGGTGAGGGTTAACGGTGAGGGTTAAGGGTGTGGGTTAAGGGTTAAGGGTGAGGGTTAAGGGTGAGGGTTAAGGGTGAGGGTTAATGCTGAGGGTTAAGGGTTAAGGGTTAGGGTTAAGGTGAGGGTTAAGGGTGAGGGTAAAGGGTTAAGGGTGAGGGTTAAGTGTGAGGGTTAAGGGTGAGGGTTAAGGGTGAGGGTTAAGGGATATGTGTGACGGTTAAGGGTGAGGGTTAAGGGTGAGGGTTAAGGGTGAGGGTTAACGGTAAGGATGAGGGTTAAGGGTGAGGGTTAAGGGTGAGGGTTAAGGGTGAGGGTTAAGGGTGAGTGTTAAGGGTGAGGGTTAAGGGTGAGGGTTAAGGGATATGTGTGAGGGTTAAGGGTGAGGGTTAAGGGTGAGGGTTAAGGATTAAGTGTGAGGTTTAAGGGTGAGGGTTAAGGGGGAGGGTTAAGGGGGAGGGTTAGGGGATAAAGGTGAGGGTTAAGGGTGAGGGTTAAGGGTGAGCGTTAAGGGTGAGGGTTAAGGGAGAGGGTTAAGGGTGAGGGTTAAGGGTTGAGGGTAAGGGTTAAGGGTGAGGGTTAAGGGTGAGGGTTAAAGGTGAGGATTATGTGTGAGGGTTAAAGGTGAGGGTTAAGGGTGTGGGTTAAGGGTTAAGCGTGAGGGTTAAGGGTGAGGGTTATGTGTGAGGGTTAAGGTTGTTAAGGGTGTGGGTTAAGGGTTAAGGGTGAGGGATAAGGGTGAGGGTAAAGGGTGAGGGTAAAGGGTGAGGGTTAAGGGTGAGGGTTAAGGGTGAGGGTTAACAGTTAAGGGTGAGGGTGAAGGGTGAGGGTGAAGGGTGAGGGTTAACGGTGAGGGTTAAGGGTGAGGGTTAAGGGTGAGGGTTAAGGTTGTTAAGGGTGTGGGTTAAGGGTTAAGGTAGAGTGATAAGGGTGTGGGTAAAGGGTGAGGGTTAAGGGTGAGGGTTAAGGGTTAAGGGTTAGCGTAAAGGTGAGGGTTAAGGGTGAGGGTTAAGGGTGAAGGTTAAGGGTGAGGGTTAAGGGTGAGGGTTGAGGGTTAAGGGTGAGGGTTAAGGGTGAGGGTTAAGGGTGAGGGTTAAGGGTTAAGGGTGAGGTTTAAGGGTGAGGGTTAAGGGTGAGGGTTAAGGGTGAGGGTTAATGGTGAAGGTTAACAGTTAAGGGTGAGGGTGAAGGGTGAGGGTGAAGGGTGAGGGTTTACGGTGAGGGTTAAGGGTGAGGGTTAAGGGTGCGGGTTAAGGGTGAGGGTTAAGGGTGAGGGTTAAGGGTGAAGGTTAACAGTTAAGGGTGAGGGTGAAGGGTGAGGGTGAAGGGTGAGGGTTTACGGTGAGGGTTAAGGGTGAGGGTGAAGGGTTAAGGGTGAGGGTTAAGGGTGAGGGTTAAGGGTGAGGGTTAAGGGTGTGGGTTAAGGGTTAAGGGTTTGGGTTAAGGGTGAGGGTTAAGGGTGAGGGTTAAGGGTGAAGGTTAAGGGTGAGGGTTAAGGGTGAGGGTTAAGGGTGAGGATTAAGGGTGAGGGTTAAGGGTGAGGGTTAAGGGTGAGGGTTAAGGGTGAGGGTTAAGGGTGAGGTTTAAGGCTGCGGGTTAAGGGTGCGGGTTAAGGGTGAGGGTTAAGGGTGAGGGTTAAGGGTGAGGGTTAAGGGTTAAGTGTGAGGATTATGGGTGAGGGTTAAAGGTGAGTGTTAAGGGTGAGGGTTAAGGGTTAAGCGTGAGGGTTAAGCGTGAGGGTTAAGGGTGAGGGTTAAGGGTGAGGGTTAATGGTTAAGGGTGAGGGTTAAGGGTGAGGGTTAGGGTGAGGGTTAAGGGTTAAGGGTGAGTGTTAACGGTGAGGGTTTAGGGTGTGGGTTAAGGCTGAGGGTTAAGGGTGAGGGTTAAGGGTTAAGGGTGAGGGTTAAGGGTGAGGGTTAAGGGTGAGGGTTAAGGGTGAGGGTTAAGGGTTAAGGGTGAGGGTTAAGGGTGAGGGTTAAGGGTGAGGGTTAAGGGTGAGGGTTAAGGGTTAAGAGTGAGGGTTAAGGGTTAAGGGTGAGGGTTAAGGGTTAAGGGTGAGGGTTAAGGGTGAGGGTTAAGGGTGAGGGTTAAGGGTGAGGGTTAATGGTTAAGGGTGATGGTTAAGGGTGAGGGTTAAGGGTGAGGGTTAAGGGTGAGGGTTAAGGGTGAGGGTTAAGGATGAGGGTTAAGGGTGAGGGTTAAGGGTGATGGTTAAGGGTGAGGGTTGAGGGTGAGGGGTGAGGGTTAAGGGTGAGGGTTAAGGGTGAGTGTTAAGGGTGAGGGTTAAGGGTGAGGGTTAAGGGTGAGCGTTAAGGGTTAAGGGTGAGGGTTAAGGGTGAGGGTTAACGTTGAGGGTTAAGGGTTAAGGGTGAGGGTTAAGGGTGAGGGTTAAGGGTGAGGGTTAATGCTGAGGGTTAAGGGTTAAGGGTTAGGGTTAAGGTGAGGGTTAAGGGTGAGGGTAAAGGGTTAAGGGTGAGGGTTAAGAGTGAGGGTTAAGGGTGAGGGTTAAGGGTGAGGGTTAAGTGATATGTGTGAGGGTTAAGGGTGAGGGTTAAGGGTGAGGATTAAGGGTGAGGGTTAACGGTAAGGATGAGGGTTAAAGGTGAGGGTTAAGGGTGAGGGTTAAGGGTGAGGGTTAAGGGTGAGGGTTAAGGGTGAGGGTTAAGGGATATGTGTGAGGGTTAAGGGTGAGGGTTAAGGGTGAGGGTTAAGGGTTAAGTGTGAGGTTTAAGGGTGAGGGTTAAGGGGGAGGGTTAAGGGGGAGGGTTAGGGGATAAAGGTGAGGGTTAAGGGTGAGGGTTAAGGGTGAGCGTTAAGGTGAGGGTTAAGGGAGAGGGTTAAGGGTGAGGGTTAAGGGTTGAGGGTGAGGGTTAAGGGTGAGGGTTAAGGGTGAGGGTTAAAGGTGAAGATTATGTGTGAGGGTTAAAGGTGAGGGTTAAGGGTGTGGGTTAAGGGTTAAGCGTGAGGGTTAAGGGTGATGGTTATGTGTGTGGGTTAAGGGTGAGGGTTAAGGGTGAGGGTTAAGGGTGAGGGTTAAGGGTGAGGGTTAACAGTTAAGGGTGAGGGTGAAGGGTGAGGGTGAAGGGTGAGGGTTAACGGTGAGGGTTAAGGGTGAGGGTTAAGGGTGAGGGTTAAGGTTGTTAAGGGTGTGGGTTAAGGGTTAAGGGAGAGTGATAAGGGTGAGGGTAAAGGGTGAGGGTTAAGGGTGAGGGTTAAGGGTTAAGGGTTAGCGTAAAGGTGAGGGTTAAGGGTGAGGGTTAAGCGTGAAGGTTAAGGGTGAGGGTTAAGGGTGAGGGTTGAGGGTTAAGGGTGAGGGTTAAGGGTGAGGGTTAAGGGTGAGGGTTAAGGGTTAAGGGTGAGGTTTAAGGGTGAGGGTTAAGGGTGAGGGTTAAGGGTGAGGGTTAATGGTGAGGGTTAAGGGTGAGGCTTAAGGGTGAGGGTTAAGGGGAGGGTTAGGGGATAACGGTGGGTTAAGGGTGAGGGTTAAGGGTGAGGGTTAAGGGTGAGGGTTAAGTTTGAGGGTTAAGGATTAAGGGTGAGGGTTAAGGGTGAGGGTTAAGGGGAGGGGTAAGGGTGAGGGTTAAGGGTGAGGGTTAAGGGTGAGGGTTAAGGGTTAAGTGTGAGGATTATGGGTGAGGGTTAAAGGTGAGTGTTAAGGGTGAGGGTTAAGTGTTAAGCGTGAGGGTTGAGCGTGAGGGCTAAGGGTGAGGGTTAAGGGTGAGGGTTAATGGTTAAGGGTGAGGGTTAAGGGTGAGGGTTAAGGGTGAGGGTTAACAGTTAAGGGTGAGGGTGAAGGGTGAGGGTGAAGGGTGAGGGTTAACGGTGAGGGTTAAGGGTGAGGGTTAAGGGTGAGGGTTAAGGTTGTTAAGGGTGTGGGTTAAGGGTTAAGGGAGAGTGATAAGGGTGAGGGTAAAGGGTGAGGGTTAAGGGTGAGGGTTAAGGGTTAGCGTAAAGGTGAGGGTTAAGGGTGAGGGTTAAGCGTGAAGGTTAAGGGTGAGGGTTAAGGGTGAGGGTTGAGGGTTAAGGGTGAGGGTTAAGGGTGAGGGTTAAGGGCGAGGGTTAAGGGTTAAGGGTGAGGTTTAAGGGTGAGGGTTAAGGGTGAGGGTTAAGGGTGAGGGTTAATGGTGAGGGTTAAGGGTGAGGCTTAAGGGTGAGGGTTAAGGGGGAGGGTTAGGGGATAACGGTGGGTTAAGGGTGAGGGTTAAGGGTGAGGGTTAAGGGTGAGGGTTAAGTGTGAGGGTTAAGGATTAAGGGTGAGGGTTAAGGGTGAGGGTTAAGGGGGAGGGGTAAGGGTGAGGGTTAAGGGTGAGGGTTAAGGGTGAGGGTTAAGGGTTAAGTGTGAGGATTATGGGTGAGGGTTAAAGGTGAGTGTTAAGGGTGAGGGTTAAGTGTTAAGCGTGAGGGTTGAGCGTGAGGGCTAAGGGTGAGGGTTAAGGGTGAGGGTTAATGGTTAAGGGTGAGGGTTAAGGGTGAGGGTTAGGGGTGAGGGTTAAGGGTTAAGGGTGAGGGTTAACGGTGAGGGTTTAGGGTGAGGATTAAGGCTGAGGGTTAAGGGTGAGGGTTAAGGGTTAAGGGTGAGGGTTAAGGGTGAGGGTTACGGGTGAGGGTTAAGGGTTAAGGGTGATGTTTAAGGGTTAAGGGTGAGGGTTAAGGGTGAGGGTTAAGGGTGAGGGTTAAGGGTGAGGGTTAAGGGTTAAGGGTGAGGGTTAAGGGTTAAGGGTGAGGGTTAAGGGTTAAGGGTGAGGGTTAAGGGTGAGGGTTAAGGGTGAGGGTTAAGGGTGAGGGTTAATGGTTAAGGGTGATGGTTAAGGGTGAGGGTTAAGGGTGAGGTTTAAGGGTGAGGGTTAAGGGTGAGGGTTAAGGATGAGGGTTAAGGGTGAGGGTTAAGGGTGATGGTTAAGGGTGAGGGTTGAGGGTGAGGGGTGAGGGTTAAGGGTGAGGGTTAAGGGTGAGGGTTAAGGGTGAGGGTTAAGGGTGAGGTTAAGGGTGAGCGTTAAGGGTTAAGGGTGAGGGTTAAGGGTGAGGGTTAACGGTGAGGGTTAACGGTGAGGGTTAAGGGTGTGGGTTAAGGGTTAAGGGTGAGGGTTAAGGGTGAGGGTTAAGGGTGAGGGTTAATGCTGAGGGTTAAGGGTTAAGGGTTAGGGTTAAGGTGAGGGTTAAGGGTGAGGGTAAAGGGTTAAGGGTGAGGGTTAAGTGTGAGGGTTAAGGGTGAGGGTTAAGGGTGAGGGTTAAGGGATATGTGTGACGGTTAAGGGTGAGGGTTAAGGGTGAGGGTTAAGGGTGAGGGTTAACGGTAAGGATGAGGGTTAAGGGTGAGGGTTAAGGGTGAGCGTTAAGGGTGAGGGTTAAGGGAGAGGGTTAAGGGTGAGGGTTAAGGGTTGAGGGTAAGGGTTAAGGGTGAGGGTTAAGGGTGAGGGTTAAAGGTGAGGATTATGTGTGAGGGTTAAAGGTGAGGGTTAAGGGTGTGGGTTAAGGGTTAAGCGTGAGGGTTAAGGGTGAGGGTTATGTGTGAGGGTTAAGGTTGTTAAGGGTGTGGGTTAAGGGTTAAGGGTGAGGGATAAGGGTGAGGGTAAAGGGTGAGGGTAAAGGGTGAGGGTTAAGGGTGAGGGTTAAGGGTGAGGGTTAACAGTTAAGGGTGAGGGTGAAGGGTGAGGGTGAAGGGTGAGGGTTAACGGTGAGGGTTAAGGGTGAGGGTTAAGGGTGAGGGTTAAGGTTGTTAAGGGTGTGGGTTAAGGGTTAAGGTAGAGTGATAAGGGTGTGGGTAAAGGGTGAGGGTTAAGGGTGAGGGTTAAGGGTTAAGGGTTAGCGTAAAGGTGAGGGTTAAGGGTGAGGGTTAAGGGTGAAGGTTAAGGGTGAGGGTTAAGGGTGAGGGTTGAGGGTTAAGGGTGAGGGTTAAGGGTGAGGGTTAAGGGTGAGGGTTAAGGGTTAAGGGTGAGGTTTAAGGGTGAGGGTTAAGGGTGAGGGTTAAGGGTGAGGGTTAATGGTGAAGGTTAACAGTTAAGGGTGAGGGTGAAGGGTGAGGGTGAAGGGTGAGGGTTTACGGTGAGGGTTAAGGGTGAGGGTTAAGGGTGCGGGTTAAGGGTGAGGGTTAAGGGTGAGGGTTAAGGGTGAAGGTTAACAGTTAAGGGTGAGGGTGAAGGGTGAGGGTGAAGGGTGAGGGTTTACGGTGAGGGTTAAGGGTGAGGGTGAAGGGTTAAGGGTGAGGGTTAAGGGTGAGGGTTAAGGGTGAGGGTTAAGGGTGTGGGTTAAGGGTTAAGGGTTTGGGTTAAGGGTGAGGGTTAAGGGTGAGGGTTAAGGGTGAAGGTTAAGGGTGAGGGTTAAGGGTGAGGGTTAAGGGTGAGGATTAAGGGTGAGGGTTAAGGGTGAGGGTTAAGGGTGAGGGTTAAGGGTGAGGGTTAAGGGTGAGGTTTAAGGCTGCGGGTTAAGGGTGCGGGTTAAGGGTGAGGGTTAAGGGTGAGGGTTAAGGGTGAGGGTTAAGGGTTAAGTGTGAGGATTATGGGTGAGGGTTAAAGGTGAGTGTTAAGGGTGAGGGTTAAGGGTTAAGCGTGAGGGTTAAGCGTGAGGGTTAAGGGTGAGGGTTAAGGGTGAGGGTTAATGGTTAAGGGTGAGGGTTAAGGGTGAGGGTTAGGGTGAGGGTTAAGGGTTAAGGGTGAGGGTTAACGGTGAGGGTTTAGGGTGTGGGTTAAGGCTGAGGGTTAAGGGTGAGGGTTAAGGGTTAAGGGTGAGGGTTAAGGGTGAGGGTTAAGGGTGAGGGTTAAGGGTGAGGGTTAAGGGTTAAGGGTGAGGGTTAAGGGTGAGGGTTAAGGGTGAGGGTTAAGGGTTAGGGTTAAGGGTTAAGAGTGAGGGTTAAGGGTTAAGGGTGAGGGTTAAGGGTTAAGGGTGAGGGTTAAGGGTGAGGGTTAAGGGTGAGGGTTAAGGGTGAGGGTTAATGGTTAAGGGTGATGGTTAAGGGTGAGGGTTAAGGGTGAGGGTTAAGGGTGAGGGTTAAGGGTGAGGGTTAAGGATGAGGGTTAAGGGTGAGGGTTAAGGGTGATGGTTAAGGGTGAGGGTTGAGGGTGAGGGGTGAGGGTTAAGGGTGAGGGTTAAGGGTGAGTGTTAAGGGTGAGGGTTAAGGGTGAGGGTTAAGGGTGAGCGTTAAGGGTTAAGGGTGAGGGTTAAGGGTGAGGGTTAACGTTGAGGGTTAAGGGTTAAGGGTGAGGGTTAAGGGTGAGGGTTAAGGGTGAGGGTTAATGCTGAGGGTTAAGGGTTAAGGGTTAGGGTTAAGGTGAGGGTTAAGGGTGAGGGTAAAGGGTTAAGGGTGAGGGTTAAGAGTGAGGGTTAAGGGTGAGGGTTAAGGGTGAGGGTTAAGTGATATGTGTGAGGGTTAAGGGTGAGGGTTAAGGGTGAGGATTAAGGGTGAGGGTTAACGGTAAGGATGAGGGTTAAAGGTGAGGGTTAAGGGTGAGGGTTAAGGGTGAGGGTTAAGGGTGAGGGTTAAGGGTGAGGGTTAAGGGATATGTGTGAGGGTTAAGGGTGAGGGTTAAGGGTGAGGGTTAAGGGTTAAGTGTGAGGTTTAAGGGTGAGGGTTAAGGGGGAGGGTTAAGGGGGAGGGTTAGGGGATAAAGGTGAGGGTTAAGGGTGAGGGTTAAGGGTGAGCGTTAAGGTGAGGGTTAAGGGAGAGGGTTAAGGGTGAGGGTTAAGGGTTGAGGGTGAGGGTTAAGGGTGAGGGTTAAGGGTGAGGGTTAAAGGTGAAGATTATGTGTGAGGGTTAAAGGTGAGGGTTAAGGGTGTGGGTTAAGGGTTAAGCGTGAGGGTTAAGGGTGATGGTTATGTGTGTGGGTTAAGGGTGAGGGTTAAGGGTGAGGGTTAAGGGTGAGGGTTAAGGGTGAGGGTTAACAGTTAAGGGTGAGGGTGAAGGGTGAGGGTGAAGGGTGAGGGTTAACGGTGAGGGTTAAGGGTGAGGGTTAAGGGTGAGGGTTAAGGTTGTTAAGGGTGTGGGTTAAGGGTTAAGGGAGAGTGATAAGGGTGAGGGTAAAGGGTGAGGGTTAAGGGTGAGGGTTAAGGGTTAAGGGTTAGCGTAAAGGTGAGGGTTAAGGGTGAGGGTTAAGCGTGAAGGTTAAGGGTGAGGGTTAAGGGTGAGGGTTGAGGGTTAAGGGTGAGGGTTAAGGGTGAGGGTTAAGGGTGAGGGTTAAGGGTTAAGGGTGAGGTTTAAGGGTGAGGGTTAAGGGTGAGGGTTAAGGGTGAGGGTTAATGGTGAGGGTTAAGGGTGAGGCTTAAGGGTGAGGGTTAAGGGGAGGGTTAGGGGATAACGGTGGGTTAAGGGTGAGGGTTAAGGGTGAGGGTTAAGGGTGAGGGTTAAGTTTGAGGGTTAAGGATTAAGGGTGAGGGTTAAGGGTGAGGGTTAAGGGGAGGGGTAAGGGTGAGGGTTAAGGGTGAGGGTTAAGGGTGAGGGTTAAGGGTTAAGTGTGAGGATTATGGGTGAGGGTTAAAGGTGAGTGTTAAGGGTGAGGGTTAAGTGTTAAGCGTGAGGGTTGAGCGTGAGGGCTAAGGGTGAGGGTTAAGGGTGAGGGTTAATGGTTAAGGGTGAGGGTTAAGGGTGAGGGTTAAGGGTGAGGGTTAACAGTTAAGGGTGAGGGTGAAGGGTGAGGGTGAAGGGTGAGGGTTAACGGTGAGGGTTAAGGGTGAGGGTTAAGGGTGAGGGTTAAGGTTGTTAAGGGTGTGGGTTAAGGGTTAAGGGAGAGTGATAAGGGTGAGGGTAAAGGGTGAGGGTTAAGGGTGAGGGTTAAGGGTTAGCGTAAAGGTGAGGGTTAAGGGTGAGGGTTAAGCGTGAAGGTTAAGGGTGAGGGTTAAGGGTGAGGGTTGAGGGTTAAGGGTGAGGGTTAAGGGTGAGGGTTAAGGGCGAGGGTTAAGGGTTAAGGGTGAGGTTTAAGGGTGAGGGTTAAGGGTGACGGTTAAGGGTGAGGGTTAATGGTGAGGGTTAAGGGTGAGGCTTAAGGGTGAGGGTTAAGGGGGAGGGTTAGGGGATAACGGTGGGTTAAGGGTGAGGGTTAAGGGTGAGGGTTAAGGGTGAGGGTTAAGTGTGAGGGTTAAGGATTAAGGGTGAGGGTTAAGGGTGAGGGTTAAGGGGGAGGGGTAAGGGTGAGGGTTAAGGGTGAGGGTTAAGGGTGAGGGTTAAGGGTTAAGTGTGAGGATTATGGGTGAGGGTTAAAGGTGAGTGTTAAGGGTGAGGGTTAAGTGTTAAGCGTGAGGGTTGAGCGTGAGGGCTAAGGGTGAGGGTTAAGGGTGAGGGTTAATGGTTAAGGGTGAGGGTTAAGGGTGAGGGTTAGGGGTGAGGGTTAAGGGTTAAGGGTGAGGGTTAACGGTGAGGGTTTAGGGTGAGGATTAAGGCTGAGGGTTAAGGGTGAGGGTTAAGGGTTAAGGGTGAGGGTTAAGGGTGAGGGTTACGGGTGAGGGTTAAGGGTTAAGGGTGATGTTTAAGGGTTAAGGGTGAGGGTTAAGGGTGAGGGTTAAGGGTGAGGGTTAAGGGTGAGGGTTAAGGGTGAGGGTTAAGGGTTAAGGGTGAGGGTTAAGGGTTAAGGGTGAGGGTTAAGGGTTAAGGGTGAGGGTTAAGGGTGAGGGTTAAGGGTGAGGGTTAAGGGTGAGGGTTAATGGTTAAGGGTGATGGTTAAGGGTGAGGGTTAAGGGTGAGGTTTAAGGGTGAGGGTTAAGGGTGAGGGTTAAGGATGAGGGTTAAGGGTGAGGGTTAAGGGTGATGGTTAAGGGTGAGGGTTGAGGGTGAGGGGTGAGGGTTAAGGGTGAGGGTTAAGGGTGAGGGTTAAGGGTGAGGGTTAAGGGTGAGGTTAAGGGTGAGCGTTAAGGGTTAAGGGTGAGGGTTAAGGGTGAGGGTTAACGGTGAGGGTTAACGGTGAGGGTTAAGGGTGTGGGTTAAGGGTTAAGGGTGAGGGTTAAGGGTGAGGGTTAAGGGTGAGGGTTAATGCTGAGGGTTAAGGGTTAAGGGTTAGGGTTAAGGTGAGGGTTAAGGGTGAGGGTAAAGGGTTAAGGGTGAGGGTTAAGTGTGAGGGTTAAGGGTGAGGGTTAAGGGTGAGGGTTAAGGGTGAGGGTTAAGGGATATGTGTGACGGTTAAGGGTGAGGGTTAAGGGTGAGGGTTAAGGGTGAGGGTTAACGGTAAGGATGAGGGTTAAGGGTGAGGGTTAAGGGTGAGGGTTAAGGGTGAGGGTTAAGGGTGAGTGTTAAGGGTGAGGGTTAAGGGTGAGGGTTAAGGGATATGTGTGAGGGTTAAGGGTGAGGGTTAAGGGTGAGGGTTAAGGATTAAGTGTGAGGTTTAAGGGTGAGGGTTAAGGGGGAGGGTTAAGGGGGAGGGTTAGGGGATAAAGGTGAGGGTTAAGGGTGAGGGTTAAGGGTGAGCGTTAAGGGTGAGGGTTAAGGGAGAGGGTTAAGGGTGAGGGTTAAGGGTTGAGGGTAAGGGTTAAGGGTGAGGGTTAAGGGTGAGGGTTAAAGGTGAGGATTATGTGTGAGGGTTAAAGGTGAGGGTTAAGGGTGTGGGTTAAGGGTTAAGCGTGAGGGTTAAGGGTGATGGTTATGTGTGTGGGTTAAGGGTGAGGGTTAATGGTGAGGGTTAAGGGTGAGGGTTAAGGGTGAGGGTTAACAGTTAAGGGTGAGGGTGAAGGGTGAGGGTGAAGGGTGAGGGTTAACGGTGAGGGTTAAGGGTGAGGGTTAAGGGTGAGGGTTAAGGTTGTTAAGGGTGTGGGTTAAGGGTTAAGGGTGAGGGATAAGGGTGAGGGTAAAGGGTGAGGGTAAAGGGTGAGGGTTAAGGGTGAGGGTTAAGGGTTAAGGGTTAGCGTAAAGGTGAGGGTTAAGGGTGAGGGTTAAGGGTGAAGGTTAAGGGTGAGGGTTAAGGGTGAGGGTTGAGGGTTAAGGGTGAGGGTTAAGGGTGAGGGTTAAGGGTGAGGGTTAAGGGTTAAGGGTGAGGTTTAAGGGTGAGGGTTAAGGGTGAGGGTTAAGGGTGAGGGTTAATGGTGAGGGTTAAGGGTGAGGCTTAAGGGTGAGGGTTAAGGGGGAGGGTTAAGGGCGAGGGTTAAGGGTGAGTGTTAAGGGTGAGGGTTAAGGGTGAGGGTTAAGGGTGAGGGTTAAGGGTTAAGGGTGAGGGTTAAGGGTGTGGGTTAAGGGTGAGGGTTAAGGGTGAGGGTTAATGGTGAGGGTTAAGGGTGAGGGTTAAGGGTGATGGTTAAGTGAGGGTTGAGGGTGAGGGTTAAGTGCGAGGGTTAAGGATTAAGGGTAAGGGTTAAAGGTGAGGTTTAAGGGTGAGGGTTAAGGGTGAGGGTTAAGGGTGAGGGTTAAGGGTGAGGGTTAAGGGTGATGGTTAAGGGTGAGTGTTAAGGGTGAGGGTTAAGGGTGAGGGTTAAGGGTGAGGGGTAACGGTGAGGGTTATGGGTGAGGGTTAAGGGTGAGAGTTAAGGGTGAGGGTTAAGGGTTAAGGGTGAGGGTTAAGGGTGAGCGTTAATAGTGAGCGTTAATGGTGAGGGTTAAGGGTGTGGGTTAAGGGTGAGGGTTAAGGGTGAGGTTTAAGGGTGAGGGTTAAGGGTGAGGGTTAAGGGTGAGGGTTAAGGGTGAGGGTTAAGGTTGAGGGTTAAGGGTGAGGGTTAAGGGGGAGGGTTAAGGGCGAGGGTTAAGGGTGAGTGTTAAGGGTGAGGGTTAAGGGTGAGGGTTAAGGGTGAGGGTTAAGGGTTAAGGGTGAGGTTTAAGGGTGAGGGTTAAGGGTGAGGGTTAAGGGTGAGGGTTAATGGTGAGGGTTAAGGGTGAGGGTTAAGGGTGATGGTTAAGTGAGGGTTGAGGGTGAGGGTTAAGTGCGAGGGTTAAGGATTAAGGGTGAGTGTTAAAGGTGAGGGTTAAGGGTGAGGGTTAAGGGTTAAGGGTGAGGGTTAAGGGTGAGGGTTAATGGTGAGGGTTAAGGGTGAGGTTTAAGGGTGATGGTTAAGTGAGGTTTGAGGGTGAGGGTTGTGGGAGGGTTAAGGATTAAGGGTGAGGGTTAAAGGTGAGGGTTAAGGGTGAGGGTTAATGGTGAGGGTTAAGGGTGAGGGTTAAGGGTGAGGGTTAAGGGTGATGGTTAAGGGTGAGTGTTAAGGGTGAGAGTTAAGGGTGAGGGTTAAGGGTGAGGGTTAAGGGTGAGGGTTAAGGGTGAGGGTTAAGGGTGAGGGTTAAGGGTGAGGGTTAAGGGTGAGGGGTAAGGGTGAGCGTTATGGGTGAGGGTTAAGGGTGAGGGTTAAGGGTGAGGGTTAAGGGTTAAGGGTGAGGGTTAAGGGTGAGCGTTAATGGTGAGCGTTAATGGTGAGGGTTAAGGGTGTAGGTTAAGGGTGAGGGTTAAGGGTGAGGTTTAAGGGTGAGGGTTAAGGGTGAGGGTTAAGGGTGAGGGTTAAGGTTGAGGGTTAAGGGTGAGGGTTAAGGGGGAGGGATAAGGGCGAGGGTTAAGGGTGAGTGTTAAGGGTGAGGGTTAAGGGTGAGTGTTAAGGGTGAGGGTTAAGGGTTAAGGGTGAGGGTTAAGGGTGAGGGTTAAGGGTGAGGGTTAAGGGTGAGGGTTAAGGGTGAGGGTTAATGGTGAGGGTTAAGGGTGAGGGTTAAGGGTGATGGTTAAGTGAGGGTTGAGGGTGAGGGTTAAGTGCGAGGGTTAAGGATTAAGGGTGAGGGTTAAAGGTGAGGGTTAAGGGTGAGGGTTAAGGGTGAGGGTTAAGGGTGAGGGTTAAGGGTGAGGGTTAAGGGTGAGGGTTAAGGGTGAGGGTTAAGGGTGATGGTTAAGTGTGAGGGTTGAGTGTGAGGGTTAAGGGTGAGGGTTAAGGATTAAGGGTGAGGGTTAAGGGTGAGTTCTAAGGGTGAGGGTTAAGTGTGAGGGGTAAGGGTGAGGTTTAAGGGTGATGGTTAAGGGTGAGGGTTAAGGGTGAGGGTTAATGGTGAGGGTTAAAGGTGAGGCTTAAGGGTGAGGGTTAAGGGTGAGGGTTAAGGTTGAGGGTTAAGGGTGAGGGTTAAGGGTGAGGGTTAAGGGTGATGGTTAAGTTTGAGGGTTGAGGGTAAGTGTTAAGAGTGAGGGTTAAGGATTAAGGTTGAGGGTTAAGTGTGAGGGTTAAGGGTGAGGGTTAAGGGTGAGGGTTAAGGGTGATGGTTAAGGGTGAGGGTTAAGGGTTAAGGGTGAGGGTTAAGGGTGAGGGTTAAGGGTGAGGGTTAAGGGTGAGGGTTAAGGGTGAGGGTTAAGGGTGATGGTTAAGGGTTAAGGGTGAGTGTTAAGGGTGAGGGTTAAGGGTGAGCGTTAACGGTGAGGGTTAAGGGTGATGGTTAAGGGTGAGGGTTAAGGGTGAGGGTTAAGGGTGAGGGTTAAGGGTGAGGGTTATGGGTGAGGGTTAAGGGTGAGGGTTAAGGTTGAGGGTTAAGGGTGAGGGTTAAGGGGGAGGGTTAAGGGCGAGGGTTAAGGGTGAGTGTTAAGGGTGAGGCTTAAGGGTGAGGGTTAAGGGTGAGGGTTAAGGGTTAAGGGTGAGCGTTAAGGGTGAGGGTTAAGGGTGAGGGTTAAGGGTGAGGGTTAAGGGTGAGGGTTAAGGGTGATGGTTAAGGGTGAGGGTTAAGCGTGAGAATTAAAGGTGAGGGTTAAGGGTGAGGGTTAAGGGTGAGGGTTAAGGGTGAGTTTTAAGGGTGAGGGTGAAGGGTGAGGGTTAAGGGTGAGGGGTAAGGGTGAGGGTTATGGGTGAGTGTTAAGGGTGAGGGTTAAGGGTGAGGGTTAAGGGTTAAGGGTGAGTGTTAAGGGTGAGGGTTAAGGGTGAGCGTTAACGGTGAGGGTTAAGGGTGATGGTTAAGGGTGAGGGTTAAGGGTGAGGGTTAAGGGCGTGGGTTAAGGGTGAGGGTTAAGGGTGAGGGTTAAGGGTGAGGGTTAAGGTTGAGGGTTAAGGGTGAGGGTTAAGGGGGAGGGTTAAGGGCGAGGGTTAAGGGCGAGTGTTAAGGGTGAGGCTTAAGGGTGAGGGTTAAGGGTGAGGGTTAAGGGTTAAGGGTGAGCGTTAAGGGTGAGGGTTAAGGGTGAGGGTTAAGGGTGAGGGTTAATGGTGAGGGCTAAGGGTGAGGGTTAAGGGTGATGGTTATGTGAGTGTTGAGGGTGAGGGTTAAGGGCGAGGGTTAAGGATTAAGGGTGAGGGTTAAAGGTGAGGGTTAAGGGTGAAGGTTAAGGGTGAGGGTTAAGGTTGAGGGTTAAGGGTGAGGGTTAACGGTGAGGGTTAAGGGTTAAGGGTGAGGGTTAAGGGTGAGGGTTAAGGGTGAGGGTTAAGGGTGAGGGTTAAGGATTAAGGGTGAGGGTTAAGTGTGAGGGTTGAGGGTGAGGGTTAAGGGTGAGGGTTAAGAATGATGGTTAAGGGTGAGGGTTAAGGGTTAAGGGTGAGGGTTAAGGGTGAGGGTTAAGGGTGAGGGTTAAGGGTGAGGGTTAAGGGTGAGGGTTAAGGGTGATGGTTAAGGGTGAGGGTTAAGGGTGAGAGTTAAGGGTGAGGGTTAAGGGTGAGGGTTAAGGGTGAGGGTTAAGGGTGAGGGTAAAGGGTAATTGTTAAGGGTGAGGGTTAAGGGTGAGGGGTAAGGGTGAGTGTTATGGATGAGGGTTAAGGGTGAGGGTTAAGGGTGAGGGTTAAGGGTGAGGGTTAAGGGTTAAGGGTGAGTGTTAAGGGTGAGGGTTAAGGGTGAGGGTTAAGGGTGATGGTTAAGGGTGAGGGTTAAGGGTGAGGGTTAAGGGTGATGGTTAAGTGAGGGTTGAGGGTGAGGGTTAAGGGCGAGGGTTAAGGATTAAGGGTGAGGGTTAAAGGTGAGGGTTAAGGGTGAAGGTTAAGGGTGAGGGTTAAGGTTGAGGGTTAAGGGTGAGGGTTAACGGTGAGGGTTAAGGGTTAAGGGTGAGGGTTAAGGGTGAGGGTTAAGGGTGAGGGTTAAGGGTGAGGGTTAAGGATTAAGGGTGAGGGTTAAGTGTGAGGGTTAAAGGTGAGGGTTAAGGGTGAGTGTTAAGGATGATGGTTAAGGGTGAGGGTTAAGGGTTAAGGGTGAGGGTTAAGGGTGAGGGTTAAGGGTGAGGGTTAAGGGTGAGGGTTAAGGGTGAGGGTTAAGGGTGATGGTTAAGGGTGAGGGTTAAGGTTGAGAGTTAAGGGTGAGGGTTAAGGGTGAGGGTTAAGGGTGAGGGTTAAGGGTGAGGGTTAAGGGTGATTGTTAAGGGTGAGGGTTAAGGGTGAGGGGTAAGGGTGAGGGTTATGGGTGAGGGTTAAGGGTGAGGGTTAAGGGTTAAGGGTGAGTGTTAAGGGTGAGGGTTAAGGGTGAGTGTTAAGGGTGATGGTTAAGGGTGAGGGTTAAGGGTGAGGGTTAAGGGTGATGGTTAAGGGTGATGGTTAAGGGTGAGAGTTAAGGGTGAGGGCTAAGGGTGAGGGTTAAAGTTGAGGGTTAAGGGTGAGGGTTAAGGATGAGGGTTAAGGGTGAGGGTTAAGGGTGAGGGTTAAGGGTGAGGGTTAAGGGTGAGGGTTAAGGGTTAAGGGTGAGGGTTAAGGGTGAGGGTTAAGGGTGAGGGTTAATGGTGAGGGTTAAGGGTGAAGGTTAAGGGTGAGGGTTAAGGGTTAAGGGTGAGTGTTAAGGGTGAGGGTTAAGGGTGAGGGTTAAGGGTGAGGGTTAAGGGTGATGGGTGAGGGTTAAGGGTGAGGGTTAAGGGTGAGTGTTAAGGGTGAGGGTTAAGGGTGAGGGTTAATGGTTAAGGGTTAAGGATGAGGGTTAAGGGTGAGGGTTAAGGGTGAGGGTTAAGGGTGAGGGTTAAGGTTAAGGTTGTGGGTTAAGGGTGAGGATTAAGGGTGAGGGATAAGTTTCAGATTTAAGGGTGAGGGTTAAGTATGAGGGTTAAGGGTGAGGGATAAGGGTCAGGGTTAAGGGTGAGGGTTAAGGGTGAGGGTTAAGGATTAAGGGTGAGGGTTAAGTGTGAGGGTTAAGGGTGAGGGTTAAGGGTGAGGGTTAAGGATGATGGTTAAGGGTGAGGGTTAAGGGTTAAGGGTGAGGGTTAAGGGTGAGGGTTAAGGGTGAGGGTTAAGGGTGATGGTTAAGGGTGAGGGTTAAGGTTGAGAGTTAAGGGTGAGGGTTAAGGGTGAGGATTAAGGGTGAGGGTTAAGGGTGAGGGTTAAGGGTGATTGTTAAGGGTGAGGGTTAAGGGTGAGGGGTAAGGGTGAGGGTTATGGGTGAGGGTTAAGGGTGAGGGTTAAGGGTTAAGGGTGAGTGTTAAGGGTGAGGGTTAAGGGTGAGTGTTAAGGGTGATGGTTAAGGGTGAGGGTTAAGGGTGAGGGTTAAGGGTGATGGTTAAGGGTGATGGTTAAGGGTGAGAGTTAAGGGTGAGGGTTAAGGGTGAGGGTTAAAGTTGAGGGTTAAGGGTGAGGGTTAAGGGTGAGGGTTAAGGGTGAGGGTTAAGGGTGAGGGTTAAGGGTGAGGGTTAAGGGTGAGGGTTAAGGGTTAAGGGTGAGGGTTAAGGGTGAGGGTTAAGGGTGAGGGTTAATGGTGAGGGTTAAGGGTGAGGGTTAAGGGTGAGGGTTAAGGGTTAAGGGTGAGTGTTAAGGGTGAGGGTTAAGGGTGAGGGTTAAGGGTGAGGGTTAAGGGTGATGGGTGAGGGTTAAGGGTGAGGGTTAAGGGTGAGTGTTAAGGGTGAGGGTTAAGGGTGAGGGTTAATGGTTAAGGGTTAAGGATGAGGGTTAAGGGTGAGGGTTAAGGGTGAGGGTTAAGGGTGAGGGTTAAGGTTAAGGTTGTGGGTTAAGGGTGAGGATTAAGGGTGAGGGATAAGTTTCAGATTTAAGGGTGAGGGTTAAGTATGAGGGTTAAGGGTGAGGGATAAGGGTCAGGGTTAAGGGTGAGGGTTAAGGGTGAGGGTTAAAGGTGAGGATTAAGGGTGAGGGTTAAGGGTGATGGTTAAGGGTGAGGGTTAAGGGTGAGGGTTAAGGGTGAGGGTTAAAGGTGAGGGTTAAGGGTGAGGGTTAAGTGTTAAGGGTGAGGGTTAAGGGTGAGGGTTAATGGTGAGGGTTAAGGGTGAGGGTTAAGGGTGAGGGTTATGGGATAAGGGTGAGGGTTAAGGGTGAGGGTTAAGGGTGAGGGTTAAGGGTGAGGGTTAAGGGTGAGTGTTAAGGGTGAGGGTTAAGGGTGAGGGTTAAGGGTGAGGGTTAAGGGTTAAGGGTGAGGGTTAATGGTGAGGGTTAAGGGTGAGGGTGAGGGTTAAGGGTGAGGGTTAAGGATTAAGGGTGAGGGTTAAAGGTGAGGATTAAGGGTGAGGGTTAAGGGTTAAGGGTGAGGGTTAAGGTTGAGGGTTAAGGGTGAGTGTTAAGGGTGAGGGTTAAGGGTGTGGGTTAAGGGTGAGGGTTAAGGGTTAAGGGTGAGGTTAAGGGTGAGGGTTAAGCGTGAGGGTGAAGGGTGAGGGTTAAGGATGAGGGTTAAGGGTTAAAGGTGAGGGTTAAGGGTGAGGGTTAAGTGTTAAGCGTGAGGGTTAAGGGTGAGGGTTAAGGGTTAGGGTTAAGTGTGAGGGTTAAGGGTGAGGGTTAAGGGTCAGGGTTAAGGGTTAAGGGTGAGGGTTAAGGGTGAGGGTTAAGGGTGAGGGTTATGGGTGAGAGTTAAGGGTGAGGGTGAAGTGTGAGGGTTAAGGGTGAGGGTTAAGTTTGCAGGTTAAGGGTGAGGGTTAAGGGTGAGGATTAAGGGTGTGGGTTAAGGGTGATGGTTAAGTGTGAGGGTTAACGGTGATGGTTAAGTGTGAGGGTTGAGGGTGAGTGTTAAGGGCGAGGGTTAAGGATTAAGGGTGAGAGTTAAAGGTGAGCGTTAAGGGTGAGGGTTAAGCGTGAAGGTTAAGGGTGAGGGTTAAGGGTGAGGGTTAAGGGTTAAGGGTGAGGGTTAAGGGTGACAGTTAAGGGTGAGGGTTAAGGGTGAGGGTTAAGGATGATGGTTAATGGTGAGGGTTAAGGGTGAGAGTTAAGGGTGAGGGATAAGGGTGAGGGTTATGGGTGATGGTTAAGGGTGAGGGTTAAGGGTGAGGGTTAAGGGTTAAGGGTGTGTGTTAAGGGTGAGGGTTAAGGGTGAGGGTTAAGGGTGAGGGTTAAGGGTGAGGGTTAAGGGTGATGGTTAAGGGTGAGGGTTAAGGGTGAGAGTTAAGGGTGAGGGTTAAGGGTGAGGGTTAAGGGTGATGGTTAAGGGTGAGGGTTAAGGGTGAGGGGTAAGGGTGAGGGTTATGGGTGAGGGTTAAGGGTGAGGGTTAAGGGTGAGGGTTAAGGGTGAGTGTTAAGGGTGAGGGTTAAGTGTGAGGGTTAAGGGTTAAGGGTGTTGGTTAAGGGTGAGGGTTAAGGGTGATGGTTAAGGGTGATGGTTAAGGGTGAGGGTTAAGGGTGAGAGTTAAGGGTGAGGGTTAAGGGTGTGGGTTAAGGGTGAGGGTTAAGGGTGAGGGATAAGGGTGAGGGTTATGGGTGAAAGTTAAGGGTGAGGGTTAAGGTTGAGGGTTAAGTGTTAAGGGTGAGTGTTAAGGGTGAGGGTTAAGGGTGAGGGTTAAGGGTGATGGTTAAGGGTGAAGGTTAAGGGTGAGGGTTAAGGGTGAGTGTTAAGGGTGAGGGTTAAGGGTGAGTGTTAAGGGTGAGGGTTAAGGTTGAGGGTTAAGGGTGAGGGTTAAGAGTGAGGGTTAAGGGTGAGGGTTAAGGGTGAGGGTTAAGGGTGAGGGTTAAGGGTTAAGGGTGAGGGATAAGGGTGAGGGTTAAGGGTGAGGGTTAATGGTGAGGGTTAAGGGTGATGGTTAAGTGTGATGGTTGAGGGTGAGGTTTAAGGGCGAGGGTTAAGGATTAAGGGTGAGGGTTAAAGGTGAGGGTTAAGGGTGAGGGTTGAGGGTGAGGGTTAAGTGTGAGGGTTAAGGGTGAGGGTTAAGGGTGAGGGTTATGGGGGATGGTTAAGTGTGAGGGTTAAGTGTTAAGGGTGAGGGTTAAGGGTGAGGGTTAAGGGTGAAGGTTAAGGATGATGGTTAAGGGTGAGAGTTAAGGGTGAGAGTTAATGGTGAGGGTTAAGGGTGAGGGTTAAGGGTGATGGTTAAGTGTGAGGGTTGAGGGTAAGGGTTAAGGGTGAGGGTTAAGGATTAAGGGTGAGGGTTAAGTGTGAGGGTTAAGGGTTAAGGGTGAGTGTTAAGGGTGAGGGATAAGGGTGAGTGTTAAGGGTGAGGGTTAAGGGTGAGGGTTAAGGATTAAGGGTGAGGGTTAAGTGTGAGGGTTAAGGGTGAGGGTTAAGGGTGAGGGTTAAGGGTGATTGTTAAGGATGAGGGTTAAGGGTTAAGGGTGATGGTTAAGGGTGAGGGTTAAGGGTGAGGGTTAAGGGTGAGGGTTAAGGGTGAGGGTTAAGGGTGAGGGTTAAGGGTGAGTGTTAAGGGTGAGGGTTAAGGGTGAGGGTTAAGGGTGAGGGTTAAGGGTTAAGGGTGAGGGTTAATGGTGAAGGTTAAGGGTGAGGGTGAGGGTTAAGGGTGAGGGTTAAGGATTAAGGGTGAGGGTTAAAGGTGAGGATTAAGGGTGAGGGTTAAGGGTTAAGGGTGAGGGTTAAGGTTGAGGGTTAAGGGTGAGGGTTAAGGGTGAGGGTTAAGGGTGTGGGTTAAGGGTGAGGGTTAAGGGTTAAGGGTGAGGTTAAGGGTGAGGGTTAAGCGTGAGGGTGAAGGGTGAGGGTTAAGGGTGAGGGTTAAGGGTGAGGGTTAAAGGTGAGGGTTAAGGGTGAGGGTTAAGGGTGAGGGTTAAGGGTTTAGGGTGAGGATTAAGGGCGAGCGTTAAGGGTGAGGGTTAACGGTGAGGGTTAAGGGTTAAAGGTGAGGGTTAAGGGTGAGGGTTAAGTGTTCAGCGTGAGGGTTAAGGGTGAGGGTTAAGGGTTAGGGTTAAGTGTGAGGGTTAAGGGTGAGGGTTAAGGGTCAGGGTTAAGGGTTAAGGGTGAGGGTTAAGGGTGAGGGTTAAGGGTGAGGGTTATGGGTGAGAGTTAAGGGTGAGGGTGAAGTGTGAGGGTTAAGGGTGAGGGTTAAGTTTGCAGGTTAAGGGTGAGGGTTAAGGGTGAGGATTAAGGGTGTGGGTTAAGGGTGATGGTTAAGTGTGAGGGTTAACGGTGATGGTTAAGTGTGAGGGTTGAGGGTGAGTGTTAAGGGCGAGGGTTAAGGATTAAGGGTGAGAGTTAAAGGTGAGCGTTAAGGGTGAGGGTTAAGGGTGAAGGTTAAGGGTGAGGGTTAAGGGTGAGGGTTAAGGGTTAAGGGTGAGGGTTAAGGGTGACGGTTAAGGGTGAGGGTTAAGGGTGAGGGTTAAGGATGATGGTTAATGGTGAGGGTTAAGGGTGAGAGTTAAGGGTGAGGGATAAGGGTGAGGGTTATGGGTGATGGTTAAGGGTGAGGGTTAAGGGTGAGGGTTAAGGGTTAAGGGTGTGTGTTAAGGGTGAGGGTTAAGGGTGAGGGTTAAGGGTGAGGGTTAAGGGTGAGGGTTAAGGGTGATGGTTAAGGGTGAGGGTTAAGGGTGAGAGTTAAGGGTGAGGGTTAAGGGTGAGGGTTAAGGGTGATGGTTAAGGGTGAGGGTTAAGGGTGAGGGGTAAGGTTGAGGGTTATGGGTGAGGGTTAAGGGTGAGGGTTAAGGGTGAGGGTTAAGGGTGAGTGTCAAGGGTGAGGGTTAAGTGTGAGGGTTAAGGGTTAAGGGTGTTGGTTAAGGGTGAGGGTTAAGGGTGATGGTTAAGGGTGATGGTTAAGGGTGAGGGTTAAGGGTGAGAGTTAAGGGTGAGGGTTAAGGGTGTGGGTTAAGGGTGATGGTTAAGGGTGAGGGTTAAGGGTGAGGGTTAAGGGTGAGGGTTAAGGGTGAGGGTTAAGGGTGAGGGATAAGGGTGAGGGTTATGGGTGAAAGTTAAGGGTGAGGGTTAAGGTTGAGGGTTAAGGGTTAAGGGTGAGTGTTAAGGGTGAGGGTTACGGGTGAGGTTTAAGGGTGATGGTTAAGGGTGATGGTTAAGGGTGAAGGTTAAGGGTGAGGGTTAAGGGTGAGTGTTAAGGGTGAGGGTTAAGGGTGAGTGTTAAGGGTGAGGGTTAAGGTTGAGGGTTAAGGGTGAGGGTTAAGAGTGAGGGTTAAGGGTGAGGGTTAAGGGTGAGGGTTAAGGGTGAGGGTTAAGGGTTAAGGGTGAGGGTTAAGGGTGAGGGTTAAGGGTGAGGGTTAATGGTGAGGGTTAAGGGTGATGGTTAAGTGTGATGGTTGAGGGTGAGGTTTAAGGGCGAGGGTTAAGGATTAAGGGTGAGGGTTAAAGGTGAGGGTTAAGGGTGAGGGTTGAGGGTGAGGGTTAAGTGTGAGGGTTAAGGGTGAGGGTTAAGGGTGAGGGTTATGGGGGATGGTTAAGTGTGAGGGTTAAGTGTTAAGGGTGAGGGTTAAGGGTGAGGCTTAAGGGTGAAGGTTAAGGATGATGGTTAAGGGTGAGAGTTAAGGGTGAGAGTTAATGGTGAGGGTTAAGGGTGAGGGTTAAGGGTGATGGTTAAGTGTGAGGGTTGAGGGTAAGGGTTAAGGGTGAGGGTTAAGGATTAAGGGTGAGGGTTAAGTGTGAGGGTTAAGGGTTAAGGGTGAGTGTTAAGGGTGAGGGATAAGGGTGAGGGTTAAGGGTGAGGGTTAAGGGTGAGGGTTAAGGGTGATGGTTAAGGGTGATGGTTAAGGGTGAGGTTTAAGGGTGAGGGTTAAGGGTGAGGGTTAAGTGTGAGGTTTGAGGATAAGTGTTAAGGGTGAGGGTTAAGGATTAAGGGTGAGGGTTAAGTGTGAGGGTAAAGGGTGAGGGTTAAGGGTGAGGGTTAAGGGTGATGGTTAAGGGTGAGGGTTAAGGGTTAAGGGTGATGGTTAAGGGTGAGGGTTAAGGGTGAGGGTTAAGGGTGAGGGTTAAGGGTGAGGGTTAATGGTGATGGTTAAGGGTTAAGGGTGAGGGTTAAGGGTGAGGGTTAAGGGTGAGGGTTAAGGGTGAGGGGTAAGGGTGAGGGTTATGGGTGAGGGTTAAGGGTGAGGGTTAAGGGTGAGGGTTAAGGGTTAAGGGTGAGTGTTAAGGGTGAGGGTTAAGGGTGAGCGTTAAGGGTGAGGGTTAAGGGTGATGGTTAAGGGTGAGGGTTAAGGGTGAGGGTTAAGGGTGAGGGTTACGGGTGAAGGTTAAGGGTGAGTGTTAAGGGTGAGTGTTAAGGTTGAGGGTTAAGGGTGAGGGTTAAGGGGAGGGTTAAGGGCGAGGGTTAAGGGTGAGTGTTAAGGGTGAGGGTTAAGGGTGAGGGATAAGGGTGAGGGTTAAGGGTTAAGGGTGAGGGTTAAGGGTGAGGGTTAAGGGTGAGGGTTAAGCGTGAGGGTTAATGGTGAGGGTTAAGTGTGAGGGTTAAGGGTGATGGTTAAGTGAGGGTTGAGGGTGAGGGTTAAGGGCAAGGGTTAAGGATTAAGGGTGAGGGTTGAAGGTGAGGGTTAAGGGTGAGGGTTAAGAGTGAGGGTTAATGTTGAGGGTTAAGGGTGAGGGTTAACGGTGAGGGTTAAGGGTTAAGGGTGAGGGTTAAGGGTGAGGGTTAAGGGTGAGGGGTAATGGTGAGGGATAAGAGTGAGGGTTAAGGGTGATGGTTAAGTGTGAGAGTTGAGGGTGAGGGTTAAGGGTGAGGGTTAAGGGTGATGGTTAATGGTGAGGGTTAAGGGTGACAGTTAAGGGTGAGGGTTAAGGGTGAGGGTTAAGGGTGATGGTTAAGGGTGAGGGTTAAGGGTGATGGTTAATGGTGAGGGTTAAGGGTGACAGTTAAGGGTGAGGGTTAAGGGTGAGGGTTAAGGGTGAGGGTTAAGTGTGAGGGTTAAGGGTGATGGTTAAGGGTGAGGGTTAAGGGTGAGGGGTAAGGGTGAGGGTTATGGGTGAGGGTTAAGGGTGAGGGTTAAGGGTGAGGGTTAAGGGTGAGGGTTAAGCGTTAAGGGTGAGTGTTAAGGGTGAGGGTTAAGGGTGAGGGTTAAGGATGATGGTTAAGGGTGAGGGTTAAGGGTGAGGGTTAAGTGTGATGGTTAAGGGTGAGGGTTAAGGGTGAGAGTTAAGGGTGAGGGTTAAGGGTGAGGGTTAAGGGTGTGGGTTAAGGGTGAGGGTTAAGGGTGAGGGTTAAGGGTGAGGGTTAAGGGTGAGGGTTAAGGGTGAGGGATAAGGGTGAGGGATATGGGTGAGAGTTAAGGGTGAGGGTTAAGGGTGAGGGTTAAGGGTTAAGGGTGAGCGTTAAGGGTGAGGGTTAAGGGTGAGGGTTAAGGGTGAGGGTTAAGGGTGATGGTTAAGGGTGATGGTTAAGGATGAGGGTTAAGGGTGAGGGTTAAGGGTCAGGGTTAAGGGTGAGGTTTAAGGGTGAGGGTTAAGGGTGAGGGTTAAGGTTGAAGGTTAAGGGTGAGGGTTAAGGGTGAGGGTTAAGGGTGTGGGTTAAGGGTGAGGGTTAAGGGTGAGGGTTAATGGTGAGGGTTAAGGGTTAAGGGTGAGGTTTAAGGGTGAGGGTTAAGGTTGAGGGTTAAGGGTGAGGGTTAATGGTGAAGGTTAAGGGTGATGGTTAAGTGTGAGGGTTGAGGGTGAGGGTTAAGGGCGAGGGTTAAGGATTAAGGGTGAGGGTTAAAGGTGAGGGTTAAGGGTGAGGGTTAAGGGTGAGGGTTAAGGGTGATGGTTAAGGGTGACGGTTAAGCGTGAGAATTAAGGGTGAGGGTTAAGGGTGAGTGTTAAGGGTGAGGGTTAAGGGTGAGGGTTAAGGGTGAGGGTTAAGGGTGAGGGTTAAGGATTAAGGGTGAGGGTTAAAGGTGAGGGTTAAGGGTGAGGGTTAAGGGTGAGGGTTAAGGGTGATGGTTAAGGGTGACGGTTAAGCGTGAGAATTAAGGGTGAGGGTTAAGGGTGAGGGTTAAGGGTGAGGGTTAATGGTGAAGGTTAAGGGTGATGGTTAAGTGTGAGGATTGAGGGTGAGGGTTAAGGGCGAGGGTTAAGGATTAAGGGTGAGGGTTAAAGGTGAGGGTTAAGGGTGAGGGTTAAGGGTGAGGGTTAAGGGTGATGGTTAAGGGTGACGGTTAAGCGTGAGAATTAAGGGTGAGGGTTAAGGGTGAGGGTTAAGGGTGAGGGTTAAGGGTGAGGGTTAAGGGTGAGGGTTAAGGGTGAGGGTTAAGGATTAAGGGTGAGGTTTAAGTGTGAGGGTTAAGGGTGAGGGTTAAGGGTGAGGGTTAAGGGTGATGGTTAAGGGTGAGGGTTAACGGTTAAGGGTGAGGGTTAAGGGTGAGGGTTAAGGGTGAGGGTTAAGGGTGAGGGTTAAGGGTGAGGGTTAAGGGTGATGGTTAAGGGTGAGGGTTAAGCGTGAGAATTAAGGGTGAGGGTTAAGGGTGAGGGTTAAGGGTGAGGGTTAAGGGTGAGGGTTAAGGGTGAGGGTTAAGGGTGAGGGGTCAGGGTGAGGGTTATGGGTGAGGGTTAAGGGTGAGGGTTAAGGGTGAGGTTTAAGGGTGAGAGTTAAGGGTGAGTGTTAAGGGTGAGGGTTAAGGGTGAGGGTTAAGGGTGAGGGTTAAGGGTGATGATTAAGGGTGAGGGTTAAGGGTGAGTGGTAAGGGTGAGGGTTATGGGTGAGGGTTAAGGGTGAGGGTTAAGGGTGAGGGTTAAGGGTGAGGGTTAAGGGTTAAGGGTGAGTGTTAAGGGTGAGGGTTAAGGGTGAGGGTTAAGGATGATGGTTAAGGGTGAGGGTTAAGGGTGAGGGTTAAGGGTGATGGTTAAGGGTGAGGGTTAAGGGTGAGAGTTAAGGGTGAGGGTTAATGGTGGGGGTTAAGGGTGAGGGTTAAGGGTGAGGGTTAAGGGTGAGGGTTAAGGGTGAGGGTTAAGGGTGAGGGTTAAGGGTGAGGGATTAGGGTGATGGATATGGGTGAGAGTTAAGGGTGAGGGTTAAGGGTGATGGTTAAGGGTGACGGTTAAGCGTGAGAATTAAGGGTGAGGGTTAAGGGTGAGCGTTAAGGGTGAGGGTTAAGGGTGAGGGTTAAGGGTGAGGGTTAAGGGTGAGGGTTAAGGGTGAGGGTTACGGGTGAAGGTTAAGGGTGAGGGTTAAGGGTGAGTGTTAAGGTTGAGGGTTAAGGGTGAGGGTTAAGGGGGAGGGTTAAGGGCGAGGGTTAAGGGTGAGTGTTAAGGGTGAGGGTTAAGGGTGAGGGTTAAGGGTGAGGGTTAAGGGTTAAGGGTGAGGGTTAAGGGTGAGGGTTAAGGGTGAGGGTTAAGCGTGAGGGTTAATGGTGAGGGTTAAGTGTGAGGGTTAAGGGTGATGGTTAAGTGAGGGTTGAGGGTGAGGGTTAAGGGCAAGGGTTAAGGATTAAGGGTGAGGGTTGAAGGTGAGGGTTAAGGGTGAGGGTTAAGAGTGAGGGTTAAGGTTGAGGGTTAAGGGTGAGGGTTAACGGTGAGGGTTAAGGGTTAAGGGTGAGGGTTAAGGGTGAGGGTTAAGGGTGAGGGGTAATGGTGAGGGATAAGAGTGAGGGTTAAGGGTGATGGTTAAGTGTGAGAGTTGAGGGTGAGGGTTAAGGGTGAGGGTTAAGGATGATGGTTAAGGGTGAGGGTTAAGGGTTAAGGGTGAGGGTTAAGGGTGAGGGTTAAGGGTGATGGTTAAGGGTGAGGGTTAAGGGTTATGGTTAATGGTGAGGGTTAAGGGTGACAGTTAAGGGTGAGGGTTAAGGGTGAGGGTTAAGGGTGAGGGTTAAGGGTGAGGGTTAAGGGTGATGGTTAAGGGTGAGGGTTAAGGGTGAGGGGTAAGGGTGAGGGTTATGGGTGAGGGTTAAGGGTGAGGGTTAAGGGTGAGGGTTAAGGGTGAGGGTTAAGCGTTAAGGGTGAGTGTTAAGGGTGAGGGTTAAGGGTGAGGGTTAAGGATGATGGTTAAGGGTGAGGGTTAAGGGTGAGGGTTAAGTGTGATGGTTAAGGGTGAGGGTTAAGGGTGAGAGTTAAGGGTGAGGGTTAAGGGTGAGGGTTAAGGGTTAAGGGTGAGCGTTAAGGGTGAGGGTTAAGGGTGAGGGTTAAGGGTGAGGGTTAAGGGTGATGGTTAAGGGTGATGGTTAAGGATGAGGGTTAAGGGTGAGGGTTAAGGGTCAGGGTTAAGGGTGAGGTTTAAGGGTGAGGGTTAAGGGTGAGGGTTAAGGTTGAGGGTTAAGGGTGAGGGTTAAGGGTGAGGGTTAAGGGTGAGGGTTAAGGGTGAGGGTTAATGGTGAGGGTTAAGGGTTAAGGGTGAGGTTTAAGGGTGAGGGTTAAGGTTGAGGGTTAAGGGTGAGGGTTAATGGTGAAGGTTAAGGGTGATGGTTAAGTGTGAGGGTTGAGGGTGAGGGTTAAGGGCGAGGGTTAAGGATTAAGTGTGAGGGTTAAAGGTGAGGGTTAAGGGTGAGGGTTAAGGGTGAGGGTTAAGGGTGATGGTTAAGGGTGACGGTTAAGCGTGAGAATTAAGGGTGAGGGTTAAGGGTGAGTGTTAAGGGTGAGGGTTAAGGGTGAGGGTTAAGGGTGAGGGTTAAGGGTGAGGGTTAAGGATTAAGGGTGAGGGTTAAAGGTGAGGGTTAAGGGTGAGGGATAAGGGTGAGGGTTAAGGGTGATGGTTAAGGGTGACGGTTAAGCGTGAGAATTAAGGGTGAGGGTTAAGGGTGAGGGTTAAGGGTGAGGGTTAATGGTGAAGGTTAAGGGTGATGGTTAAGTGTGAGGATTGAGGGTGAGGGTTAAGGGCGAGGGTTAAGAATTAAGGGTGAGGGTTAAGGGTGAGGGTTAAGGGTGAGGGTTAAGGGTGAGGGTTAAGGGTGAGGGTTAAGGGTGAGGGTTAAGGATTAAGGGTGAGGTTTAAGTGTGAGGGTTAAGGGTGATGGTTAAGGGTGAGGGTTAAGGGTGATGGTTAAGGGTGAGGGTTAACGGTTAAGGGTGAGGGTTAAGGGTGAGGGTTAAGGGTGAGGGTTAAGGGTGAGGGTTAAGGGTGAGGGTTAAGGGTGAGGGTTAAGGGTGAGGGTTAAGGGTGAGGGATTAGGGTGATGGATATGGGTGAGAGTTAAGGGTGAGGGTTAAGGGTGATGGTTAAGGGTGACGGTTAAGCGTGAGAATTAAGGGTGAGGGTTAAGGGTGAGCGTTAAGGGTGAGGGTTAAGGGTGAGGGTTAAGGGTGAGGGTTAAGGGTGAGGGTTAAGGATTAAGGGTGAGGTTTAAGTGTGAGGGTTAAGGGTGACGGTTAAGGGTGAGGGTTAAGGGTGATGGTTAAGGGTGAGGGTTAAGGGTTAAGGGTGAGGGTTAAGGGTGAGGGTTAAGGGTGAGGGTTAACGGTGGGGGTTAAGGGTGAGGGTTAAGGGTGATGGTTAAGGGTGAGGGTTAAGCGTGAGAATTAAGGGTGAGGGTTAAGGGTGAGGGTTAAGGGTGAGGGTTAAGGGTGAGGGTTAAGGGTGAGGGTTAAGGGTGAGGGTTAAGGGTGAGGGGTAAGGGTGAGGGTTATGGGTGAGGGTTAAGGGTGAGGGTTAAGGGTGAGGTTTAAGGGTGAGAGTTAAGGGTGAGGGTTAAGGGTGACGGTTAAGGGTGAGGGTTAAGGGTGAGGGTTAAGGGTGATGATTAAGGGTGAGGGTTAAGGGTGAGGGGTAAGGGTGAGGGTTATGGGTGAGGGTTAAGGGTGAGGGTTAAGGGTGAGGGTTAAGGGTTAAGGGTGAGTGTTAAGGGTGAGGGTTAAGGGTGAGGGTTAAGGATGATGGTTAAGGGTGAGGGTTAAGGGTGAGGGTTAAGGGTGATGGTTAAGGGTGAGGGTTAAGGGTGAGAGTTAAGGGTGAGGGTTAATGGTGGGGGTTAAGGGTGAGGGTTAAGGGTGAGGGTTAAGGGTGAGGGTTAAGGGTGAGGGTTAAGGGTGAGGGTTAAGGGTGAGGGATAAGGGTGATGGATATGGGTGAGAGTTAAGGGTGAGGGTTAAGGGTGTGGGTTAAGGGTTAAGGGTGAGTGTTAAGGGTGAGGGTTAAGGGTGAGGGTTAAGGGTGAGGGTTAAGGGTGATGGTTAAGGGTAATGGTTAAGGGTGAGGGTTAAGGGTGATGGTTAAGGGGGAGGGTTAAGGGTGAGAGTTAAGGGTGAGAGTTAAGGGTGAGGGTTAAGGGTGAGGGTTAAGGGTGAGGGTTAAGGGTGATGGTTAAGGGTGAGGGTTAAGGGTGAGGGGTAAGGGTGAGGGTTATGGGTGAGGGTAAAGGGTGAGGGTTAAGGGTGAGGGTTAAGGGTGAGGGTTAAGCGTTAAGGGTGAGTGTTAAGGGTGAGGGTTAAGGGTGAGGGTTAAGGATGATGGTTAAGGGTGAGGGTTAAGGGTGAGGGTTAAGGGTGATGGTTAAGGGTGAGGGTTAAGGGTGAGAGTTAAGGGTGAGGGTTAAGGGTGAGGGTTATGGGTGTGTGTTAAGGGTGAGGGTTAAGGGTGAGGGTTAAGGGTGAGGGTTAAGGGTGAGGGTTAAGGGTGAGGGATAAGGGTGAGGAATATGGGTGAGAGTTAAGGGTGAGGGTTAAGGGTGAGTGTTAAGGGTTAAGGGTGAGCGTTAAGGGTGAGGGTTAAGGGTGAGGGTTAAGGGTGATGGTTAAGGGTGAGGGTTAAGGGTGAGGGGTAAGGGTGAGGGTTAAGGGTGAGGGTTAAGGATTAAGGGTGAGGGTTAAAGGTGAGGGTTAAGGGTGAGGGTTAAGGGTGAGGGTTAAGGGTGAGGGTTAAGGATTAAGGGTGAGGGTTAAAGGTGAGGGTTAAGGGTGAGGGTTAAGGGTGAGGGTTAAGGGTGAGGGTTAAGGGTGAGGGTTAATGGTGAAGGTTAAGGGTGATGGTTAAGTGTGAGGATTGAGGGTGAGGGTTAAGGGCGAGGGTTAAGGATTAAGGGTGAGGGTTAAAGGTGAGGGTTAAGGGTGAGGGTTAAGGGTGAGGGTTAAGGGTGATGGTTAAGGGTGACGGTTAAGTGTGAGAATTAAGGGTGAGGGTTAAGGGTGAGGGTTAAGGGTGAGGGTTAAGGGTGAGGGTTAAGGGTGAGGGTTAAGGGTGAGGGTTAAGGATTAAGGGTGAGGTTTAAGTGTGAGGGTTAAGGGTGAGGGTTAAGGGTGAGGGTTAAGGGTGATGGTTAAGGGTGAGGGTTAACGGTTAAGGTTGAGGGTTAAGGGTGAGGGTTAAGGGTGAGGGTTAAGGGTGAGGGTTAAGGGTGAGGGTTAAGGGTGATGGTTAAGGGTGAGGGTTAAGCGTGAGAATTAAGGGTGAGGGTTAAGGGTGAGGGTTAAGGGTGAGGGTTAAGGGTGAGGGTTAAGGGTGAGGGGTATGGGTGAGGGGTAAGGGTGAGGGTTATGGGTGAGGGTTAAGGGTGAGGGTTAAGGGTGAGGTTTAAGGGTGAGAGTTAAGGGTGAGGGTTAAGGGTGAGGGTTAAGGGTGAGGGTTAAGGGTGAGGGTTAAGGGTGATGATTAAGGGTGAGGGTTAAGGGTGAGGGGTAAGGGTGAGGGTTATGGGTGAGGGTTAAGGGTGAGGGTTAAGGGTGAGGGTTAAGGGTGAGGGTTAAGGGTTAAGGGTGAGTGTTAAGGGTGAGGGTTAAGGGTGAGGGTTAAGGGTGATGGTTAAGGGTGAGGGTTAAGGGTTAAGGGTGAGGGTTAAGGGTGAGGGTTAAGGGTGAGGGTTAACGGTGGGGGTTAAGGGTGAGGGTTAAGGGTGATGGTTAAGGGTGAGGGTTAAGCGTGAGAATTAAGGGTGAGGGTTAAGGGTGAGGGTTAAGGGTGAGGGTTAAGGGTGAGGGTTAAGGGTGAGGGTTAAGGGTGAGGGTTAAGGGTGAAGGGTAAGGGTGAGGGTCATGGGTGAGGGTTAAGGGTGAGGGTTAAGGGTGAGGTTTAAGGGTGAGAGTTAAGGGTGAGGGTTAAGGGTGACGGTTAAGGGTGAGGGTTAAGGGTGAGGGTTAAGGGTGATGATTAAGGGTGAGGGTTAAGGGTGAGGGGTAAGGGTGAGGGTTATGGGTGAGGGTTAAGGGTGAGGGTTAAGGGTGAGGGTTAAGGGTTAAGGGTGAGTGTTAAGGGTGAGGGTTAAGGGTGAGGGTTAAGGATGATGGTTAAGGGTGAGGGTTAAGGGTGAGGGTTAAGGGTGATGGTTAAGGGTGAGGGTTAAGGGTGAGAGTTAAGGGTGAGGGTTAATGGTGGGGGTTAAGGGTGAGGGTTAAGGGTGAGGGTTAAGGGTGAGGGTTAAGGGTGAGGGTTAAGGGTGAGGGTTAAGGGTGAGGGATAAGGGTGATGGATATGGGTGAGAGTTAAGGGTGAGGGTTAAGGGTGAGGGTTAAGGGTTAAGGGTGAGTGTTAAGGGTGAGGGTTAAGGGTGAGGGTTAAGGGTGAGGGTTAAGGGTGATGGTTAAGGGTAATGGTTAAGGGTGAGGGTTAAGGGTGAGGGTTAAGGGTGAGGGTTAAGGATGATGGTTAAGGGTGAGGGTTAAGGGTGAGGGTTAAGGGTGATGGTTAAGGGTGAGGGTTAAGGGTGAGAGTTAAGGGTGAGTGTTAAGGGTGAGGGTTATGGGTGTGTGTTAAGGGTGAGGGTTAAGGGTGAGGGTTAAGGGTGAGGGTTAAGGGTGAGGGTTAAGGGTGAGGGATAAGGGTGAGGAATATGGGTGAGAGTTAAGGGTGAGGGTTAAGGGTGAGGGTTAAGGGTTAAGGGTGAGCGTTAAGGGTGAGGGTTAAGGGTGAGGGTTAAGGGTGATGGTTAAGGGTGAGGGTTAAGGGTGAGGGGTAAGGGTGAGGGTTATGGGTGAGGGTAAAGGGTGAGGGTTAAGGGTGAGGGTTAAGGGTGAGGGTTAAGCGTTAAGGGTGAGTGTTAAGGGTGAGGGTTAAGGGTGAGGGTTAAGGATGATGGTTAAGGGTGAGGGATAAGGGTGAGGGTTAAGGGTGATGGTTAAGGGTGAGGGTTAAGGGTGAGAGTTAAGGGTGAGGGTTAAGGGTGAGGGTTAAGGGTGTGTGTTAAGGGTGAGGGTTAAGGGTGAGGGTTAAGGGTGAGGGTTAAGGGTGAGGGTTAGGGATTAAAGGTGAGGGTTAAAGGTGAGGGTTAAGGGTGAGGGTTAAGGGTGAGGGTTAAGGGTGAGGGTTAAGGATTAAGGGTGAGGGTTAAAGGTGAGGGTTAAGGGTGAGGGTTAAGGGTGAGGGTTAAGGGTGATGGTTAAGGGTGACGGTTAAGCGTGAGAATTAAGGGTGAGGGTTAAGGGTGAGGGTTAAGGGTGAGGGTTAATGGTGAAGGTTAAGGGTGATGGTTAAGTGTGAGGATTGAGGGTGAGGGTTAAGGGCGAGGGTTAAGGATTAAGGGTGAGGTTTAAGTGTGAGGGTTAAGGGTGAGGGTTAAGGGTGAGGGTTAAGGGTGATGGTTAAGGGTGAGGGTTAACGGTTAAGGGTGAGGGTTAAGGGTGAGGGTTAAGGGTGAGGGTTAAGGGTGAGGGTTAAGGGTGAGGGTTAAGGGTGATGGTTAAGGGTGAGGGTTAAGCGTGAGAATTAAGGGTGAGGGTTAAGGGTGAGGGTTAAGGGTGAGGGTTAAGGGTGAGGGTTAAGGGTGAGGGTTATGGGTGAGGGGTAAGGGTGAGGGTTATGGGTGAGGGTTAAGGGTGAGGGTTAAGGGTGAGGTTTAAGGGTGAGAGTTAAGGGTGAGGGTTAAGGGTGAGGGTTAAGGGTGAGGGTAAAGGGTGAGGGTTAAGGGTGATGATTAAGGGTGAGGGTTAAGGGTGAGGGGTAAGGGTGAGGGTTATGGGTGAGGGTTAAGGGTGAGGGTTAAGGGTGAGGGTTAAGGGTGAGGGTTAAGGGTTAAGGGTGAGTGTTAAGGGTGAGGGTTAAGGGTGAGGGTTAAGGATGATGGTTAAGGGTGAGGGTTAAGGGTGAGGGTTAAGGGTGATGGTTAAGGGTGAGGGTTAAGGGTGAGAGTTAAGGGTGAGGGTTAATGGTGGGGGTTAAGGGTAAGGGTTAAGGGTGAGGGTTAAGGGTGAGGGTTAAGGGTGAGGGTTAAGGGTGAGGGTTAAGGGTGAGGGATTAGGGTGATGGATATGGGTGAGAGTTAAGGGTGAGGGTTAAGGGTGATGGTTAAGGGTGACGGTTAAGCGTGAGAATTAAGGGTGAGGGTTAAGGGTGAGCGTTAAGGGTGAGGGTTAAGGGTGAGGGTTAAGGGTGAGGGTTAAGGGTGAGGGTTAAGGATTAAGGGTGAGGTTTAAGTGTGAGGGTTAAGGGTGAGGGTTAAGGGTGAGGGTTAAGGGTGATGGTTAAGGGTGAGGGTTAAGGGTTAAGGGTGAGGGTTAAGGGTGAGGGTTAAGGGTGAGGGTTAACGGTGGGGGTTAAGGGTGAGGGTTAAGGGTGATGGTTAAGGGTGAGGGTTAAGCGTGAGAATTAAGGGTGAGGGTTAAGGGTGAGGGTTAAGGGTGAGGGTTAAGGGTGAGGGTTAAGGGTGAGGGTTAAGGGTGAGGGGTAAGGGTGAGGGTTATGGGTGAGGGTTAAGGGTGAGGGTTAAGGGTGAGGTTTAAGGGTGAGAGTTAAGGGTGAGGGTTAAGGGTGACGGTTAAGGGTGAGGGTTAAGGGTGAGGGTTAAGGGTGATGATTAAGGGTGAGGGTTAAGGGTGAGGGGTAAGGGTGAGGGTTATGGGTGAGGGTTAAGGGTGAGGGTTAAGGGTGAGGGTTAAGGGTTAAGGGTGAGTGTTAAGGGTGAGGGTTAAGGGTGAGGGTTAAGGATGATGGTTAAGGGTGAGGGTTAAGGGTGAGGGTTAAGGGTGATGGTTAAGGGTGAGGGTTAAGGGTGAGAGTTAAGGGTGAGGGTTAATGGTGGGGGTTAAGGGTGAGGGTTAAGGGTGAGGGTTAAGGGTGAGGGTTAAGGGTGAGGGTTAAGGGTGAGGGTTAAGGGTGAGGGATAAGGGTGATGGATATGGGTGAGAGTTAAGGGTGAGGGTTAAGGGTGAGGGTTAAGGGTTAAGGGTGAGTGTTAAGGGTGAGGGTTAAGGGTGAGGGTTAAGGGTGAGGGTTAAGGGTGATGGTTAAGGGTAATGGTTAAGGGTGAGGGTTAAGGGTGATGGTTAAGGGGGAGGGTTAAGGGTGAGAGTTAAGGGTGAGGGTTCAGGGTGAGGGTTAAGGGTGAGGGTTAAGGGTGAGGGTTAAGGGTGATGGTTAAGGGTGAGGGTTAAGGGTGAGGGGTAAGGGTGAGGGTTATGGGTGAGGGTAAAGGGTGAGGGTTAAGGGTGAGGGTTAAGGGTGAGGGTTAAGCGTTAAGGGTGAGTGTTAAGGGTGAGGGTTAAGGGTGAGGGTTAAGGATGATGGTTAAGGGTGAGGGTTAAGGGTGAGGGTTAAGGGTGATGGTTAAGGGTGAGGGTTAAGGGTGAGAGTTAAGGGTGAGGGTTAAGGGTGAGGGTTATGTGTGTGTGTTAAGGGTGAGGGTTAAGGGTGAGGGTTAAGGGTGAGGGTTAAGGGTGAGGGTTAAGGGTGAGGGATAAGGGTGAGGAATATGGGTGAGAATTAAGGGTGAGGGTTAAGGGTGAGGGTTAAGGGTTAAGGGTGAGCGTTAAGGGTGAGGGTTAAGGGTGAGGGTTAAGGGTGATGGTTAAGGGTGAGGGTTAAGGGTGAGGGGTAAGGGTGAGGGTTATGGGTGAGGGTAAAGGGTGAGGGTTAAGGGTGAGGGTTAAGGGTGAGGGTTAAGCGTTAAGGGTGAGTGTTAAGGGTGAGGGTTAAGGGTGAGGGTTAAGGATGATGGTTAAGGGTGAGGGTTAAGGGTGAGGGTTAAGGGTGATGGTTAAGGGTGAGGGTTAAGGGTGAGAGTTAAGGGTGAGGGTTAAGGGTGAGGGTTAAGGGTGTGTGTTAAGGGTGAGGGATATGGGTGAGAGTTAAGGGTGAGGGTTAAGGGTGAGGGTTAAGGGTTAAGGGTGAGCGGTAAGGGTGAGGGTTAATGGTGAGGGTTAAGGGTGAGGGTTAAGGGTGATGGTTAAGCGTGATGGTTAAGCGTGAGAATTAAGGGTGAGGGTTAAGGGTGAGGGTTAAGGGTGAGGGTTAAGGGTGAGCGTTAAGGGTGAGGGTTAAGGGTGAGGGTTAAGGATTAAAGGTGAGGTTTAAGTGTGAGAGTTAAGGGTGAGGGTTAAGGGTGAGGGTTAAGGGTGATGGTTAAGGGTGAGGGTTAAGGGTTAAGGGTGAGGGTTAAGGGTGATGGTTAAGGGTGAGGGTTAAGGGTGAGGGTTAAGGGTGAGGGTTAAGGGTGATGGTTAAGGGTGAGGGTTAAGCGTGAGAATTAAGGGTGAGGGTTAAGGGTGAGGGTTAAGGGTGAGAGTTAAGGGTGAGGGTTAAGGGTGAGGGTTAAGGGTGAGGGGTAAGGGTGAGGGTTATGGGTGAGGGTTAAGGGTGAGGGTTAAGGGTGAGGTTTAAGGGTGAGAGTTAAGGGTGAGGGTTAAGGGGGAGGGTTAAGGGTGAGGGTTAAGGGTGAGGGTTAAGGGTGATGATTAAGGGTGAGGGTTAAGGGTGAGGGGTAAGGGTGAGGGTTATGGGTGAGGGTTAAGGGTGAGGGTTAAGGGTGAGGGTTAAGGGTGAGGGTTAAGGGTTAAGGGTGAGTGTTAAGGGTGAGGGTTAAGGGTGAGGGTTAAGGATGATGGTTAAGGGTGAGGGTTAAGGGTGAGGGTTAAGGGTGATGGTTAAGGGTGAGGGTTAAGGGTGAGAGTTAAGGGTGAGGGTTAATGGTGGGGGTTAAGGGTGAAGGTTAAGGGTGAGGGTTAAGGGTGAGGGTTAAAGGTGAGGGATAAGGGTGATGGATATGGGTGAGAGTTAAGGGTGAGGGTTAAGGGTGAGGGTTAAGGGTTAAGGGTGAGTGTTAAGGGTGAGGGTTAAGGGTGAGGGTTAAGGGTGAGGGTTAAGGGTGATGGTTAAGGGTAATGGTTAAGGGTGAGGGTTAAGGGTGATGGTTAAGGGTGAGGGTTAAGGGTGAGAGTTAAGGGTGAGGGTTAAGGGTGAGGGTTAAGGGTGAGTGTAAAGGGTGAGGGTTAAGGGTGATGGTTAAGGGTGAGGGTTAAGGGTGAGGGGTAAGGGGGAGGGTTATGGGTGAGGGTTAAGGGTGAGGGTTAAGGGTGAGTGTTAAGGGTGAGGGTTAAGCGTTAAGGGTGAGTGTTAAGGGTGAGGGTTAAGGGTGAGGGTTAAGGATGATGGTTAAGGGTGAGGGTTAAGGGTGATGGTTAAGGGTGATGGTTAAGGGTGAGGGTTAAGGGTGAGAGTTAAGGGTGAGGGTTAAGGGTGAGGGTTAATGTGTGGGTTAAGGGTGAGGGTTAAGGGTGAGGGTTAAGGGTGAGGGTTAAGGGTGAGGGTTAAGGGTGAGGGATAAGGGTGAGGGATATGGGTGAGAGTTAAGGGTGAGGGTTAAGGGTGAAGGTTAAGTGTTAAGGGTGAGCGTTAAGGGTGAGGGTTAAGGGTGAGGGTTAAGGGTGAGGGTTAAGGGTGATGGTTAAGGGTGATGGTTAAGGATGAGGGTTAAGGGTGAGGGTTAAGGGTGAGGGTTAAGAGTGAGGTTTAAGTGTGAGGGTTAAGGGTGAGGTTTAAGGTTGAGGGTTAAGGGTGAGGGTTAAGGGTGAGGGTTAAGGGTGAGGGTTAAGGGTGAGGGTTAAGGGTGAGGGTTAAGGGTGAGGGTTAAGGGTTAAGGGTGAGGGTTAAGGGTGAGGGATAAGGGTGAGGGTTAAGGGTGAGGGTTAATGGTGAAGGTTAAGGGTGATGGTTAAGTGTGAGGGTTGAGGGTGAGGGTTAAGGGCGAGGGTTAAGGATTAAGTGTGAGGGTTAAAGGTGAGGGTTAAGGGTGAGGGTTAAGGGTGAGGGTTAAGGGTGATGGTTAAGGGTGACGGTTAAGCGTGAGAATTAAGGGTGAGGGTTAAGGGTGAGGGTTAAGGGTGAGGGTTAAGGGTGAGGGTTAAGGGTGAGGGTTAAGGGTGAGGGTTAAGGGTGAGGGTTAAGGATTAAGGGTGCGGTTTAAGTGTGAGGGTTAAGGGTGAGGGTTAAGGGTGAGGGTTAAGGGTGATGGTTAAGGGTGAGGGTTAAGGGTTAAGGGTGAGGGTTAAGGGTGAGGGTTAAGGGTGAGGGTTAAGGGTGAGGGTTAAGGGTGAGGGTTAAGGGTGATGGTTAAGGGTGAGGGTTAACGGTGAGGGGTAAGGGTGAGGGTTATAGGTGAGGGTTAAGGGTGAGGGTTAAGGGTGAGGGTTAAGGGTGAGGGTTAAGGGTTAAGGGTTAAGGGTGAGTGTTAAGGGTGAGGGTTAAGGGTGAGGGTTAAGGATGATGGTTAAGGGTGAGGGTTAAGGGTGAGGGTTAAGGGTGATGGTTAAGGGTGAGGGTTAAGGGTGAGAGTTAAGGGTGAGGGTTAATGGTGGGGGTTAAGGGTGAGGGTTAAGGGTGAGGGTTAAGGGTGAGGGTTAAGGGTGAGAGTTAAGGGTGAGGGTTAAGGGTGAGGGATAAGGGTGATGGATATGGGTGAGAGTTAAGGGTGAGGGTTAAGGGTGAGGGTTAAGGGTTAAGGGTGAGTGTTAAGGGTGAGGGTTAAGGGTGAGGGTTAAGGGTGAGGGTTAAGTGTGATGGTTAAGGGTAATGGGTAAGGGTGAGGGTTAAGGGTGACGGTTAAGGGTGAGGGTTAAGGGTGAGGGTTAAGGGTGATGGTTAAGGGTGAGTGTTAAGGGTGAGAGTTAAGGGTGAGGGTTAAGGGTGAGGGTTAAGGGTGAGGGTTAAGGGTGAGGGTTAAGGGTGAGGGTTAAGGGTGAGGGTTAAGGGTGAGGGTTAAGGGTGTGGGTTAAGGGTGAGGGTTAAGGGTGAGGTTTAAGGGTGAGGGTTAAGGGTGAGGGTTAAGGGTGAGGGTTAAGGTTGAGGGTTAAGGGTGAGGGTTAAGGGGGAGGGTTAAGGGCGAGGGTTAAGGGTGAGTGTTAAGGGTGAGGGTTAAGGGTGAGGGTTAAGGGTGAGGGTTAAGGGTTAAGGGTGAGGGTTAAGGGTGAGGGTTAAGGGTGAGGGTTAAGGGTGAGGGTTAATGGTGAGGGTTAAGGGTGAGGGTTAAGGGTGACGGTTAAGTGAGGGTTGAGGGTGAGGGTTAAGTGCGAGGGTTAAGGATTAAGGGTGAGGGTTAAAGGTGAGGGTTAAGGGTGAGGGTTAAGGGTTAAGGGTGAGGGTTAATGGTGAGGGTTAAGGGTGAGGGTTAAGGGTGATGGTTAAGTGAGGGTTGAGGGTGAGGGTTGTGCGAGGGTTAAGGATTAAGGGTGAGGGTTAAAGGTGAGGGTTAAGGGTGAGGGTTAAGGGTGAGGGTTAAGGGTGAGGGTTAAGGGTGAGGGTTAAGGGTTATGGTTAAGGGTGAGTGTTAAGGGTGAGAGTTAAGGGTGAGGGTTAAGGGTGAGGATTAAGGGTGAGGGTTAAGGGTGAGGGTTAAGGGTGAGGGTTAAGGGTGAGGGTTAAGGGTGAGGGATAAGGGTGATGGATATGGGTGAGAGTTAAGGGTGAGGGTTAAGGGTGAGGGTTAAGGGTTAAGGGTGAGTGTTAAGGGTGAGGGTTAAGGGTGAGGGTTAAGGGTGAGGGTTAAGTGTGATGGTTAAGGGTAATGGTTAAGGGTGAGGGTTAAGGGTGAGGGTTAAGGGTGAGGGTTAAGGGTGAGGGTTAAGGGTGATGGTTAAGGGTGAGTGTTAAGGGTGAGAGTTAAGGGTGAGGGTTAAGGGTGAGGGTTAAGGGTGAGGGTTAAGGGTGAGGGTTAAGGGTGAGGGTTAAGGGTGAGGGTTAAGGGTGAGGGTTAAGGGTGTGGGTTAAGGGTGAGGGTTAAGGGTGAGGTTTAAGGGTGAGGGTTAAGGGTGAGGGTTAAGGGTGAGGGTTAAGGTTGAGGGTTAAGGGTGAGGGTTAAGGGGGAGGGTTAAGGGCGAGGGTTAAGGGTGAGTGTTAAGGGTGAGGGTTAAGGGTGAGGGTTAAGGGTGAGGGTTAAGGGTTAAGGGTGAGGGTTAAGGGTGAGGGTTAAGGGTGAGGGTTAAGGGTGAGGGTTAATGGTGAGGGTTAAGGGTGAGGGTTAAGGGTGACGGTTAAGTGAGGGTTGAGGGTGAGGGTTAAGTGCGAGGGTTAAGGATTAAGGGTGAGGGTTAAAGGTGAGGGTTAAGGGTGAGGGTTAAGGGTTAAGGGTGAGGGTTAATGGTGAGGGTTAAGGGTGAGGGTTAAGGGTGATGGTTAAGTGAGGGTTGAGGGTGAGGGTTGTGCGAGGGTTAAGGATTAAGGGTGAGGGTTAAAGGTGAGGGTTAAGGGTGAGGGATAAGGGTGAGGGTTAAGGGTGAGGGTTAAGGGTGAGGGTTAAGGGTTATGGTTAAGGGTGAGTGTTAAGGGTGAGAGTTAAGGGTGAGGGTTAAGGGTGAGGATTAAGGGTGAGGGTGAAGGGTGAGGGTTAATGGTGAGGGTTAAGGGTGAGGGTTAAGGGTGAGGGGTAAGGGTGAGGGTTATGGGTGAGGGTTAAGGGTGAGGGTTAAGGGTGAGGGTTAAGGGTTAAGGGTGAGGGTTAAGGGTGAGCGTTAATGGTGAGCGTTAATGGCGAGGGTTAAGGGTGTGTGTTAAGGGTGAGGGTTAAGGGTGAGGTTTAAGGGTGAGGGTTAAGGGTGAGGGTTAAGGGTGAGGGTTAAGGTTGAGGGTTAAGGGTGAGGGTTAAGGGGAGGGATAAGGGCGAGGGTTAAGGGTGAGTGTTAAGGGTGAGGGTTAAGGGTGAGGGTTAAGGGTGAGGGTTGAGGGTGAGGGTTAAGTGCGAGGGTTAAGGATTAAGGGTGAGGGTTAAAGGTGAGGGTTAAGGGTGAGGGTTAAGGGTGAGGGTTAAGGGTGAGGGTTAAGGGTGAGGTTTAAGGGTGATGGTTAAGGGTGAGGGTTGAGTGTGAGGGTTAAGGGTGAGGGTTAAGGGTGAGGGTTAAGGGTGAGGGTTAAGGGTGAGGGTTAAGGGTGAGTGTTAAGGGTGAGGGTTAAGGGTGAGGGTTAAGGGTGAGGGTTAAGGGTTAAGGGTGAGGGTTAAGGGTGAGGGTTAAGGGTGAGGGTTAATGGTGAGGGTTAAGGGTGAGGGTTAAGGGTGATGGTTAAGTGAGGGTTGAGGGTGAGGGTTACGTGCGAGGGTTAAGGATTAAGGGTGAGGGTTAAAGGTGAGGGTTAAGGGTGAGGGTTAAGGGTGAGGGTTAAGGGTGAGGGTTAAGGGTGAGGGTTAAGGGTTAAGGGTGATGGTTAAGGGTGAGTGTTAAGGGTGAGGGTTAAGGGTGAGGGTTAATGGTGAGGGTTAAGGGTGATGGTTAAGGGTGAGGGTTGAGTGTGAGGGTTAAGGGTGAGGGTTAAGGATTAAGGGTGAGGGTTAAGGGTGAGTTCTAAGGGTGAGGGTTAAGGGTAAGGGTTAAGGGTGAGGGTTAAGGGTGATGGTTAAGGGTGAGGGTTAAGGGTGAGGGTTAAGGGGGAGGGTTAAGGGCGAGGGTTAAGGTTGAGGGTTAAGGGTGAGGTTTAAGGGTGAGGGTTAAGGGTGAGGGTTAAGGGTTAAGGGTGAGGGTTAAGGGTGAGGGTTAAGGGTGAGGGTTAAGGGTGAGGGTTAATGGTGAGGGTTAATGGTGAGGGTTAAGGGTGATGGTTAAGTGTGAGGGTTGAGGGTAAGTGTTAAGAGTGAGGGTTAAGGATTAAGGGTGAAGGTTAAGTGTGAGGGTTAAGGGTGAGGGTTAAGGGTGAGGGTTAAGGGTGATGGTTAAGGGTGAGGGTTAAGGGTTAAGGGTGAGGGTTAAGGGTGAGGGTTAAGGGTGAGGGTTAAGGGTGAGGGTTAACGGTGAGGGTTAAGGGTGATGGTTAAGGGTGAGGGTTAAGCGTGAGAATTAAGTGTGAGGGTTAAGGGTGACGGTTAAGGGTGAGGGTTAAGGGTGAGGGATAAGGGTGAGGGTTAAGGGTGAGGGTTAAGGGTGAGGGGTAAGGGTGAGGGTTATGGGTGAGGGTTAAGGGTGAGGGTTAAGGGTGAGGGTTAAGGGTTAAGGGTGAGTTTTAAGGGTGAGGGTTAAGGGTGAGCGTTAACGGTGAGGGTTAAGGGTGATGGTTAAGGGTGAGGGTTAAGGGTGAGGGTTAAGGGTGAGGGTTAAGGTTGAGGGTTAAGGGTGAGGGTTAAGGGGGAGGGTTAAGGGCGAGGGTTAAGGATTAAGGGTGAGGGTTAAAGGTGAGGGTTAAGGGTGAAGGTTAAGGGTGAGGGTTAAGGTTGAGGGTTAAGGGTGATGGTTAAGTGAGGGTTGAGGTGAGGGTTAAGGGCGAGGGTTAAGGATTAAAGGTGAGGGTTAAAGGTGTGGGTTAAGGGTGAAGGTTAAGGGTGAGGGTTAAGGTTGAGGGTTAAGGGTGTGGGTTAACGGTGAGGGTTAAGGGTTAAGGGTGAGGTTAAGGTTGATGGTTAAGGGTGAGGGTTAATGGTGAGGGTTAAGGGCGAGGGTTAAGGGTGATGGTTAAGTGTGAGGGTTGAGGGTGAGGGTTAAGGATGAGGGTTAAGGATTAAGTGTGAGGGTTAAGTGTGAGGGTTAAGGGTGAGGGTTAAGGGTGAGGGTTAAGGATGATGGTTAAGGGTGAGGGTTAAGGGTTAAGGGTGAGGGTTAAGGGTGAGGGTTAAGGGTGAGGGTTAAGGGTGAGGGTTAAGGGTGAGGGTTAAGGGTGATGGTTAAGGGTGAGGGTTAAGGGTGAGAGTTAAGGGTGAGGGTTAAGGGTGAGGGTTAAGGGTGAGGGTTAAGGGTGAGGGTTAAGGGTGATTGTTAAGGGTGAGGGTTAAGGGTGAGGGGTAAGGGTGAGGGTTATGGGTGAGGGTTAAGGGTGAGGGTTAAGGGTGAGGGTTAAGCGTGAGGGTTAAGGGTTAAGGGTGAGTGTTAAGGGTGAGGGTTAAGGGTGATGGTTAAGGGTGATGGTTAAGGGTGAGAGTTAAGGGTGAGGGTTAAGGGTGAGGGTTAAAGTTGAGGGTTAAGGGTGAGGGTTAAGGGTGAGGGTTAAGGGTGAGGGTTAAGGGTGAGGGTTAAGGGTGAGGGTTAAGCATGAGGGTTAAGGGTGAGGGTTAAGGGTTAAGGGTGAGGGTTAAGGGTGAGGGTTAAGGGTGAGGGTTAAGGGTGAGGGTTAAGGGTGAGGGTTAAGGGTGAGGGTTAAGGGTTAAGGGTGAGTGTTAAGGGTGAGGGTTAAGGGTGAGGGTTAAGGGTGTGCGTTAAGGGTGATGGGTGAGGGTTAACGGTGAGGGTTAAGGGTGAGGGTTAAGGGTGAGGGTTAAGTGTGAGGGTTAATGGTTAAGGGTTAAGGTTGAGGGTTAAGGGTGAGGGTTAAGGGTGAGGGTTAAGGGTGAGGGTTAAGGTTAAGGTTGTGGGTTAAGGGTGAGGGTTAAGGGTGAGGGTTAAGGGTGAGGGTTAAGGGTGAGGGTTAAGGGTGAGGGTTAAGGGTGAGGGTTAAGGGTGAGGTTTAAGGGTGAGGGTTAAGGGTGAGGGTTAAGGGTTAACGGTGAGGGTTAAGAGTGAGGGTTAAGGGTGAGGGTTAAGGTTGAGGGTTAATGGTGAGGGTTAATGGTGAGGGTTAAGGATGATGGTTAAGTGTGAGGGTTGAGGGTGAGGGTTAAGGGTGAGGGTTAAGGAATAAGGGTGAGGGTTAAAGGTGAGGGTTAAGCGTGAGGGATAAGTTTGAGATTTAAGGGTGAGGGTTAAGGGTGAGAGTTAAGGGTGAGGGATAAGGGTCAGGGTTAAGGGTGAGGGTTAAGGGTGAGGATTAAGGGTGAGGGTTAAGGGTGAGGGTTAAGGGTGAGGGTTAAGGGTGAGGGTTAAGGGTGAGGGTTAAGGGTGAGGGTTAAAGGTGAGGGTTAAGGGTGAGGGTTAAGGGTTAAGGGTGAGGGTTAAGGGTGAGGGTTAATGGTGAGGGATAAGGGTGAGGGTTAAGGGTGAGGGTTAAGGGATAAGGGTGAGGGTTAAGGGTGAGGGTTAAGGGTGAGGGTTAAGGGTGAGGGTTAAGGGTGAGTGTTAAGGGTGAGGGTTAAGGGTGAGGGTTAAGGGTGAGGGTTAAGGGTTAAGGGTGAGGGTTAAGGGTGAGGGTTAAGGGTGAGGGTGAGGGTTAGGGGTGAGGGTTAAGGATTAAGGGTGAGGGTTAGTGAGGATTAAGGGTGAGGGTTAAGGGTTAAGGGTGAGGGTTAAGGGTGAGGGTTAAGGGTGAGGGTTAAGGGTGTGGGTTAAGGGTGAGGGTTAAGGGTTAAGGGTTAAGGGTGAGGTTAAGGGTGAGGGTTAAGCGTGAGGGTTAAGCGTGAGGGTGAAGGGTGAGGGTTAAGGGTGAGGGTTAAAGGTGAGGGTTAAGGGTGAGGGTTAAGGGTGAGGGTTAAGGGTGAGGCTTAAGGGTGAGGGTTAAGGGTGAGGGTTAAGGGTGAGGGTTAAGGGTGAGGGTTAAGGGTGAGGGTTAATGGTGAGGGTTAAGGGTGAGGGTTAAGGGTGATGGTTAAGTGAGGGTTGAGGGTGAGGGTTAAGGGCGTGGGTTAAGGATTAAGGGTGAGGGTTAAAGGTGAGGGTTAAGGGTGAAGGTTAAGGGTGAGGGTTAAGGTTGAGGGTTAAGGGTGAGGGTTAACGGTGAGGGTTAAGGGTTAAGGGTGAGGGTTAAGGGTGAGGCTTAAGGGTGAGGGTTAATGGTGAGGGTTAAGGGTGAGGGTTAAGGGTGATGGTTAAGTGTGAGGGTTGAGGGTGAGGGTTAAGGGTGAGGGTTAAGGATTAAGGGTGAGGGTTAAGTGTGAGGGTTAAGGGTGAGGGTTAAGGGTGAGGGTTAAGGATGATGGTTAAGGGTGAGGGTTAAGGGTTAAGGGTGAGGGTTAAGGGTGAGGGTTAAGGGTGAGGGTTAAGGGTGAGGGTTAAGGGTGAGGGTTAAGGGTGATGGTTAAGGGTGAGGGTTAAGGGTGAGAGTTAAGGGTGAGGGTTAAGGGTGAGGGTTAAGGGTGAGGGTTAAGGGTGAGGGTTAAGGGTGATTGTTAAGGGTGAGGGTTAAGGGTGAGGGGTAAGGGTGAGGGTTATGGGTGAGGGTTAAGGGTGAGGGTTAAGGGTGAGGGTTAAGCGTGAGGGTTAATGGTTAAGGGTGATTGTTAAGGGTGAGGGTTAATGGTGAGGGTTAAGGGTGAGAGTTAAGGGTGAGGGTTAAGGGTGAGGGTTAAAGTTGAGGGTTAAGGGTGAGGGTTAAGGGTGAGGGTTAAGGGTGAGGGTTAAGGGTGAGGGTTAAGGGTGAGGGTTATGGGTGAGGGTTAAGGGTGAGGGTTAAGGGTTAAGGGTGAGGGTTAAGGGTGAGGGTTAAGGGTGAGGGTTAAGGGTGAGGGTTAAGGCTGAGGGTTAAGGGTGAGGGTTAAGGGTTAAGGGTGAGTGTTAAGGGTGAGGGTTAAGGGTGAGGGTTAAGGGTGAGGGTTAAGGGTGATGGGTGAGGGTTAACGGTGAGGGTTAAGGGTGAGGGTTAAGGGTGAGGGTTAAGGGTGAGGGTTAATGGTTAAGGGTTAAGGTTGAGGGTTAACGGTGAGGGTTAAGGGTGAGGGTTAAGGGTGAGGGTTAAGGTTAAGGTTGTGGGTTAAGGGTGAGGGTTAAGGGTGAGGGTTAACGGTGAGGGTTAAGGGTGAGGGTTAAGGGTGAGGGTTAAGTGTGAGGGTTAAGTGTGAGGGTTAAGGGTGAGGGTTAACGGTGAGGGTTAAGGGTGAGGGTTAAGGGTGAGGGTTAAGCGTGAGGGTTAAGGGTTAAGGGTGAGGGTTAAGGGTGAGGGTTAAGGGTGAGGGTTAAGGGTGAGGGTTAATGGTGAAGGTTAAGGGTGATGGTTAAGTGTGAGGGTTGAGGGAGAGGGTTAAGGGCGAGGGTGAAGGATTAAGGGTGAGGGTTAAAGGTGAGGGTTAAGGGTGAGGGTTAAGGTTGAGGGTTAAGGGTGAGGGTTAAGGGTGAGGGTTAAGTGTGAGTGTTAAGGGTGAGGGTTAAGGGTGAGGGTTATGGGTGATGGTTAAGTGTGAGGGTTAAGGGTTAAGGGTGAGGGTTAAGGGTGAGGGTTATGGGTGAGGGTTAAGGGTGAGAGTTAAGGGTGAGGGTAAAGGATGATGGTTAAGGGTGAGGGTTAAGGGTGAGAGTTAAGGGTGAGGGATAAGGATGAGGGTTATGGATGAGGGTTAAGGGGGAGGGTTAAGGGTGAGGGTTAAGGATGATGGTTAAGGGTGAGGGTTAAGGGTGAGGGTTAAGGGTGAGGGTTAAGGATGAGGGTTAAGGGTGATGGTTAAGGGTGAGGGTTAAGGGTGAGGGTTAAGGGTGAGCGTTAACGGTGAGGGTTAAGGGTGATGGTTAAGGGTGAGGGTTAAGGGTGAGGGTTAAGGGTGAGGGTTAAGGTTGAGGGTTAAGGGTGAGGGTTAAGGGGGAGGTTTAAGGACGAGGGTTAAGGGTGAGTGTTAAGGGTGAGGCTTAAGGGTGAGGGTTAAAGGTGAGGGTTAAGGCTTAAGGGTGAGGGTTAAGGGTGAGGGTTAAGGGTGAGGGTTAAGGGTGAGGGTTAATGGTGAGGGTTAAGGGTGAGGGTTAAGGGTGATGGTTAAGTGAGGGTTGAGGGTGAGGGTTAAGGGCGAGGGTTAAGGATTAAGGGTGAGGGTTAAAGGTGAGGGTTAAGGGTGAAGGTTAAGGGTGAGGGTTAAGGTTGAGGGTTAAGGGTGATGGTTAAGTGAGGGTTGAGGGTGAGGGTTAAGGGCGAGGGTTAAGGATTAAGGGTGAGGGTTAAATGTGAGGGTTAAGGGTGAAGGTTAAGGGTGAGGGTTAAGGTTGAGGGTTAAGGGTGAGGGTTAACGGTGAGGGTTAAGGGTTAAGGGTGAGGGTTAAGGGTGAGGGTTAAGGGTGAGGGTTAATGGTGAGGGTTACGGGTGAGGGTTAAGGGTGATGGTTAAGTGTGTTGGTTGAGGGTGAGGGTTAAGGGTGAGGGTTAAGGATTAAGGGTGAGGGTTAAGTGTCAGGGTTAAGGGTGAGGGTTAAGGGTGAGGGGTAAGGATGATGGTTAAGGGTGAGGGTTAAGGGTTAAGGGTGAGGGTTAAGGGTGAGGGTTAAGGGTGAGGGTTAAGGGTGAGGGTTAAGGGTGAGGGTTAAGGGTGATGGTTAAGGGTGAGGGTTAAGGGTGAGAGTTAAGGGTGAGGGTTAAGGGTGAGGGTTAAGGGTGAGGGTTAAGGGTGAGGGTTAAGGGTGATTGTTAAGGGTGAGGGTTAAGGGTGAGGGGTAAGGGTGAGGGTTATGGGTGAGGGTTAAGGGTGAGGGTTAAGGGTGAGGGTTAAGCGTGAGGGTTAAGGCTGAGGGTTAAGGGTGAGGGTTAATGGTTAAGGGTTAAGGTTGAGGGTTAAGGGTGATGGTTAAGGTTAAGGTTGTGGGTTAAGGGTGAGGGTTAAGGGTGAGGGTTAAGGGTGAGGGTTAAGGGTGAGGGTTAATGGTGAGGGTTAAGGGTGAGGGTTAAGGGTGAGGGTTAAGGGTGAGGGTTAAGGGTGAGGGTTAAGGGTTAACGGTGAGGGTTAAGAGTGAGGGTTAAGGGTGAGGTCTTGTCTGGGTCTTGTCCGGTCTTGTCCGGTCTTGACTGGGTCTTGACTGGGTCTTGTCCGGTCTTGTCTGGTTCTTGTCCGGTCTTGTCCTGTCTTGTCTGGGTCTTGTCCGGTCTTGTCCGGTCTTGTCTGGGTCTTGTCCGGTCTTGTCCGGTCTTGTCTGGGTCTTGTCCGGTCTTGACAAGGCCGGACAAGACCCAGACAAGACCGGACAAGACCCAGACAAGACCGGACAAGGTCTTGACTGGGTCTTGTCCGGTCTTGTCCGGTCTTGTCTTGTCTGGGTCTTGTCCGGTCTTGTCCGGTCTTGTCTGTGTCTTGTCCGGTCTTGTCTGGGTCTTGTCCGGTCTTGTCCAGTCTTGTCCGGTCTTGTCTGGGTCTTGTCCGGTCTTGTCTGGGTCTTGTCCGGTCTTGTCCGGTCTTGTCCGGTCTTGTCTGGGTCTTGTCCGGTCTTATGTGGGTCTTGTCCGGTCTTGTCTGGGTCTTGTCCGGTCTTGTCCGGTCTTGTCTGGGTCTTGTCCGGTCTTTTCCGGTCTTGTCTGGGTCTTGTCCGGTCTTGGCCGGGTCTTGTCCGGTCTTGTCCGGTCTTGTCTGGGTCTTGTCCGGTCTTGTCCGTTCTTGTCTGGGACTTGTCCGGTCTTGTCCGGTCTTGTCTGGGTCTTGTCCGGTCTTGTCCGGTCTTGTCTGGGTCTTGTCCGGTCTTGTCCGGTCTTGTCCGGTCTTGTCTGGGTCTTGTCCGGTCTTGTCTGGGTCTTGTCCGGTCTTGTCCGGTCTTGTCTGTGTCTTGTCCGGTCTTGTCCGGTCTTGTCTGGGTCTTGTCCGGTCTTGTCCGGTCTTGTCTGGGTCTTGTCCGGTCTTGTCCGGTCTTGTCTGGGTCTTGTCCGGTCTTGTCCGGTCTTGTCTGGGTCTTGTCCGTTCTTGTCCGGTCTTGTCTGGGTCTTGTCCGGTCTTGTCCCGTCTTGTCTGGGTCTTGTCCGGTCTTGTCCCATCCTGTCTGGGTCTTGTCCGGTCTTGTCCGGTCTCGTCTGGGTCTTGTCCGGTCTTGGCCGGGTCTTGTCCGGTCTTGTCCGGTCTTGTCTGGGTCTTGTCCGGTCTTGTCCGTTCTTGTCTGGGACTTGTCCGGTCCTGTCCGGTCTTGTCCGGGTCTTGTCCGGTCTTGTCCGGTCTTGTCTGGGTCTTGTCCGGTCTTGTCCGGTCTTGTCTGTGTCTTGTCCGGTCTTGTCTGGGTCTTGTCCGGTCTTGTCCGGTCTTGTCTGGGTCTTGTCTGGGTCTTGTCTGGTCTTGTCCGGTCTTGTCTGTGTCTTGTCCGGTCTTGTCCGGTCTTGTCTGGGTCTTGTCCGGTCTTTTCCGGTCTTGTCTGGGTCTTGTCCGGTCTTGTCCGGTCTTGTCCGGTCTTGTCTGGGTCTTGTCCGGACTTGTCTGGGTCTTGTCCGGTCTTGTCCGGTCTTGTCTGGGTCTTGTCCGGTCTTGTCCGGTCTTGTCTGGGTTTTGTCCGGTCTTGTCCGGTCTTGTCTGGGTCTGGTCCGGTCTTGTCCGGTCTTGTCTGGGTCTCGTCCGGTCTTGTCCGGTCTTGTCTGGGTCTCGTCCGGTCTTGTCCGGTCTTGTCTGGGTCTCGTCCGGTCTTGTCCGGTCTTGTCCGGTCTTGTCTGGTCTTGTCTGGGTCTCGTCCGGTCTTGCCCGGTCTTGTCTGGGTCTCGTCCGGTCTTGTCCGGTCTTGTCTGGGTCTTGTCCGGTCTTGTCCGGTCTTGTCTGGGTCTTGTCCGGTCTTGTCCGGTCTTGTCCGGTCTTGTCTGGGTCTTGTCCGGTCTTGTCTGGGTCTTGTAAGGTCTTGTACGGTCTTGTCTGTGTCTTGTCCGGTCTTGTCCGGTTTTGTCTGGGTCTTGTCCGGTCTTGTCTGGGTCTTGTCCGGTCTTTTCCGGTCTTGTCTGGGTCTTGTCCGGTCTTGTCCGGTCTTGTCTGGGTCTTGTCCGGTCTTGTCCGTTCTTGTCTGGGTCTTGTCCGGTCTTGTCCGGTCTTGTCTGGGTCTTGTCCGGTCTTGTCCGGTGTTGTCTGGGTCTTGTCCGGTCTTGTCTGGGTCTTGTCCGGTCTTGTCCGGTCTTGTCCGATCTTGTCTGGGTCTTGTCCGGTCTTGTCCGGTCTTGTCTGGGTCTTGTCCGGTCTTGTCCGGTCTTGTCTGGGTCTTGTCCGGTCTTTTCCGGTCTTGTCTGGGTCTTGTCCGGTCTTGGCCGGGTCTTGTCCGGTCTTGTCCGGTCTTGTCTGGGTCTTGTCCGGTCTTGTCCGTTCTTGTCTGGGACTTGTCCGGTCTTGTCCGGTCTTGTCTGGGTCTTGTCCGGTCTTGTCCGGTCTTGTCTGGGTCTTGTCCGGTCTTGTCCGGTCTTGTCCGGTCTTGTCTGGGTCTTGTCCGGTCTTGTCTGGGTCTTGTCCGGTCTTGTCCGGTCTTGTCTGTGTCTTGTCCGGTCTTGTCCGGTCTTGTCTGGGTCTTGTCCGGTCTTGTCCGGTCTTGTCTGGGTCTTGTCCGGTCTTGTCCGGTCTTGTCTGGGTCTTGTCCGGTCTTGTCCGGTCTTGTCTGGGTCTTGTCCGTTCTTGTCCGGTCTTGTCTGGGTCTTGTCCGGTCTTGTCCCGTCTTGTCTGGGTCTTGTCCGGTCTTGTCCCATCCTGTCTGGGTCTTGTCCGGTCTTGTCCGGTCTCGTCTGGGTCTTGTCCGGTCTTGGCCGGGTCTTGTCCGGTCTTGTCCGGTCTTGTCTGGGTCTTGTCCGGTCTTGTCCGTTCTTGTCTGGGACTTGTCCGGTCCTGTCCGGTCTTGTCCGGGTCTTGTCCGGTCTTGTCCGGTCTTGTCTGGGTCTTGTCCGGTCTTGTCCGGTCTTGTCTGTGTCTTGTCCGGTCTTGTCTGGGTCTTGTCCGGTCTTGTCCGGTCTTGTCTGGGTCTTGTCTGGGTCTTGTCTGGTCTTGTCCGGTCTTGTCTGTGTCTTGTCCGGTCTTGTCCGGTCTTGTCTGGGTCTTGTCCGGTCTTTTCCGGTCTTGTCTGGGTCTTGTCCGGTCTTGTCCGGTCTTGTCCGGTCTTGTCTGGGTCTTGTCCGGACTTGTCTGGGTCTTGTCCGGTCTTGTCCGGTCTTGTCTGGGTCTTGTCCGGTCTTGTCCGGTCTTGTCTGGGTTTTGTCCGGTCTTGTCCGGTCTTGTCTGGGTCTGGTCCGGTCTTGTCCGGTCTTGTCTGGGTCTCGTCCGGTCTTGTCCGGTCTTGTCTGGGTCTCGTCCGGTCTTGTCCGGTCTTGTCTGGGTCTCGTCCGGTCTTGTCCGGTCTTGTCCGGTCTTGTCTGGTCTTGTCTGGGTCTCGTCCGGTCTTGCCCGGTCTTGTCTGGGTCTCGTCCGGTCTTGTCCGGTCTTGTCTGGGTCTTGTCCGGTCTTGTCCGGTCTTGTCTGGGTCTTGTCCGGTCTTGTCCGGTCTTGTCCGGTCTTGTCTGGGTCTTGTCCGGTCTTGTCTGGGTCTTGTAAGGTCTTGTACGGTCTTGTCTGTGTCTTGTCTGGTCTTGTCCGGTTTTGTCTGGGTCTTGTCCGGTCTTGTCCGGTCTTGTCCGGTCTTGTCAGGGTCTTGTCCGGTCTTGTCCGGTCTGTTCTGGGTCTTGTCCGGTCTTGTCCGGTCTTGTCTGGGTCTTGTCCGATCTTGTCCGGTCTTGTCTGGGTCTTGTCCAGTCTTGACTGGGTCTTGTCCGGTCTTGTCCGGTCTTGTCTTGTCTGGGTCTTGTCCGGTCTTGTCCGGTCTTGTCTGTGTCTTGTCCGGTCTTGTCTGGGTCTTGTCCGGTCTTGTCCGATCTTGTCCGGTCTTGTCTGGGTCTTGTCCGGTGTTGTCTGGGTCTTGTCCGGTCTTGTCCGGTCTTGTCTGGGTCTTGTCCGGTCTTATGTGGGTCTTGTCCGGTCTTGTCTGGGTCTTGTCCGGTCTTGTCCGGTCTTTTCTGGGTCTTGTCCGGTCTTGTCCGGCCTTGTCTGGGTCTTGTCCGGTCTTGTCCGGGTCTTGTCCGGTCTTGTCCGGTCTTGTCCGGTCTTGTCCGGGTCTTGTCCGGTCTTGTCCGGTCTTGTCCGGTCTTGTCCGGTCTTGTCCGGTCTTGTCCGGTCTTGTCTGGGTCTCGTCCGGTCTTGTCCGGTCTTGTCTGGGTCTCGTCCGGTCTTGTCCGATCTTGTCTGGGTCTTGTCCGGTCTTGTCCGGTCTTGTCTGGGTCTTGTCCGGTCTTGTCTGTGTCTTGTCCGGTCTTGTCCGGTCTTGTCTGGGTCTCGTCCGGTCTTGTCCGGTCTTGTCTGGGACTCGTCCGGTCTTGTCCGGTCTTGTCTGGGTCTCGTCCAGTCTTGTCCGTTCTTGTCTGGGCCTCTCCGGTCTTGTCCGGTCTTGTCTGGGTCTCGTCCGGTCTTGTCCGGTCTTGTCTGGGTCTCGTCCGGTCTTGTCCGGTCTTGTCTGGGTCTCGTCCGTTCTTGTCCGGTCTTGTCTGGGTCTCGTCCGGTCTTGTACGGTCTTGTCTGGGTCTTGTCCGGTCTTGTCCGGACTTGTCTGGGTCTTGTCCGGTCTTGTCCGGTCTTGTCCGGTCTTGTCCGGGTCTTGTCCGGTCTTGTCCGGTCTTGTCCGGTCTTGTCCGGTCTTGTCTTGGTCTCGTCCGGTCTTGTCCGGTCTTGTCTGGGTCTCGTCCGGTCTTGTCCGGTCTTGTCCGATCTTGTCTGGGTCTTGTCCGGTCTTGTCCGGTCTTGTCTGGGTCTTGTCCGGTCTTGTCTGGGTCTTGTCCGGTCTTGTCCGGTCTTGTCTGGGTCTTGTCCGGTCTTGTCTGGGTCTTGTCCGGTCTTGTCCGGTCTTGTCTGGGTCTTGTCCGGTCTTGTCTGGGTCTTGTCCGGTCTTGTCCGGACTTGTCTGGGTCTTGTCCGGTCTTTTCCGGTCTTGTCTGGGTCTTGTCCGGTCTTGTCCGGTCTTGTCTGGGTCTTGTCCGGTCTTGTCCGTTCTTGTCTGGGTCTTGTCCGGTCTTGTCCGGTCTTGTCTGGGTCTTGTCCGGTCTTGTCCGGTGTTGTCTGGGTCTTGTCCGGTCTTGTCTGGGTCTTGTCCGGTCTTGTCCGATCTTGTCTGGGTCTTGTCCGGTCTTGTCCGGTCTTGTCTGGGTCTTGTCCGGTCTTGTCCGGTCTTGTATGGGTCTTGTCCGGTCTTGTCCGGTCTTGTCTGTGTCTTGTCCGGTCTTGTCCGGTCTTGTCTGGGTCTTGTCCGGTCTTGTCCGGTCTTGTCTGGGTCTTGTCCGTTCTTGTCCGGTCTTGTCTGGGTCTTGTCCGGTCTTGTCCCGTCTTGTCTGGGTCTTGTCCGGTCTTGTCCCATCTTGTCTGGGTCTTGTCCGGTCTTGTCCGGTCTTGTCTGGGTCTTGTCCGGTCTTGGCTGGGTCTTGTCCGGTCTTGTCCGGTCTTGTCTGGGTCTTGTCCGGTCTTGTCCGTTCTTGTCTGGGACTTGTCCGGTCTTGTCCGGTCTTGTCTGGGTCTTGTCCGGTCTTGTCCGGTCTTGTCTGGGTCTTGTCCGGTCTTGTCCGGTCTTGTCTGTGTCTTGTCCAGTCTTGTCTGGGTCTTGTCCGGTCTTGTCCGGTCTTGTCTGGGTCTTGTCTGGGTCTTGTCTGGTCTTGTCCGGTCTTGTCTGTGTCTTGTCCGGTCTTGTCCGGTCTTGTCTGGGTCTTGTCCGGTCTTTTCCGGTCTTGTCTGGGTCTTGTCCGGTCTTGTCCGGTCTTGTCCGGTCTTGTCTGGGTCTTGTCCGGACTTGTCTGGGTCTTGTCCGGTCTTGTCCGGTCTTGTCTGGGTCTTGTCCGGTCTTGTCCGGTCTTGTCTGGGTCTTGTCCGGTCTTGTCCCGTCTTGTCTGGGTCTTGTCCGGTCTTGTCCCATCTTGTCTGGGTCTTGTCCGGTCTTGTCCGGTCTTGTCTGGGTCTTGTCCGGTCTTGGCTGGGTCTTGTCCGGTCTTGTCCGGTCTTGTCTGGGTCTTGTCCGGTCTTGTCCGTTCTTGTCTGGGACTTGTCCGGTCTTGTCTGGTCTTGTCTGGGTCTTGTCCGGTCTTGTCCGGTCTTGTCTGGGTCTTGTCCAGTCTTGTCTGGGTCTTGTCCGGTCTTGTCCGATCTTGTCTGGGTCTTGTCCGGTCTTGTCCGGTCTTGTCTGGGTCTTGTCCGGTCTTTTCCGGTCTTGTCTGGGTCTTGTCCGGTCTTGGCCGGGTCTTGTCCGGTCTTGTCCGGTCTTGTCTGGGTCTTGTCCGGTCTTGTCCGTTCTTGTCTGGGACTTGTCCGGTCTTGTCCGGTCTTGTCTGGGTCTTGTCCGGTCTTGTCCGGTCTTGTCTGGGTCTTGTCCGGTCTTGTCCGGTCTTGTCCGGTCTTGTCTGGGTCTTGTCCGGTCTTGTCTGGGTCTTGTCCGGTCTTGTCCGGTCTTGTCTGTGTCTTGTCCGGTCTTGTCCGGTCTTGTCTGGGTCTTGTCCGGTCTTGTCCGGTCTTGTCTGGGTCTTGTCCGGTCTTGTCCGGTCTTGTCTGGGTCTTGTCCGGTCTTGTCCGGTCTTGTCTGGGTCTTGTCCGTTCTTGTCCGGTCTTGTCTGGGTCTTGTCCGGTCTTGTCCCGTCTTGTCTGGGTCTTGTCCGGTCTTGTCCCATCCTGTCTGGGTCTTGTCCGGTCTTGTCCGGTCTCGTCTGGGTCTTGTCCGGTCTTGGCCGGGTCTTGTCCGGTCTTGTCCGGTCTTGTCTGGGTCTTGTCCGGTCTTGTCCGTTCTTGTCTGGGACTTGTCCGGTCCTGTCCGGTCTTGTCCGGGTCTTGTCCGGTCTTGTCCGGTCTTGTCTGGGTCTTGTCCGGTCTTGTCCGGTCTTGTCTGTGTCTTGTCCGGTCTTGTCTGGGTCTTGTCCGGTCTTGTCCGGTCTTGTCTGGGTCTTGTCTGGGTCTTGTCTGGTCTTGTCCGGTCTTGTCTGTGTCTTGTCCGGTCTTGTCCGGTCTTGTCTGGGTCTTGTCCGGTCTTTTCCGGTCTTGTCTGGGTCTTGTCCGGTCTTGTCCGGTCTTGTCCGGTCTTGTCTGGGTCTTGTCCGGACTTGTCTGGGTCTTGTCCGGTCTTGTCCGGTCTTGTCTGGGTCTTGTCCGGTCTTGTCCGGTCTTGTCTGGGTTTTGTCCGGTCTTGTCCGGTCTTGTCTGGGTCTGGTCCGGTCTTGTCCGGTCTTGTCTGGGTCTCGTCCGGTCTTGTCCGGTCTTGTCTGGGTCTCGTCCGGTCTTGTCCGGTCTTGTCTGGGTCTCGTCCGGTCTTGTCCGGTCTTGTCCGGTCTTGTCTGGTCTTGTCTGGGTCTCGTCCGGTCTTGCCCGGTCTTGTCTGGGTCTCGTCCGGTCTTGTCCGGTCTTGTCTGGGTCTTGTCCGGTCTTGTCCGGTCTTGTCTGGGTCTTGTCCGGTCTTGTCCGGTCTTGTCCGGTCTTGTCTGGGTCTTGTCCGGTCTTGTCTGGGTCTTGTAAGGTCTTGTACGGTCTTGTCTGTGTCTTGTCTGGTCTTGTCCGGTTTTGTCTGGGTCTTGTCCGGTCTTGTCCGGTCTTGTCCGGTCTTGTCAGGGTCTTGTCCGGTCTTGTCCGGTCTGTTCTGGGTCTTGTCCGGTCTTGTCCGGTCTTGTCTGGGTCTTGTCCGATCTTGTCCGGTCTTGTCTGGGTCTTGTCCAGTCTTGACTGGGTCTTGTCCGGTCTTGTCCGGTCTTGTCTTGTCTGGGTCTTGTCCGGTCTTGTCCGGTCTTGTCTGTGTCTTGTCCGGTCTTGTCTGGGTCTTGTCCGGTCTTGTCCGATCTTGTCCGGTCTTGTCTGGGTCTTGTCCGGTGTTGTCTGGGTCTTGTCCGGTCTTGTCCGGTCTTGTCTGGGTCTTGTCCGGTCTTATGTGGGTCTTGTCCGGTCTTGTCTGGGTCTTGTCCGGTCTTGTCCGGTCTTTTCTGGGTCTTGTCCGGTCTTGTCCGGCCTTGTCTGGGTCTTGTCCGGTCTTGTCCGGGTCTTGTCCGGTCTTGTCCGGTCTTGTCCGGTCTTGTCCGGGTCTTGTCCGGTCTTGTCCGGTCTTGTCCGGTCTTGTCCGGTCTTGTCCGGTCTTGTCCGGTCTTGTCTGGGTCTCGTCCGGTCTTGTCCGGTCTTGTCTGGGTCTCGTCCGGTCTTGTCCGATCTTGTCTGGGTCTTGTCCGGTCTTGTCCGGTCTTGTCTGGGTCTTGTCCGGTCTTGTCTGTGTCTTGTCCGGTCTTGTCCGGTCTTGTCTGGGTCTCGTCCGGTCTTGTCCGGTCTTGTCTGGGACTCGTCCGGTCTTGTCCGGTCTTGTCTGGGTCTCGTCCAGTCTTGTCCGTTCTTGTCTGGGCCTCTCCGGTCTTGTCCGGTCTTGTCTGGGTCTCGTCCGGTCTTGTCCGGTCTTGTCTGGGTCTCGTCCGGTCTTGTCCGGTCTTGTCTGGGTCTCGTCCGTTCTTGTCCGGTCTTGTCTGGGTCTCGTCCGGTCTTGTACGGTCTTGTCTGGGTCTTGTCCGGTCTTGTCCGGACTTGTCTGGGTCTTGTCCGGTCTTGTCCGGTCTTGTCCGGTCTTGTCCGGGTCTTGTCCGGTCTTGTCCGGTCTTGTCCGGTCTTGTCCGGTCTTGTCTTGGTCTCGTCCGGTCTTGTCCGGTCTTGTCTGGGTCTCGTCCGGTCTTGTCCGGTCTTGTCCGATCTTGTCTGGGTCTTGTCCGGTCTTGTCCGGTCTTGTCTGGGTCTTGTCCGGTCTTGTCTGGGTCTTGTCCGGTCTTGTCCGGTCTTGTCTGGGTCTTGTCCGGTCTTGTCTGGGTCTTGTCCGGTCTTGTCCGGTCTTGTCTGGGTCTTGTCCGGTCTTGTCTGGGTCTTGTCCGGTCTTGTCCGGACTTGTCTGGGTCTTGTCCGGTCTTTTCCGGTCTTGTCTGGGTCTTGTCCGGTCTTGTCCGGTCTTGTCTGGGTCTTGTCCGGTCTTGTCCGTTCTTGTCTGGGTCTTGTCCGGTCTTGTCCGGTCTTGTCTGGGTCTTGTCCGGTCTTGTCCGGTGTTGTCTGGGTCTTGTCCGGTCTTGTCTGGGTCTTGTCCGGTCTTGTCCGATCTTGTCTGGGTCTTGTCCGGTCTTGTCCGGTCTTGTCTGGGTCTTGTCCGGTCTTGTCCGGTCTTGTATGGGTCTTGTCCGGTCTTGTCCGGTCTTGTCTGTGTCTTGTCCGGTCTTGTCCGGTCTTGTCTGGGTCTTGTCCGGTCTTGTCCGGTCTTGTCTGGGTCTTGTCCGTTCTTGTCCGGTCTTGTCTGGGTCTTGTCCGGTCTTGTCCCGTCTTGTCTGGGTCTTGTCCGGTCTTGTCCCATCTTGTCTGGGTCTTGTCCGGTCTTGTCCGGTCTTGTCTGGGTCTTGTCCGGTCTTGGCTGGGTCTTGTCCGGTCTTGTCCGGTCTTGTCTGGGTCTTGTCCGGTCTTGTCCGTTCTTGTCTGGGACTTGTCCGGTCTTGTCCGGTCTTGTCTGGGTCTTGTCCGGTCTTGTCCGGTCTTGTCTGGGTCGTGTCCGGTCTTGTCCGGTCTTGTCTGTGTCTTGTCCAGTCTTGTCTGGGTCTTGTCCGGTCTTGTCCGGTCTTGTCTGGGTCTTGTCTGGGTCTTGTCTGGTCTTGTCCGGTCTTGTCTGTGTCTTGTCCGGTCTTGTCCGGTCTTGTCTGGGTCTTGTCCGGTCTTTTCCGGTCTTGTCTGGGTCTTGTCCGGTCTTGTCCGGTCTTGTCCGGTCTTGTCTGGGTCTTGTCCGGACTTGTCTGGGTCTTGTCCGGTCTTGTCCGGTCTTGTCTGGGTCTTGTCCGGTCTTGTCCGGTCTTGTCTGGGTCTTGTCCGGTCTTGTCCCGTCTTGTCTGGGTCTTGTCCGGTCTTGTCCCATCTTGTCTGGGTCTTGTCCGGTCTTGTCCGGTCTTGTCTGGGTCTTGTCCGGTCTTGGCTGGGTCTTGTCCGGTCTTGTCCGGTCTTGTCTGGGTCTTGTCCGGTCTTGTCCGTTCTTGTCTGGGACTTGTCCGGTCTTGTCTGGTCTTGTCTGGGTCTTGTCCGGTCTTGTCCGGTCTTGTCTGGGTCTTGTCCAGTCTTGTCTGGGTCTTGTCCGGTCTTGTCCGATCTTGTCTGGGTCTTGTCCGGTCTTGTCCGGTCTTGTCTGGGTCTTGTCCGGTCTTGTCCGGTCTTGTATGGGTCTTGTCCGGTCTTGTCCGGTCTTGTCTGTGTCTTGTCCGGTCTTGTCCGGTCTTGTCTGGGTCTTGTCCGGTCTTGTCCGGTCTTGTCTGGGTCTTGTCCGTTCTTGTCCGGTCTTGTCTGGGTCTTGTCCGGTCTTGTCCCGTCTTGTCTGGGTCTTGTCCGGTCTTGTCCCATCTTGTCTGGGTCTTGTCCGGTCTTGTCCGGTCTTGTCTGGGTCTTGTCCGGTCTTGGCTGGGTCTTGTCCGGTCTTGTCCGGTCTTGTCTGGGTCTTGTCCGGTCTTGTCCGTTCTTGTCTGGGACTTGTCCGGTCTTGTCCGGTCTTGTCTGGGTCTTGTCCGGTCTTGTCCGGTCTTGTCTGGGTCTTGTCCGGTCTTGTCCGGTCTTGTCTGTGTCTTGTCCAGTCTTGTCTGGGTCTTGTCCGGTCTTGTCCGGTCTTGTCTGGGTCTTGTCTGGGTCTTGTCTGGTCTTGTCCGGTCTTGTCTGTGTCTTGTCCGGTCTTGTCCGGTCTTGTCTGGGTCTTGTCCGGTCTTTTCCGGTCTTGTCTGGGTCTTGTCCGGTCTTGTCCGGTCTTGTCCGGTCTTGTCTGGGTCTTGTCCGGACTTGTCTGGGTCTTGTCCGGTCTTGTCCGGTCTTGTCTGGGTCTTGTCCGGTCTTGTCCGGTCTTGTCTGGGTCTTGTCCGGTCTTGTCCCGTCTTGTCTGGGTCTTGTCCGGTCTTGTCCCATCTTGTCTGGGTCTTGTCCGGTCTTGTCCGGTCTTGTCTGGGTCTTGTCCGGTCTTGGCTGGGTCTTGTCCGGTCTTGTCCGGTCTTGTCTGGGTCTTGTCCGGTCTTGTCCGTTCTTGTCTGGGACTTGTCCGGTCTTGTCCGGTCTTGTCTGGGTCTTGTCCGGTCTTGTCCGGTCTTGTCTGGGTCTTGTCCGGTCTTGTCCGGTCTTGTCTGTGTCTTGTCCAGTCTTGTCTGGGTCTTGTCCGGTCTTGTCCGGTCTTGTCTGGGTCTTGTCTGGGTCTTGTCTGGTCTTGTCCGGTCTTGTCTGTGTCTTGTCCGGTCTTGTCCGGTCTTGTCTGGGTCTTGTCCGGTCTTTTCCGGTCTTGTCTGGGTCTTGTCCGGTCTTGTCCGGTCTTGTCCGGTCTTGTCTGGGTCTTGTCCGGACTTGTCTGGGTCTTGTCCGGTCTTGTCCGGTCTTGTCTGGGTCTTGTCCGGTCTTGTCCGGTCTTGTCTGGGTCTTGTCCGGTCTTGTCCTGTCTTGTCTGGGTCTGGTCCGGTCTTGTCCGGTCTTGTCTGGGTCTTGTCCGGTCTTGTCCGGTCTTGTCTGGGTCTCGTCCGGTCTTGTCCGGTCTTGTCTGGGTCTCGTCCGGTCTTGTCCGGTCTTGTCCGGTCTTGTCTGGTCTTGTCTGGGTCTCGTCCGGTCTTGCCCGGTCTTGTCTGGGTCTCGTCCGGTCTTGTCCGGTCTTGTCTGGGTCTTGTCCGGTCTTGTCCGGTCTTGTCTGGGTCTCGTCCGGTCTTGTCCGGTCTTGTCTGGGTCTCGTCCGGTCTTGTCCGGTCTTGTCTGGGACTCGTCCGGTCTTGTCCGGTCTTGTCTGGGTCTCGTCCGGTCTTGTCCGGTCTTGTCTGGGTCTCGTCCGGTCTTGTCCGGTCTTGTCTGGGTCTCGTCCGGTCTTGTCCGGTCTTGTCTGGGTCTCGTCCGGTCTTGTCCGGTCTTGTCTGGGTCTCGTCCGTTCTTGTCCGGTCTTGTCTGGGTCTCGTCCGGTCTTGTCCGGTCTTGTCTGGGTCTTGTCCGGTCTTGTCCGGTCTTGTCTGGGTCTTGTCCGTTCTTGTCCTGTCTTGACTGGGTCTTGACTGGGTCTTGTCCGGTCTTGTCTGGTTCTTGTCCGGTCTTGTCCTGTCTTGTCTGGGTCTTGTCCGGTCTTGTCCGGTCTTGTCTGGGTCTTGTCCGGTCTTGTCCGGTCTTGTCTGGGTCTTGTCTGGTCTTGTCTGGGTCTTGTCCGGGTCTTGTCCGGTCTTGTCCGGTCTTGTCTGGGTCTTGTCCGGTCTTGTCCGGTCTTGTCTGGGTCTTGTCCGGTCTTGTCCGGTCTTGTCCGGTCTTGTCTGGGTCTTGTCCGGTCTTGTAAGGGTCTTGTCCGGTCTTGTCCGGTCTGGTCTGTGTCTTGTCCGGTCTTGTCCGGTTTTGTCTGGGTCTTGTCCGGTCTTGTCCGGTCTTGTCCGGTCTTGTCCGGTCTTGTCTGGGTCTCGTCCGGTCTTGTCCGGTCTTGTCTGGGTCTCGTCCGGTCTTGTCCGATCTTGTCTGGGTCTTGTCCGGTCTTGTCCGGTCTTGTCTGGGTCTTGTCCGGTCTTGTCTGTGTCTTGTCCGGTCTTGTCCGGTCTTGTCTGGGTCTCGTCCGGTCTTGTCCGGTCTTGTCTGGGACTCGTCCGGTCTTGTCCGGTCTTGTCTGGGTCTCGTCCAGTCTTGTCCGGTCTTGTCTGGGCCTCTCCGGTCTTGTCCGGTCTTGTCTGGGTCTCGTCCGGTCTTGTCCGGTCTTGTCTGGGTCTCGTCCGGTCTTGTCCGGTCTTGTCTGGGTCTCGTCCGTTCTTGTCCGGTCTTGTCTGGGTCTTGTCCGGTCTTGTCCGGTCTTGTCTGGGTCTTGTCCGGTCTTGTCCGGACTTGTCTGGGTCTTGTCCGGTCTTGTCCGGTCTTGTCCGGTCTTGTCCGGGTCTTGTCCGGTCTTGTCCGGTCTTGTCCGGTCTTGTCCGGTCTTGTCCGGTCTTGTCTTGGTCTCGTCCGGTCTTGTCCGGTCTTGTCTGGGTCTCGTCCGGTCTTGTCCGGTCTTGTCCGATCTTGTCTGGGTCTTGTCCGGTCTTGTCCGGTCTTGTCTGGGTCTTGTCCGGTCTTGTCTGGGTCTTGTCCGGTCTTGTCCGGTCTTGTCTGGGTCTTGTCCGGTCTTGTCTGGGTCTTGTCCGGTCTTGTCCGGTCTTGTCTGGGTCTTGTCCGGTCTTGTCTGGGTCTTGTCCGGTCTTGTCCGGTCTTGTCTGGGTCTTGTCCGGTCTTTTCCGGTCTTGTCTGGGTCTTGTCCGGTCTTGTCCGGTCTTGTCTGGGTCTTGTCCGGTCTTGTCCGTTCTTGTCTGGGTCTTGTCCGGTCTTGTCCGGTCTTGTCTGGGTCTTGTCCGGTCTTGTCCGGTGTTGTCTGGGTCTTGTCCGGTCTTGTCTGGGTCTTGTCCGGTCTTGTCCGATCTTGTCTGGGTCTTGTCCGGTCTTGTCCGGTCTTGTCTGGGTCTTGTCCGGTCTTGTCCGGTCTTGTATGGGTCTTGTCCGGTCTTGTCCGGTCTTGTCTGTGTCTTGTCCGGTCTTGTCCGGTCTTGTCTGGGTCTTGTCCGGTCTTGTCCGGTCTTGTCTGGGTCTTGTCCGTTCTTGTCCGGTCTTGTCTGGGTCTTGTCCGGTCTTGTCCCGTCTTGTCTGGGTCTTGTCCGGTCTTGTCCCATCTTGTCTGGGTCTTGTCCGGTCTTGTCCGGTCTTGTCTGGGTCTTGTCCGGTCTTGGCTGGGTCTTGTCCGGTCTTGTCCGGTCTTGTCTGGGTCTTGTCCGGTCTTGTCCGTTCTTGTCTGGGACTTGTCCGGTCTTGTCCGGTCTTGTCTGGGTCTTGTCCGGTCTTGTCCGGTCTTGTCTGGGTCTTGTCCGGTCTTGTCCGGTCTTGTCTGTGTCTTGTCCAGTCTTGTCTGGGTCTTGTCCGGTCTTGTCCGGTCTTGTCTGGGTCTTGTCTGGGTCTTGTCTGGTCTTGTCCGGTCTTGTCTGTGTCTTGTCCGGTCTTGTCCGGTCTTGTCTGGGTCTTGTCCGGTCTTTTCCGGTCTTGTCTGGGTCTTGTCCGGTCTTGTCCGGTCTTGTCCGGTCTTGTCTGGGTCTTGTCCGGACTTGTCTGGGTCTTGTCCGGTCTTGTCCGGTCTTGTCTGGGTCTTGTCCGGTCTTGTCCGGTCTTGTCTGGGTCTTGTCCGGTCTTGTCCGGTCTTGTCTGGGTCTGGTCCGGTCTTGTCCGGTCTTGTCTGGGTCTTGTCCGGTCTTGTCCGGTCTTGTCTGGGTCTCGTCCGGTCTTGTCCGGTCTTGTCTGGGTCTCGTCCGGTCTTGTCCGGTCTTGTCCGGTCTTGTCCGGTCTTGTCTGGGTCTCGTCCGGTCTTGCCCGGTCTTGTCTGGGTCTCGTCCGGTCTTGTCCGGTCTTGTCTGGGTCTTGTCCGGTCTTGTCTGGGTCTCGTCCGGTCTTGTCCGGTCTTGTCTGGGTCTCGTCCGGTCTTGTCCGGTCTTGTCTGGGACTCGTCCGGTCTTGTCCGGTCTTGTCTGGGTCTCGTCCGGTCTTGTCCGGTCTTGTCTGGGTCTCGTCCGGTCTTGTCCGGTCTTGTCTGGGTCTCGTCCGGTCTTGTCCGGTCTTGTCTGGGTCTCGTCCGGTCTTGTCCGGTCTTGTCTGGGTCTCGTCCGTTCTTGTCCGGTCTTGTCTGGGTCTCGTCCAGTCTTGTCCGGTCTTGTCTGGGTCTTGTCCGGTCTTGTCCGGTCTTGTCTGGGTCTTGTCCGTTCTTGTCCTGTCTTGACTGGGTCTTGACTGGGTCTTGTCCGGTCTTGTCTGGTTCTTGTCCGGTCTTGTCCTGTCTTGTCTGGGTCTTGTCCGGTCTTGTCCGGTCTTGTCTGGGTCTTGTCCGGTCTTGTCCGGTCTTGTCTGGGTCTTGTCTGGTCTTGTCTGGGTCTTGTCCGGGTCTTGTCCGGTCTTGTCCGGTCTTGTCTGGGTCTTGTCCGGTCTTGTCCGGTCTTGTCTGGGTCTTGTCCGGTCTTGTCCGGTCTTGTCCGGTCTTGTCTGGGTCTTGTCCGGTCTTGTAAGGGTCTTGTCCGGTCTTGTCCGGTCTTGTCTGTGTCTTGTCCGGTCTTGTCCGGTTTTGTCTGGGTCTTGTCCGGTCTTGTCCGGTCTTGTCCGGTCTTGTCAGGGTCTTGTCCGGTCTTGTCCGATCTGTTCTGGGTCTTGTCCGGTCTTGTCCGGTCTTGTCTGGGTCTTGTCCGGTCTTGTCCGGTCTTGTCTGGGTCTTGTCCAGTCTTGACTGGGTCTTGTCCGGTCTTGACTGGGTCTTGTCCGGCCTTGACTGGGTCTTGTCCGGTCTTGTCCGGTCTTGTCTTGTCTGGGTCTTGTCCGGTCTTGTCCGGTCTTGTCTGTGTCTTGTCCGGTCTTGTCTGGGTCTTGTCCGGTCTTGTCCGATCTTGTCCGGTCTTGTCTGGGTCTTGTCCGGTGTTGTCTGGGTCTTGTCCGGTCTTGTCCGGTCTTGTCTGGGTCTTGTCCGGTCTTATGTGGGTCTTGTCCGGTCTTGTCTGGGTCTTGTCCGGTCTTGTCCGGTCTTTTCTGGGTCTTGTCCGGTCTTGTCCGGTCTTGTCTGGGTCTTGTCCGGTCTTGTCCGGGTCTTGTCCGGTCTTGTCCGGTCTTGTCCGGTCTTGTCCGGGTCTTGTCCGGTCTTGTCCGGTCTTGTCCGGTCTTGTCCGGTCTTGTCCGGTCTTGTCCGGTCTTGTCTGGGTCTCGTCCGGTCTTGTCCGGTCTTGTCTGGGTCTCGTCCGGTCTTGTCCGATCTTGTCTGGGTCTTGTCCGGTCTTGTCCGGTCTTGTCTGGGTCTTGTCCGGTCTTGTCTGGGTCTTGTCCGGTCTTGTCCGGTCTTGTCTGGGTCTCGTCCGGTCTTGTCCGGTCTTGTCTGGGACTCGTCCGGTCTTGTCCGGTCTTGTCTGGGTCTCGTCCAGTCTTGTCCGGTCTTGTCTGGGTCTCGTCCAGTCTTGTCCGGTCTTGTCTGGGTCTCGTCCGGTCTTGTCCGGTCTTGTCTGGGTCTCGTCCGGTCTTGTCCGGTCTTGTCTGGGTCTCGTCCGTTCTTGTCCGGTCTTGTCTGGGTTTCGTCCGGTCTTGTCCGGTCTTGTCTGGGTCTTGTCCGGTCTTGTCCGGACTTGTCTGGGTCTTGTCCGGTCTTGTCCGGTCTTGCCTGGGTCTTGACTGGGTCTTGTCCGGTCTTGTCTGGTTCTTGTCCGTTTCTTGTCCGGTCTTGTCCTGTCTTGTCTGGGTCTTGTCCGGTCTTGTCCGGTCTTGTCTGGGTCTTGTCCGGTCTTGTCCGGTCTTGTCTGGGTCTTGTCCGGTCTTGTCTGGGTCTTGTCCGGGTCTTGTCCGGTCTTGTCCGGTCTTGTCTGGGTCTTGTCCGGTCTTGTCCGGTCTTGTCTGGGTC